>NW_027481154.1:0-481484 GCF_050403485.1 Sporobolomyces salmoneus | reverse complement strand
GCTAAAACCTCGTTTCGTTTCTTCTTCGATGGACAGGCGATCCGTCATCTTTCGGCTACTCGACCCTCTCTCGCGTCCCGACTCCCAGCCCTCATCGATCCCAACGACCCGTCGAAGGATAAAGACGCGGGTAAACCTATTGCGAGGTTGGATTGTACGCCTGCGAAAGAGGTTTTGGGATTGAAAGAGTTTAAGGGATGGAGAGAAACGATCGAGGGGACGGTGGATAGGTTGGTCGAATTGGAGAAGGGGTTTTGAACGGCCACAGTGAGGGTTGACGTGGCAGGGGAAGGTAGAGAGAGAATGAAGGAAGGGCAATGGATGTTGCGAAAACGCTTGACAAAATGAAAATTAGAATTTTAGTCTCTTTTTCCGAATGATATCTCTAGACCGCCTCGTACGATAAAAGTAAGAGGATAGCATAACGCAGACAAAGAGCTTCAGAGTATGTTGGGCACAAATTAAGTAACCTTCGGAGTTTGGAGATCTAAGCCGGCTCGATTACTCTTCTCCTATTTCCCCATCAACCCCTCGAATCGCCGCTCGAATAATGGCCGCTATCGCCACCAGTGGAGTTGCCTTTGCCGCCGCACCTCTCTCCGCCTCCTCCGCCTCCTCGTCGAAATCCAAAGATGCGAATTCTTCATCTCTCCGTTCCGATGGTTCCCTCCTTCTCGACCCGATCGAATCCGCCATCTCCGCCATCGCGAATGGAGAGTTTGTAGTAGTAGTCGATGATTTGGATCGAGAGAATGAAGGGGATTTGATCTGTTCGGCAGAGAAAATTACTCAACAGATGATGGCTTGGTTGATTCGTCATTCCTCGTGAGCGTTTCATCTCCTAGCTCACTGTCCCGGTGTATAACAATTAACTGATGAGACGAGCGAACAGGGGCTACGTATGCATCTGTTTGGAGAAAGAGAGATTGGAGAGTTTGGATTTGAGAATGATGGTGGATCAGAACCAAGATCTTCATAAAACGGCCTACACAATCACCTGTGACTACGCCCACGGTGCGTCCCTTTCTTCCCTGCCCTCCCTTCTGCAGGACTGACGCGAGAGAGAGGAATTCGTGATTGTTTTTAGGAACGACAACTGGAATCTCTGCTCATGATCGAGCCTTAACAGCGAGGAAATTAGCGGATCAATCAACTACGGCGAAGGATTTCAACAGACCTGGACATTTAGTACCCTTACGAGCTAATCCGGGGGGGGTTTTAAAGAGGAGAGGTCATACGGAGGCTTCAGTCGGTACGTTCCATCCCTCTCTCTCTCGGAGTGGAGTGACTGTCACTGACGAGAGAAGGAGTTTTGAGTGTAGATCTGTGTAAACTCGCGGGATTACCACCAGCAGGAATCATTTGCGAATTGGTGAAACCTGATGATCCAGATGGAGAAATGGCTAGAAGGGATGATTGTGCCGCGTTTGCGAGACAACATGGGTTGAAGATGATTAGTATTGAACAGATTGAACAATATAGGAGAAAACAGGAGCAACAGTGATGATGGGACGAAAATGAAGAGGTAGTTTTTTGTAATTCTTTGTGTAATATTCGCATCGATTCTAATCGTCCAAGTCCTCTATTCTACCAACTCACGATCCAGATTGTGTAAGAGAGTCTCTATCCTCTTCTAGATGAGTTCCTTGATTCTCCCATTCTCCAATTCCAATCTTCTCCCGAAACCCCTCGGAATCTCCTCTTCAAAATGACTAATCAACACCACGCTCTGCTCTCTCCCCAACCCCTCTAACCACCTCTTCGTCTTCTCTATCGTCAGTTCGTCCATGCCCTGGAAAGGTTCATCTAGAACGAGTAGAGCGGGTCGTTTAACGAGTGCACGGAGGAGAAGGATTAAGGATTGTTCGCCTGGTGTTAGGGACGCGAAGAGGCGGGAGAGGAATGAGGGGGTGAGGAGGGGGTGGGAGAAGGAGGTGAGGACGGAAGAGATTTGGGAGCGTTGGGAAGGGGTAGGGGAACGATAGGAGAAGATTGATTCGAATCCGGTAACGATCGCCTTAGGAAGGAGTAATAGTGCACATGAGAACGTGAGGCGAGGGATGAGATATGAGGAGATAAGACGGCGCCAGACGTACATCGTAAGCGGTTAAACCTTGTTCACCGTATTTTCTCGGGAATGCGTTAAAGATCTCTGGAGAGACATGGCCGATGTTTTGTTGAACTAATCTCGTGCGGCGTTCATCAACATTAGCGACTGGCATGGTCAGAGACCACTGAAGGGATGGAGTACGCACTGGTAGAAGTCGCTTGACGGTACCGAGGTTTATCGAACAATGTCACATCTTCTGTAAACGATCTCGGATGATCTCCCAGCAAGATCGACAAGAGTGTACTCTTTCCCGAGCCTGGTGATAACATCGAACATATTGGAGCCGTGTCAGCGTCGTGACTGAGCTCAGACAGAAGAGAAGAAAGACTATTTCTGACCGTTATGACCCGCTAGGACCCATTTCTCTCCTTCCCGAATCGTCCAATCTACATCTCTCAACACTGGTCTCTCTACCTCTCTCCCATACGTCACGTTGACCCCCTTCAATTCAATCAGTTTCTTTCCCTCCCGCTCTGGTTCTCTCCCGCTACTCTTACTATTCCGTCGCTCAAGCTCGTTCCGTTCTTTCCTCTCCCGTAAAGCTATTCTCTCCTCTTCACCTTTCCTAAACAGCTCTTTCGCTTCTTCCGTTTCCAACATTTCGGCTTTCGTACCGAATTGAACTGAAGCTGGAACTCCCTCGGATGAGGTCGAGTCTTGTACGAGCGCCAAATGGGTGACGAAATGAGGTAAAGGATCTTGGGGACGGAGGACTAGGAGGATTCGAGGGGATCGTTGTGCGTGGAGGGATTCGAGCAGATTGATTAGGAGTTGTCGGGAGGCGACGTCGAGACCAGCTATTTCAGCGGAACGAGTGGGGTCAGATCACTGGTACTCAGTGAGAGGAGTGAGAGGGAGACATACAGAAAGGTTCCTCGAGAATGAGCAGTTCAGGCTTCGGTTTCTTCAGCAACGCGCGCAAAATTCTCGCTCGTCTTGTTTGCCCATTGCTCAACGTAATCAACGGCAACTCCAACAATTCTTCCATCTTCAACAACTTTGCCAACGCGACCACTTCCTGGTCTTCTACTTCTCCCTCTGCGGTTTGTTTGAGGTGTTCCCTCGTGGTTAACTGATCTTCTTCCCGAATCGAATAGTATCGAGAAGTATAATCCCCAAACTCTCCTCGATTACCTCCTAGACGAGTCTTGAAGCTCACAAACTGAATGAGGTCTTCGACCCCTCGTTCACGAGGTTCCGCATCAATCCGTTCGACCAGAGGAAGAGTTTTCAAGATTGGATGACTTGCGGATCCGATTGGATCGTATCGAACTTGATGGAGGATCGTAGAGACTAGGTTTGAGCGACTGTTCGTTGTTGTGGAGGAGCTGCTGGATGAGGGAGAAGAGGAGGAAAGGATCGCCCAGGATGAGGAGGAAGAGATTGTCCAGTTTAAGGAGAGGAACCAAGCTCGAGAAGGGTCGTTCGAGGGGACTCCGAAGGGGTAGACGTCGGTACTATTCGCTTGGAAGATGGCTGGAGCGGAGGAGCTTGAAGAGGAGGAAGGGGAGGAGAGGGAACGAGGGGAAAGGTGGAATTGGCGAAGGTTTGAGGCAGAGAGCAGAGCGGATCGATTCCGGCTTAAGGTGACGGTTTTTGGTAAAGCTCTGAGCCTATCGCGCAGTGTTATAGGGTCGGTTTGGGTCAGCTTACGAAGAGGAAGAGGACAGAGCAGCTAGTGGGGAAAGAAGAGGAGAGGGAAAGCGAAGAACTTACATCCTGGCCTCGAGTCTATAGCTACAAAGTCACAGATCAATATATACAGCTGGAATAGAGTCGGTTCTGAGAGGTCAGAGTCTGAAAGCAGATTCAACGCGTGTCAAACCGCACGCGTTGAATCTCCTTCTTTCTCCTCCTCCACTTCACGACCAATAGACTACTACGACACATTCAGACAGACTATATACGCTCCTTTCGAACCACGCTCTCACCCCTCGACGACCGATCATCGAGGAGGTTCCCTTTCTTCTTTCATCAAACTCTCCATCTCATCTCTCTCTCACGCGCCTCTCCCTCTCTCTCCCTCAAGACAAGTAGAAGATGATGAATTACCGTACACGGTCACAAACGAAACCTATCTCGAATTCGGGGTCAACATCACGGATAGGGAGATTAGGGAAATCACTCGTTTCTTTGTATCTCCTCGCCGCCATCTTCTACACCTTCTACAGCTTCTTCCTCCTCCCTGCCGCCTCTTACGCCTCTGGATCACGTTCAATATCCTCCCCTTCTTCCTCTCCCCGCTCGAATCTCGTCGTCACTCTCAACAACTCATCCGACGCAGATACCTCTCTCCCTTCCGCCGCGAAGAATCGACACGCAGCCCTCGAAACTGCCGGAGTGAGAGCAGCCGACGTTCGAAACGAAGATAATTCAGATCCAGTATGGGCCGCGGCGGAAGCAGCAGAGAAGAGAGGGAAGAAATCGAAAGCGAAAGATGTAGTTTACCAACGACCTGAAGTTTTGATCGATGGGAAAGAGTTGACTCAACGAAGGTTGCATGGGTTCAAAGGGGTCGATTGGGATCGAGATGAAATGATTTGGCACCATCCTACTTCGAGTAAAGCTCATTCGGGACCTCAAGCGAACGAGGTTGAAAATTACGAATCAACGACGAGGAAGGGGGAGGAAGTAAAGATTAGTGAAGATCATTTCTTGAGTTTGACGTTTGGTTCGAGTTTACAACCGAGTAAAGTCATTCCGTATTATTATCGAGCGACGGAACCGGATCGAACTGGGTTCAATCGGGAGGATATCACGATTACTACTCTCGTTACTTCGAATCGATTCACCGTGTTTGAACGTCTAGTAGAACGATATCAAGGTGAGTTCCTCGTCACACTGTCTTCTCGTTCTCGTACTGACTCTCCCGGTTTCGACAGGTCCAATCTCAGCAACGGTTCATGTCTCGGATTCTAGCTCTCATTCAGAACTCCTTCGATCTCTCGACAAGATGTACACGTCTTCACCAATGATGAAGAAGTACGTAGACATCCATCTCGTGTACGACTCGTTTGATCGACAATTCAACATGTGGAGGAACGTTGCGAAATTCTTTGCTCGAACCGATGTACGTACTCAGTCCGCTTATCAGTCCTGACCTCTCCGTGATGGGCAACTTAAACACCTGAGTATTTACAGTACGTGATGATGCTCGACGTTGATTTCTGGCTCTGTACCGATTTCCGTCAACGAATCCTCGAATCGCCCGAAATCATGTCCAAACTCTCCTCCGGTCTCTCCGCATTCGTCGTCCCCGCCTTCGAATTCCACAAACAATCCGATGGAGTCGATCCGTTCTCGTTTCCCTCGACTAAACCCGAATTGTTGAAGTTGGTCGAGGAAGATAAAATTGGAATGTTTCACAAGAGTTGGGCACCGGGACATGGGAGTACGAATTATACGAGGTATTATGAAGCGAAACCTGGGGAACTTTACAAGGCTTCAGGGTATACTCATTCGTATGAACCTTATGTGATTTTCAAAAAAGAGGGAACTCCTTGGTACGTCTTCCACACTGTCTCTCCTCGCCATGTCGACGTTTGCTGACTAAGAATATCATGCTCATCGATCAGGTGCGACGAACGATTTATCGGATACGGAGGAAACAAAGCCGCCTGCTTATTCGAACTCTACCTTTCCGGAGTTTCGTTCTACGTCCTTCCCGACGATTTCCTCATCCATCAATCTCACGCGTACGCCGAGAAAGCGAGGAAACACGAGAGGAGGTACAATCGGAAATTGTATACCGATTTCAGGGAAGAGCTGTGTTTCAGGTATTTGAACTTGTTTTTGGATCAAATCGAAAGTCCCAGAGCAAAGGTACGTGACTCGCTCTCTCTCATTCTCACAGTCTCATTCCTTGGTGAGTAATGTGAGCTAATGAGGTCACGAGTTAGTACCGACAGAACCTCGCAGTCGAATGTAAGAAAATTAAAGGATTCAGTACGACCGCTGCACGCTTCATCGCCGCTGCTGGGGGAGGAGGAGGAGGTTCCTCATCGTCTTCTACGTCGTCAAGTTCAGCATCATCAGCACAATCGAAAGTCGACCCTCTAGATTCAATCGTTCCTTCTTCACCCTAATTCTCGCTTGTATTGCTTTTTCGTTCACTTTTCTGGGCCGGTTCTCAGTTTTCTCCCTCCTTTCTCGTGCATATCTTTGTGGTTTATCCTCAGTCTCAGTAGACACTCCTTTGTTCTTTCTTTGATACCCTCCTCTCTAACCCGCTCTAGTCTTGGAAAAACCCTCCGGTAGACTTTTCAGTTGTTCTGTTTTCCTCCTCTCTCTCAACCCGCTCCGTTGCATTCATACCTCCACAACAAACTACAGTACCGGCACTCGGGTAACTCACAGGACCAGTGAGTTCGGTCCTGCAATGGCACGAAGAAAAGCGAGAAGAAACGTTTGCTGTACAGTATCGGTTGCGACCAAAACTTTCCAAACGATAATTTCGAATTTCGTCCGAGGCTTCCGGATCAATACGCTTCTGTTCTCTATACAATACGTACGGCGACTTGGAACGAAACATCGAGCGAGAGAGAGAGATAATACGAGACTTGGGAGACGGAGTTGACCCCGAAACCGAGCGATCGCCCGAATCAAGAACGATCAGTTTCTTGCTCTCTCTACTTTTACTTGCCTCCTCTTACTCCTTCAACCTACGTGCTCATCAATCACTCGGCTATCAACTCTCGGAATCCCAGCACCAGCAATACGGCGATTTGATGGGCTGCGGTTCATCATCTCTTCAAGGGAATGAAGGAGCATCAGGTTCCGGAGGAGGAGGAGGAGGATCAGGGGGAAAGGGAAGGAGAGGTGGTTCAGGGGACATGATGTCTGGTACGAAACAGGATAAGGAGAGGTCATACGCGATTGATAAACAGATTGATGAGGATGCGAAGAAGTTGAGGAGGGAATGCAAGATCTTGTTACTAGGTACGAACTACTTTCTCCGTCTCTCTATGCGAAGAAGGGTATCACTAATCACGAGTCGGGACATTGCAGGATCGGGAGAAAGTGGAAAGAGTACGATTGTGAAACAGATGAAGTTGATTTATCAAAATGGTTACTCGAGAGATGAGATGATGTTGTTCCGGTTGACGATTCACAAGAGTGAGTACTCTCTCTATACCAACCTGTTATTCTCGTTCCAAGCTGACCCGGAAATCCGGGATGGAAACGACGCGTTCTTTTTTTCGTTGCAGACGTGATTGATTCAGCTCAAGGTTTAGTTTTAGCTCTGAGGAGGTTCGAAATGGATCCTACAGAAGAAGTCAACCGGGTTAGTACTTCAGTCTCTCACTCGAAATGTAATGGGAGAGACTGACATGGGTTAAAATTCGAATAGGAATTCGCCGAATTGATCATGGAATATCGACTCGACGCCGATACTTACTCTACCGCGAACCCAGCGTTCGCATCAAATGGAGCATTCGATGGAGGACTATCGCCAGAGTTCGTTCAAGCCGTAGACAGTCTCTGGCACGATCCGATCATTCCGAGCGTTTTGGATCGTTCGAGTGAATTTTATCTCATGGATTCCGCTCCCTAGTCAGTTCTCTTCCTCATTCTCTCCCTCGTCATGATGCTGATCTTGTCGATACACAGCTTCTTCGACGAGATCAAGCGGATAGGAGCTGGAAATTACGTGCCGAGTGAAACGGATGTTTTGCACGCTCGAACGAAAACTACCGGAATCAGTGAGACAAAGTTCAAATCCGGTACTCTTAGTATACAGTACGTTGTCCTCTCTCTGACCAGACGCAATAGAGCTGACCGGTCTCAACCTTGTCGAGTGTAGCATGTTCGACGTAGGGGGACAAAGATCGGAACGGAAGAAATGGATTCATTGTTTCGAAGCCGTCACTTCAATCATCTTCTGTGTCGCATTATCAGAATACGACCAAGTCTTATTGGAGGAATCGAGTCAGAATCGAATGAACGAATCGTTAGTTCTCTTCGAGAGTGTCATTAATTCGAGATGGTTCCTCGTAAGTCTTTCAGTCGCTCTGTTTGTCTGTCACGATCAGACTGTACTGACGATATTGTCGCTCTCGTATTCGTGTAGCGAACATCAATCATTCTCTTCCTCAACAAAATCGATTTATTCAAAGCGAAACTCCCCAAAGTGCCCCTCGAACGATATTTCCCCGAATATACGGGAGGTTCCGACGTCAACAAAGGGGCGAAATTCATCTTGTGGAGATTCACACAGTTAAATCGAGCTAGATTATCGATTTATCCTCATCTCACTCAAGCGACTGATACTTCAAATGTACGCATCCGCTCTCAATTCAGTCTCTTCTCAGAGGAGTCGACTGACGATCGATTTGTCTTGCGTGCAGATTCGACTAGTATTCGCTGCGGTGAAAGAAACGATTCTACAAAACGCTTTACGAGATTCAGGGATCCTCTAATCCTTTGCTCATCGCTCTCAACACCGCCTCTCTATCTCACGACCCTCTTTTATCTTCCTTCTCCTTCCGACGTCCTCGACGCTCCACCAATCGTTCTCTCCGCTAATTGTATCAAGTTAATGTTTATTCTTCCTCCTCCCTATTTCCCCCTGGATCCGAACCTTTCCTCTTCCTCTACCCTCTTTCCTTCACACTCCCTCTTGACTTCGTTTCGTCTGATGTGTATTCAAAACGCATAATCCACCCTCCTGCCTCTTTCTCTTTCCAATCTCACTCCCCGACTGCTTCTTTCCATTTTCTTATCTCTTGTTCTACGTATTCTCTTTTCTGCTGTGCTTGTTTCCTTTGTTTGTTTGTGACGTCCCATATACCCCCTTTCCTTTTCCTTCCCTTTCCTACTGCCTGCTTCGTACCAATCTTGATTACAGACTTGGTTGAGAATCTCTTTGTTTTGTTCTTCGTAGACCTTTTCTCTCTATCACCAAAATCAACGTAATTTTCAATCGCCTGATCACCCACAACCAAGAACTCGGTGGCATTTGATTGAGCGCAAAGCTGGGAGAGTCTGAGCTCGAGCTTAAGAGTACAAAACGAAACGTTTTCTGCAACGGCTCGATTGTGCTCAGTGTGCACTCTCCCGCCTCGAACTCCTCGTCGAAGGGTCGGACATCGAGTCGTCTAGGAAGTTATCTCTGATTCGATCTTACAACATTTCATTCCTCTATTATCTCTCCCTACTCTGATCACGCGCATCACTCCCCGACGTCGTCGAGTCGTATCTATCATCATCTTCTTCTTCCCCCCGTCGATGCTTCCGTTTCCTCTTCTTCCTCTTCGAATCTCGATTTGTTTGACTTCTCGAAGACGATCTCCTTCTTTCCCTCAACGGTCGATGTTCGAGAGAATGCTCGTGCTCACGCGAGTATCGGCTATGGTGACGACGAGCAATATCATGATGATGGTGATGATGCGGGAGTGGCGTTGCGGGAGGAGAGCTAGAAGTGGAGAAGACGTTGAACAGGAGGGAACCGAAGTATACTGATGCGAAGATTGCGATCGCACTGTGTTTCTCCGTCTACCTATTCAGTCAAGACCTCGAGAGACGACTGGAATCAGAAGGAGACCCACGCATAGTAGCCTATTGTGTATTGTTTCTCCGTCACTCCATATTTCTCCATTCCCAATTTTACTTGAACGAACTAATAATGTCGAGAGTCAACAGCAAACCCTCCACGCATTACGAGTAGAGGGTAGAGAGACTCACCCCGATCCCGATCAGACTGACTCCGATAACGATATGGAACCAAGCTTTGAGCGCTCGAGGTGGTGGAGGTCGTCCAGGTCTCGGAGGTTCATGCGATTCGTGAGTCCACCAACCTAGAAGGACCTGAACTGCGAGGAGAACTGCGAATGTGAAGCCGAGCGTCTATCGCGAGAGAGCGAGACGAGGTCAGTTTGCGAAATGGAGAAAAGGGAGGAATTGGAACGAACTTTGTGACCTGAGCTTGAGCTTGACGCTTTCAGAGTTGTCGCATAATACGCCAATCCAACAGCACCGAACGTGAGTGGCGTAACGATCCAGGTTTGTCTGTCGATCAACACCCCTTGACCATCAGGCGCTTTTCCACTTTGTCTGATAAGTGAAACGGGAAGACTGACTGGAAGAAATGCCACGGGAACTTGAAGAATGTCGTTCCGGGAGGTCCTCGACCGAGACGAGCGTAGAGGACTCCGAGAGGGGCGAAAAACAACCTGGCTCGAGCGCGAGAGAAGATGTCAGGAAACCCTCGCGAAAGGAAAGAACTCGGCGAGAGAGACTCACCAAGCCGCTGCAGCACAGATTGCATGTATCTTGATCACTGTCGAGTAAGACAACTTACCCTGAGCGGTTTTTGAGGAGGTCGAGGTTGAATTTACGTTTCCCGTTGAGCTCGTCGCCTCTTCACTTTTCCCTGTCGACGTGGCCTCACTCGAACTACTCCCACTGTTTCCAGACGTTGCTGTCGGAGTGTCCTTCGACTCGCTCGTAGTGGAACCTCCTGCACCCTCACTTGTCGAATCTGAGCTTGGACTCGGACTCGATCCTCCTCCTCCCGTTGGCAAAGTCGACGATTCCCCTTTAACCGGTACGAGCGGCGCCTCAATCGCTTCCGAGTCACTCTTGAACTCTACCGACAAATCCACGTAACTTCCTCCCATCGAATCGAGCGAATGTTGTTTCAAATCTGCATCTTGTTTCTCGCTCCCTGGATTCTCGTCCCCTTTCGCGAAGATAACGCCCTGGTTGATCTCCCTTTTGAGAATGTAGTTCTCTGCGGTGGTGTAGCCATCAGCGGATGGATTGAGAGGTCGAGAAAAAGTAACGATCGTCGGAGAGTCGGAGGATGAAGAGGACGAGAGAGAAGGGACGATCGAGAGTAGGGAGGTCGAATCCGACTGAGGTGAATCCTTTGCGTCGCCGAGGAGAAGAGGGAGAGCGGTCGTCGTGGCGCGACGATGGGAGAGAGTCCAGCTTTGATCGGAATTCGGCCAAAGGATCACAATATCGCTACGATCCGAGTTCACAGCTGGATCAGCTATTCAGTGAGACGCCTAATAGAGGAATGAGGGACTTACGCATCAGACATTGTACTCCCGACTCCGAATCCTAACCAACCGACTTTACTCATTTCTTCCTCAATTTCGCAACTGACCAAAACGTCCGTCTCATTCGACTGTCCGTTATCTCCCGAGCAGTGAGCAGGGATCGTATGTTTACTGGCCAAGTGGGAGAACGTACGAGAACAGTGAGAGAATAAGCTCCAGTCGTGAGAGTTTGACCCGTCGCAGTTCCTCCCAAATGATCGATCAGATCTTGCTTTGATGGTGCACCTGAAGCACCGGTGAAGATACAGAGCAGCAAGAATCCGATTGATCGAGGGGAGAGAGCTGAACATCGCCGACCTCTGGATGGACACCTGCAGAGCGACATTGAGAGTCAGTTTCTCGGGCTAGCGTGGGTACGAGGAGAGGACTCACATATGTCCGAGTCAGACCATCAGTCGAGTGAAAGGAACTAGAGAGAGCTGCGAAAATGAGAGGCTCTCGCTTGCAGAGAAAAGGGAGCCGTGCGTTCGCTCGGAGGAGGTTCCTGCTCTCTGAGGTCGCGTGAATTTTTGAACGTGGGTAAACAATGTATAGTGACAGGTTGAGAATGATGATGATGATGATGATGAGCGATGATCGTATGAGCAAGGCGAGAGATGAGATGAGATGAGATGAGGAGGAGAGAGAGACAGAGAATCGTGAAAATGATAAAAGGAAAGAAAGACAGAGAGCAAGGGGGAAACGAGGAGGAAGGGCAAAGTGTGTGTATAGAGAAAGTCGTATCAAGAATGTCCATGCGAGAGAGAGTAATGTAGGTGAGATGAGTGCGAGTTGAAAAGAGGAAAGAGAAAGTCCGTTTTATAGGAGAGAGAGAGAGAAACGAGAATGAATGGGGGATAGTCTAAGTTACTGAGAGTCGCCTTCCTTCGTTCTGTTTACTTCTTCTGAGGTCCAGCGTTCTTGGTGAGTTTACCTCGCTTCGACCTGATTCCACCTTGTCCATCCCAGTTTTCGAGCATCTCAACGATCACCTCTCCGACCATTTTACTCGGGAGTTCGACGAGGAAATGGAAAGCGATCGAAAGAGCAACGACGATGGCGAACATGGCGATCCAAGTAGAACCGAGGACCGAAGAGGCGGAAGAACCATTGTTGTGCATGTTGAGCGCGATGTCGGGTACGATCGTGTAGGTGATTGCCGGGGCGAGGAGGTACATTCCAGGAGCGAGTTTACCGAGAGTTCGCATGACGACGTTACCGAAGACGTTTTGAGCGAGTCCGGAAGTTTCGATGCAGAACAACCAACACGCGACGAAGATCGCATCGCAGAAGGTGATCTCGGGGTGTCCGGTAACGTTGATGACGCCTAGTCCGTAGTTGACGTTGTCGCGAATGACGGGAACCCATTGGAAAACGAGTGCGATCGCGATCAAGACTCCGTGAAGGGAAAGTCGGAGGTAGGCGGGCCACTTCGTTCGGATCGTGTGAAGGTGTCCGTGAGCGTGCATGTCGGCGATGACGAGACCGAGGATGGCGACCTGACGAGCGACGAAGAGTCAGCAATGAGAAATCTACAGTAAAGAGAGGAAACTCACGAAGAAGTAGTTGTAGGTCGTCCACGAGAAGAAGCAGATTAGACCGTAAACCCAGTATCGGTTCGACGAGAGGTTACCGAGCATCATGTGGGTGCAGTAGACAGCGTAGGAGGATTGGAAGAACCAAGCGTTCGTCCAGAGGTTTCCAGCGAACGTTTGTCCGGCAAGAGTATCGTATTCGTAAGTCGTAAACTATCAACAGTCCTCGTTAGCTCTTCGACATACGAGAGACAGAAGTCAGAGACTCACGAGATCCCAAACGAGAGTACAGTATCCAGCGAATCTTCCGATGAGGCCCCAGTAAGGTTCATCCATTCCGACGTTGTTGCAGTTCGACGTTTGACCGTTCGCGCCGAGTCCCCATTGGAGGGCAACGATCGCGAGAACGGGTAGGATGAATCGGAAAGGTCGAACGAGCATCGCTCGAGTGAGACGAGCCCACGAGATCAAGGCGGTGTTGGGTTTCGATGCGCCAGGTTTCGAGGCGACGACGGCGGCGTTCGGGGCGGGGACATCCCAGAGAGGAGTGATGAGGGATCGACCGAGGAGGATGAGGAGGAAACAGATACCGAGTCCCGTTGATCTGTGCAAGAGCGAAGAAGGTCAGCTTGGCAAGAAAAGAGACAAAACTGATTCAATTCGCAACTCACCGAACGATGTAAAGAGGAGAGTTTCGTTGAATCGCCGAGTAGTCGTTGTCGTTCAAAGTTGCGTTGAAAAAAGTACCGTTGAGGACGACCCAGGCCGCGATGAATTTCAATCCGTCGAGGTAACCCAATCTCGGTAATTTGACGTGACGTTCATCCTTCCCGCTGTCGGCCAAGTTCGCACCTGACCAGAGTCGGTAGAGTGCCCTCAATCCGGTAGGTTTCGGTCCACGTCGGAACGGAGCGCTGTTTTGCGAAGAGTTTCCGGAAGAAGTGCTCGGAGCGATGTATTCTCCCAATTGATCCGCCGCACCGAGTCTAACTTTCTCGTCCCTCATTTTCTCCTCTGACGGACTCATGACTTCGGATCCTGCGAGGGTAGGACTCGATTCCATGTACATGGCGTTGGCGAGAGGGTGAGAACCTTGGTGTTGTCCCGGTTGTTGCTGGTTTTGGTGACCAAAAGTCGAATAACGGTTGTTGACATTCGGAGGGTTCGGGGTGTAACCAGTCGCGGATGACCTCGTCGCGGCAGGGTTCAAAGGGGAAGGGTTGGCGAGGTTGGTGGCCGATCCACGCGAAGAGTCGTACCGAGGAAGGGAAGGAGTAGAAGCGTAGTTCACGTAGGGCATCGTTCCGGGTTGTTCATCGATCGAGTGTTGGGAAGAATTCGCCGAAGAACCTTGTCGGAAGGGGCGGTTACCCTCTTGGAAGTGCGAGGGAGGAGGGTAAGAGGGATCGTTTTGCTGATATGCCATTATTCGATCGAGAGCCTCTGTAAGTCTTCGGGATTACGTCAGTACACTGTATGAAGCCTACTGAGCAGTCTGAAGTGACTCACACAGGCGGAGAGGAGGTAGGGAAAGAGGCAAGGGGGGAGATGAAGTCGCGCGTTTTTCGATCGAGATCGCGCCGCAATTCAAACTTGACGAGTGCTTCGACTGACTAGACTGACTGTTCTACTGACTACTGATTGAACTATCGACTTGGTTGGGCGGTCGCGAATCGAGGGTGATGTGATGAGTGAGGGAAGACGATTCTCTTCTCTTCACTCTCTCCGCGAATTTCGAAAAGTCTGGGAAATCAAAATATGAATGACAACAACTCGTTCACGATACAGATACATGTGAATTAGGATAGTAAGTAGGAAAAGGGTATCGTCGAATCACATCAAAGTACAACTCGTTCTGCTTCCTGAGGTATCGTCTGCTTTACTTCCTCTTGTTTCTCCTCTGCGCTGTGCCGTGACGGAGACTCGAGCCGCCTGGAGAAAGGAAGAAGTCAATTCCCCGTTCGAAAAAGAAAGAAAACGACGATATTTACCTCTTCGAACGCTTCTCGGACTCCTCGATCATGCTTAGCCGAACACTCTGCAGGAAGATCGTAATCAACAACATTGAGACAGTGTAGTCAAGTGAAGAAGAGAGCGATCTCACCTAAATATCTCGAAGCTCGTATCCGTTTCGCAACAGTCAAACCCTATCAATTCCACAGGATGTGAGCTTTCGACCCATCGAGGTGACATCTCGCTGAAAGACAGCTCACCTCTTCATACTCGATCATCTCTCCTCCATGTTTCTGCACTCTTTCCCTCGCGATCGGATCGTCTCGAAGATCACATTTGTTCGCGACGAGACAGATCTTGACCCCGGGACAATGTTCATGAATCTCGTCTATCCACTATTAGCAATTCGGAGCGGTCAGTTTCGCCCTTGTAGTGCGAGTTCTTAAAGCTCACTTTCGATTCGACATTTTCTAACGAAGTAGGTTGATCGACCTGTTCTCCATCGACATTAGGCAGAGTTCAGCGATATGAGAGCATGACTTCGGCTCACAGCGAAAGCTAACAGGATGAGGTGCGTGTCTGAATATGACAAACTCCTCAATCTTGCGAAGTCTTCTTGACCCGCTGTATCCCACAACGATAACTCGACTGGTGTATCATCGACAACTTTCCCACGAGAGAACTCGAGTCAGGGCTGGAGGCTTGAAGGGAGGAGAGGCAGGGAGGAAGAGAGAAAAACGAACGAATATCAACGGTATGGTTTTCGAAAACTGTAGGTTCATACGTCTGTCAACCAGAACTCCGCCATGTCAGTTGCAAGATGCTCGATATCAGTGTCTCATGTAACGTTCCGTCCTGACTCACATCTGGAAAGACGCCAGAAACGAAAACGTTCAAAATTGAAGTTTTACCGCACGCTCCATCTCCAACGACAACGAGCTGTGAGACACGACCCACTTTCAGTCAGCGCTCTATCTCGAGACTGAACAGAAGCGAGTCTCACCTTTCGATTCAGCTGTGAGAGGGAGTGAGGTAATTGCTTCGATCAGTCTTATCCTCAGCCTGTACAAAGCGAGTTACAGGGCTACTCACAGGTTTCTTAGACCGTATACTCTTGCCCTCGTCGAGTCCAGCACCGTTCGAGCTTGACCATTCTCCGTCGATTGATCGGTTTCGAGGGGAAGTTGGGAGTGGGAGACCGCAGAGTGGTGCCATACAATAGTTTGATCTTGCTAATGAGCTTGTATTTATGGGGCGGCGGAATCTGAGGGAGTCGGAAAGTTGCGAGTGAAATGAGGAGGGAGAGAGAAAGGAGAAGGAAGAAGAAGCAGGCGGTGCTCTTTGGCAGGAGATTCAGGAGCAAAGGTCTCGTCCAGGCAATGTGAAGCCTGACTCAGTCGCGAGAGAATGCAATGTGAGGCAGAGCGTGCATTTGAGCTCGAGGCGATTGCGAATCAAAAAATCGTTGCGAAAACTCGTTCCCTCTCGCCTATTGTCTATGGGGTCAAAGGGTTGCTAGTTACGGATTCACATCGACGTATACTCTAAGTCGTAGCAGCTACCACCGGCTGCTGTTGCTGCTGCATCCTCTTACTCTTTGGCACAGGTCTTCCTTTCTCCCCTCCCGCCTTTCTCACTCCCATCCCAAACCTCGGGGTCCATTCCCCTAGACTCCCATCCGCATAAAAGTCCATCGGATAATCCTCATCCCCCTTCCTTCCATTCTCCAACTCCTTCAACTTCGGAGAGGATTTATTGTCATCGATTCCCATATCTTTCCACCCTCTCGCTCCGTGAACTCCCATAGCGACGGAAGCTTCGTAGGGTGATAAGAGAGGCTTCGGGAATGCGTAACCCCAGTCGATAGAGAGTCGTGGACAGGAGGTTTGAACGAAGGTGGAGATTCCTGTTAGGAGGGAAAGTTTCGCTGGCGATAATTCGGAGAGGAGGAATGGAATGAAGGGTGTAGAAGTGAGTGGTGATGAGGAGGTCGTTGTTAGAGCAGTCGAAGAGGATGAGGAAGGTGGAGCTTCGAGGTGTTTCGTAACGGACTAAACGATGCCAACTCCGTCAATACTATGATTACAAGGTTTTCCCTGTAGCGAGAATTGACGCACCTTGAGTACTCTCAGATTCCCTTGTCGTCCAAGTGTGCCTAACACGATCCCCCAAGCTTCTTTATCCTTGATCTCCTTCTTCTTACTCTCTTCGACCAGACTATCCCTCGCTTGTTCGACCGCTTTCCCTCTCATTTTCCTCATCTCTTCGTGGTCGTACAATTCACGAGTTAGTCGTTTCGTGTATGGGTCGTAGCGGAACGCGGGGATTTGAGGGTTCGCGATCATGATTGATTCGAGGTGGAATCGTCCGTCTCCGACGTAGCTTTTCGCGCGAAGAGGGAATAAGTCAGTACTCTATGATCCGAGAGACTGGAGAGAGAGGTGGTACTCACAGAAGAGCGTCAACATCGTCCGCTAGTCTCGGAGCCGTACAACCGAGAATTTCACCAGGACTCAAAGGTTTGACTTGAGGCACGATAATATCGAATTTCTCTTCCCTCTTCTCTTGATTCGGTTTCGATGAAGTTGATGCTGAGCTCGAACCTTCGTCTGGAGGTGCTTCGATCGCGAGTTGGTCTGAATGTAGAGCTTCTTCGACCTCAAGATCTGATTTTAGGCCTTGAACCGCTGCGACGAATTGGATAGTTCCGACGACTGCTAGCTTTGTCGTCTTCGGTTTCTGTGGTTCCTCCTGCTGTTCTGTCGAGGTTGTTGTTGTCGCTGATTGGGTAGAAGGTTCGATGGCGATTTCGAGTTCCGGTCCTTTCCCTTTCGCGAGTGCGGCGTTCGAGAGAGTCGAGGAATTTCGGGGAGGAATACAATGAGGAAAGTTGAGTCGAACAGAGGCGGCCAAATGAGGTCGATCGACAGAGATTTCGACGAAAACGTAAAGAGTTTTGATCGTCGTCGTATCGACGGGAACTACGTCGAGGGAGCAACGGGGTGAGCACGCAGTAGCAAGGGACGATAGGAGAGTCTAGAGAATGCTCACCGAGACAGGAATGACCGTAATGAATCATCATATCACAACCCAAAGCTCTCGCGGTATAATCATCGATACAACAAGCACCATACGTAACATCTCCCATGATGACGCATTCCGCTTCCGTAAACCTCTCGATGATATCAACTATAGCACACCCATACATCGCGAGACCCTCTGGCATTTGAAGTGCGACTCGTTTCGCACCATTCTTCTTGATTTGGGCGATCGATTTAGGGAGTTCGAAATTGTAGTTGTGAGGGAGGAGGGCACCGATCGCTGCTTTGAGTAAGGGGTCTTCTGTCTGGGCTTGAGAGAGCGCAGAGGTAGACAAGATGGGATTTTTGGTTGAAGGAGATGAAGAGCCGCCGGATCGTCCGACGAAACGTTTTCGGCCTGTCTTTGCCGGAGGCGGCGCTGTAGTAGTTGGAACTGTATCCATGGATAGTTTCCGAGTTGGAGCGAGATGTTGAGAGGAAGAGAGAAGCGGAAAGCGAAACCCTCTCACTCTTTCATCTCGACGACTCACTTCGTCAACCTCGATATGCCTCCGAATCAGACGGGAGCAGCAAAGACAGCAGCAGGAGGATCTTCTGTACGAGGCCGAACGAAGCAAGAACAAGATCAACTTCAACGTAAAACTGTCTACCGACCCGTCCTCGACAATCCTCTCACCGTGGCTTGGTAAGTTCGGGGAAAGATTAGCTTCAGATGCTGAAGCTGATCTATTATTTCGTGCCTACAGGCCACCCCTGCCAGCTTCAGTGAGGAAATCGATTTTAGATCAACTCTTGCCGATTCTCACGGCTCCTCAAGGTCCGGAGAACAACTCGATCGCCGAATGGAGAGCTGAGGAACATGCCGCGAGGAGACACAAAGTGATAGGGAAGGGTAAAGGCAAGGGAAAGGGAAAGAAAGGAGACAACGATTCGAAAGGAAAGGGCAAGGAGCTTGATACGGCTGAAGACGAGATCATGGCGGTCGAGACGGCGACAGAAAAGGACGACACGGAACCTCCGTCAAAAAAGGTCAGGCTCGAAGCGGCGACTTCTCCGAAACCAACTTACTCGAATCCGAAACCCGTGCGAACTCCCCGTCAACCAATTCCTCGACCTCCTCTCCTCGACTGCCTGAGTCTCGGTATCAACGAAGTGACGAAAGCGTTGGAAACGAGGATTCGATGGGGTCGGTGGGAACTAGGAGACCAGAAAGCGATGCCCGGATCATCTCAGCTCCTCCAACACAACAACGAACTCATCCCTACCGCTCCTGTCGAGTCGGGTTCCGGGAAAGGTCAACGAAAGCGACTGCGAAAGAAATCCAACCCGACTTCGTTCTCACCTCAAGTTGGACTAAAGCTGGATTCTATCGATTACTCCTCGCTACCTTCATACGAATTCGTCGCTCTCCCACCTCCTCGTCCCTCGAATGATCGTCTTCCTCCTTACTACTTCAAGCCTAATCCAGAATCCCCTTCTCCTCGACTCTTGATCAATTCCGAAACCCTGCGAATCAAACGCGCAGTTCGAAAAGAAACTCAACGAGAATCCATCGCCAAAGAGAAGCTGAAGACTGAAAAGAGCAAGATACGACGAGTCGTTTCAGTTAATGGGCTGTACCGCACCCCGTTCGTACGACAACATGGACGACTCGACACAGACAAGCACTACTACGTAGCTGAGCAAGCGGAATACCTCAGGAAGGGGCAGGAGGAGAGGAGGAAGCTCGAGGAGGCGGAACTGGCCGTGAGGGAACTCGAGGAGGATACGAGAGGAGAATCGTCGACGGTCCCGTTGATCGACCTCGTTTTCGTTTGTAAACCCGATATCAACCCGCCTTCACTCGTCGCTCATTTACCCGGAATGGTCGCCGCTGCGAATGGAGTTCAAAATGCTCTCGAATCGGTCCTTGCAGCAAACTCGAAGGAGGAAAAGGGCAAAAGTGAGGAGGGAATGGAAATCGATGCGAAACACGACGAGGAGGACAAGGAGACGAGACCAGAGTTCGGGAAAGTGAGGATCATTCCGTTGGATCAAGGAGCTGAGCGAATCTTGGCAGACGCGCTGGGATTGAGAAGAGTGGCTTGTATCGGTCTTTCGGTGAGCTTCTTTCTTGCTCTCTCCTCGTTACACCGTGCTGAGCGTCATTTTCACAGTCTACTGCACCCGGAGTTGAAGATCTATTGACTCTGATCTCGAAGCACCTCTCACCACCTCTCGCCCCTTGGTTAACTCCTCACCTACTCCACCCTCCTCCTTCCTCTTCCTCCTCTCGACCTTCCTCACATTACGTCGAAACCCATATCAAGCATCTCAAGACGTCGGCACCTCTCAACCCGAGAGCGGCGCACTTGGAGAAGAAGACACAGAGGAAGGAAGAGAAGAAGGAGAAGAGGAGGAAGTTGAAGGAGGTTCACGATGGGGCCGATGTCTACGTCGCGGAGGACGAGGATTGATTAGAAGAATCTCCCTTTAGATGATCGGGGTCAGGAGGGAGAGGGGCGGAGGGGAGAGCAAAGGGAATTCGCGAAAATCTAAAGTAGCTTTCTCCTTCGATCGTTATCTCCGAGCGAGAGTCGAACCTTCCTGTCTACATTCTGCTATTCTGCACGGTCCCTTACAGTTGAAGGCTCGTCTAAGGAGTCGCCGACTGCAATCTCCTGCGATGGACGCAAGATGGACGTACTCGATTTTCGATTTTTTTTGCATTTCCGTTTTCCTTGGATGGAACGGTTCAGGCAGAGGCCGTGCTAGAGTGTCAACTCAGATTACGTACTTGCGAGTGAGCGAAGTTGCTAGTGACTAGGTGTGGAAACGCGAGTGGACGCCCTTCAAATTTTAGCTGCTTTCGCTTCTCACCACTCTCGTTCGAAAGCCCTCACACCTCGCGAGCGGCCTCATCAACAGATCCAGTAGACCCTCAGGAACCTACTGCTGCTGCTTTCGAAGTCCCCCCGCCCTTCCCTCTCCCTCGACGAGTTACATCATCCCTCATCAGAAGTCGCGTCTTTGAACTCTCTCAACACCCTCCCGACTGGCGTTATGGCTTCCATATCACCACAGGAGCTACTCGTCAAGATCTTCTCGAAAGATGTGAGTACTCTCCACGCGCTCTCTCTCTTCCCCCAAAAAGCACAAACCGTTCCTTCTTCCTCCCTCGTACTGACTCTCCTCGCCTTTGAATTAGGACATTGAACAACTGTACGACAGTGAAAAGGAGTTCTTACCCGAAATCACACTCCACTTGCAACAATTTCCACTCGATTACAATTTCTCTGTCGAACCTTCGCCTTCCTCAACTGGCTACGGGTCAGTCTCAAGCGGCTTCCTACTCCCCTCAGGTCGAAGCTGACTCGTCTGCGATTACGTAGCACCGTGATCTGTCTCGAAGAAGGTTGTCTGTGCGATATCGCGTTGGATCCTTCCTGGCTCGCTCGTTCGGGAGGGATTCAACGTGGACTCGGAGGTCTCGCAAAGTACTGGGTCAGTGATTCTCTCTTCCCATCTCAGAGAACAATCTCTGATGGGTGAGCAATAATCGCTGGCAATAGGAACACATCTCGAAGAGTCCCGCTCACGTCGCTTCTCGCAACAAACGACTTGGAATTCAAGTCAGTTCTTCTCGAGCGAGTCAGTAGATAATACTCCACTGACACTATACTTCTCGAGCCTGACAGAACACTCAAGGTTCAACTGAAGCTTCTTCGTCAAAGAGTGCTCTCAAAGTGAGAGAGAATCATCTTTTTCGCGATTCAACGCTTGTTGACTGAACTCTTTCTCATTCTTCCCTGTGAAGGCTCACCACTCTGGACTCTCTTCGGAAATGGATCGTCTCGGCACTGGTTCTTTCAGCTCTCGTCCCAAACTCTCTTCGTCCTCTCAAGAAGCGGCCGTCATCCCCAAGAAACGTCTCTCCGCTCAAGGTTCAGCCGGAAACGTATTCAACGACGACAACGAAATGGTCGACAAGAAACCTCGACTCGAACCTGAAGCTGGAGTCTTCTCTGATCGTGGGAACGCTCCTCGTCCGTCTGCTGCAGCAGCCAGTGGATCCGGTCCCTCGAAACCGGCGAACGAAATCGAAACGACCCAGGCGAAAATTGTCAAATATGGAACGATGCTTCGAGATCTTCGTGCTTTACCGACCAACAAACGTGAACCTGAACATTTCCAGCAAATCGATGCCGTCAATGAAAAACTCGGGCGTCTCAATGCTCGTCTCGTCGATTTGAAGAAATCCGCTCCGATTGGAGGATTCGGAGGAACGGGAGCAGGAGGAGGAGCAGGAGGAACCGATTGGCACCTCGACTCCGCTGCTCGTCAACGTATCCAACTCGAACTCGAACGTCAACAACAAGGAGTCGCTGCGAAACAAGTCGGAAACGACGTCGTCGCTGAGGTCATGGCTCAATTCGGAGGAACTCGTGGAGGAGGTGGAGGAGCGATGGGAGGTGACCACCCTGACACTGACGGAAGTGAAGATCCTTACGATGCGATGAACCGAGACGGAGGAGGAGCGAGAGTTCGTGGAGTCGCGAGAACTCAGGAGTTTGACGAGTTTGTTCAAAAAGCTCTCGAAGGTGAAAGTTTCGAAGGAAACGCGAATGGTTAGTACTCTCCCAATGCGCTACTGAGACTCCCCTCGCTGATTACCGTGCCCTCACAGTCGACGCTGCCGCTGCGAAACTCGGTCTCAAATCTCAACATCAATTGGTTTCAAACATGACGATTCGTGAGTCCTTCAGTCCATCCTCAGTTTGACGCTGGTAACATAGACTCACTCACTCTCGTTCGACGATAGCTTTGATGCCTCATCAATTGATCGGAGTCGCTTACATGAAAGCTCAAGAAGAATCGAAAATTTACGGAGGGATCTTGGCCGACGAAATGGTTAGTCTGCCCACTCTCCCTTACTCTGCCCTCGTCGCGCCGAATCGGGTGATTGTTACTGACTCGCTCATTCGTATCGAAACTCTGAAACAGGGTCTCGGAAAAACGGTCGAATCGATCGCTTTGATGTGTGCGAACGAATCTCGTGATCCTGACGAGAAAACGACGTTGATCGTTGCTCCTCTCGCTTTGCTCGAACAATGGAAGGAAGAAATTGGTGAGTCTTTGTCGCTATTCTTTCTCGCTTCGACTTGTATTCATCGATTCTTTCTCTCGATTCACAGAGGAAAAGACTGAGAAGGGGTACATCATCGCTTTCACTACTCTCCACATCATGAGCGATTACTGACGAGGCAGGATCGGAGTCGTTGTAGATACTTTTCGGTCTTCATTTACCACGGACCCGAGAGGAAGAAGACGAAGGTCAAACATCTCAAGAAGTACGACGTAGTTTTGACTACCTACACGACGCTCGTTCTCGACTACCCCGACGACGAAGGAGCGCAGAAGAAAGCTCGTCAACAAGCGAAGAAGAACGGAGGAGAGGAAGAAGATTACTTCGAGTTTCAAACTAAAGGTCCTCTTCTCGAAATGTCGTGGTACCGAATCATCCTCGATGAAGCTCGTGAGCGATCTATACTCTGACTCTTTTCGATGGGCGTTGCTGATGTCAGCAGTTTTGGATCCCTCGCAGAAAACATTCGTAACCGTGGAACGAAAATGTCTCGAGCAGTCGCTGGAGTCGATGCGCTCTTCCGTTGGTGTTTGACCGGTACTCCCGTCACCAAGTGAGTCTCAACATTTTCTTGCTTCTCACGATCGAACCAAAGTTGACCTCTTCTGTCCGACATCGTTTTCGTTTTTCTCCAGCTCTCTCGCCGATCTCTTCCCTCTCTTCCGCTTCATTCAACTCAAACCTTGGTACACCTGGTCGGAGTATCGCGCTCATGTTGTTCAGCACGAGAAGAAACGAGGTGATTTGGCGGGTAGGAGAGCTCAAGCGATTCTTCGTTCCTGCATGCTTCGAAGGAAGAAAGATTCGAAACTGTATGTCGATTCTCTCTCGTCGACCGAGTTCTCTCCTCGCTGACTAGTCTTCCCTCGCACAGTGATGGAAAGGAATTGATCTCTCTTCCCGAGAAGAAGATTGAACTCTTCTCTCTCGAGTTCTCTGAAGAAGAACGTGAGATGTAAGTTGTCAAACTCGCCTCTCTTGAGCCGAACTTCGCAAGCTCATAGTCTTTCATCTTCGCTCTCAGCTACGATGCGGTCGAGAAGAAGGCTCAAATCAAGTTCAAGAAAATGTTGAGAAACGGTACCGTGCTCAAAAACGTGAGTTTTCTTCGATTCCGTTTCAAAGCTGAGGACTGACTCTCCTCTGTGCCAGTACTCTCACGTTCTCGTCATGCTGTTACGCCTTAGGCAACTCTGTTTCCACCCGAGTTTGATCGCCGATGTCGAAGCGACTTTGGAGAAGAAAGAACAAACGAAGGAACTCGTCAAGGTTGAACTCAAACGCGCTCAGAAAGAAGTCGGTGCCGAATTCGTCCGTACGATGAAGGCTGAACGACTCAATCTCGCGATCGAACGTGTCAAGTTGGAGAGGAGCGGAGACGTCGAGGAAGGGGCTGGAAACGACGAATGCAGCATCTGTTTCGACAACATTCTCGCGCAAGAATCTGGAGGAGCCGTCACTCGTTGTTCTCATTGCTTCTGTCGTACCTGCATCACTGAAGTCATCAAGTAAGTTTCTCGTTGTCGTTCCTATCTCTTCAATCGAAACTGACCAACTCGTGTTCTCTTTCAATAGTCAAGCGGTCGTCGATGATGCCGGAGACGAAGCGACCGACAAGTGCCGAGCCGATCAACGACCTTGTCCGATTTGTCGTACTCCCGTCGGTGAAAAGGACCTCTATCCGCTCGAAGCTTTCGAACCTTCCGATCAAACTCTCTCTGAACGACTCGGAGTCGAAATGGACGTTGACGAAGACGAAGACGAGGAGGACGACGATGATGACGATAATCTCGGAGGATTCATCGTCAACGATGATGAAGAAGATGATTCCGATTTCGAACGTCGTCGAATCAAGAACAAGAACAAGAACACGAACAAGAAGATCCCGAAACAACCGAACCGCGCAGTCATTCAAGATTCGGATGACGAGAACGACAATGAAGAACCGTCTGAAGCTGAAGAGTCCGACTCGGAAGCTCGTAAGAAGGCGAAAGGAAAGGGTAAAGCTGAAGCGAAACGAAAAAACCTAAGCTACTTCTCTGAACAAATCAAAGTGAGTTTCTCTTCTACTCTCTCCGTTTCATCGTTTCTTAGACTGACACTGTCTCTGTAGGAAAACGTCCCCTCGACCAAGATGCTCTGGGTTCTCTCTGAACTCCAAACTCTCCAAAAAGAAAACCCCGACGACAAAGTCATCATCATCTCGTCCTTCACCTCGATGCTCGACTTGATGCAACTTTACCTCGAAGAGAACGACATCAAAACGTGTAGGTACCAAGGGGACATGAACCAAAGCGAGAGATCGAAGTCTCTCAAGGTTTTGAAAAAGAGCAACAAGTGCAAAGTTATGCTTCGTGAGTAGTTCATCCCCCTGTCTCTCTCGATCTGATGCGCGATGACTGACATTCTCCTTCTGTGTATGAACAGTCTCGCTCAAATGTGGTGGAGTAGGTTTGACTTTGACTCGTGCGAACCGTGTCATCTCTCTCGGTGAGTCTCCGTCGTCTCTCTTTGTCTTCTCCCTCTGATTTGATCTCAATCACTGATCCTCCCTCCCTCCTGTGCGTACGTTGACGTACTCCGTAGATCTCGCTTGGTCTTTCGCGGTCGAAGCTCAAGCTTACGATCGAACTCACCGAATCGGTCAACTCAAGCCCGTGTTCGTCAAACGTCTCACGATCGCCAACACCGTCGAACAACGTATCTTCGATCTCCAAGCGAAGAAACAAGGACTCGCCGATGCCTCGCTCGGTGAAGGAAAGGCGCAAAAATTGGGAAAGATGACTGTGCAAGAACTTGCAGGACTCTTCGGTTTGCACTGAACAGCTCGCAGGAATCAGAAAGGGTGGAACAGAGTACCGCTTGATCAAAAGATGTACAACTAGGAACAGGAGGGTCGTTGTTTTCGGCGCTTCTCTTCCCCTTTCCTCTTTCCCTCTTCCCTTGTCTCTCTCTCGCTCTCGTACTTGTTTTTGTTTTTTACTACTCGTTTTGCAGTATCCCTTCTCGTCTCGTCTCGTCTCGGAATCCCAGCAGTACCCTTTCCGTTCGTTAATCTTTCCTGTCGTTCTCGAGAGGAAAAGACTCGTGATTTGAACGCAACTCTTCAGCGTCAGCCTGGAGCTTGCTCTCGCGTTGGTTATTCAGGAGCGTCCTCCCGAAAGGTCGAAGTAGTAGCGAGTCGGAGACGCTGGAAACTCGCACGAGAAGGGACGAGCTCGCCGTCGACCGAAAATATCAGCAGTCGAGATCGCATGTATCCCGTCTACTACGTCTGACAGTCAGCTATGTTTACGGGTAGTGACGAGTGGGTGCGATAGAGTCGGATTGGTTTGAGGCGAGCGGACTGAATGATTGACTAGCAGGCTGAAGCCCGACGCGAGAGCCACGGTGTGGCTCTTTGTTTAGACGGGCATACCTATCACTGATCAGATGTGCCACATCGAAGCCCGGGGAAAGTAGAGAAGCGAAATCAAGGGCAGTAATTGCCGTCTCGCGCAAGCGGTTTCCGCATTTCGAGTTTTCGCACCCAGTTATGCGAATTATACTCGACATTGAACCTCCCTGCAGGCGACCCAGGTTATATTCAGGTCCACAGCATTTACCTCTGCCGGTATCCGAAGCTGAGAGAGACCGAGAATCATATCGAGGACTTGCCAATCAAGCTTCTTTCCTCGACTCTACCCTTTTCGAAACCTGAGGCTGTACTGACATGCCCTACTTCGGCGGTACACCAACTTCCTTACAGATGAGCGTGGTACAGATGAGGGCGAACGACTCTCGAAAACAGCATCTGTAGACTTGAGCTTGGCTCGCATCAGGTTTTCTCTGCTGCTAACTCTCGCTCAGAGAGAGAGACGAAGAACGGAACGACACTATGTACTTTCACTTTGCGACAGAGTTTTGCGACAGAACGAGACATGCAAGGGTAGTTTACTCGAGAGAGATGACGGCTTTTCCAATGTTTCCCCCGTTCAACAATTCGAGGAAAGCCTCTCCCTAAATGAGAGACCGCATCAGCGAGAGTGCGCGGAGAACAGAGAACGCTACGAGACTCACTTGATCAAGACCCATGGTGACGTGCTCAATCGGCTTCGTGAACTCCCCCTTGGCGAGCGCGGGAGGGATCTCGTCGTAGAAGTTTCCGAGGTCACGGTTGAGGACGATGAATCTATTCGAGTACGAGGTTCACAAACGAGGTCAGTAGTCTAGTTCTGTGAGGAGAGGTGAGAACAGGGCTCGAAAACCGGGGAGAAAGCTCACCCTTCGTAAAGGATTTCTTTCGAAACGAGCGAGAAGATGTTCTTGATGCCGTACGGTTCACTGTTGTACGAACAGGCAGCGCTCACAACGCACGCGGACCAGTGCTCTGTTAGCATATCTGACAACAGGTACTCTGCTCCGCTACGAGCACAGATGAGAGAATGCTGAAATGAGTTTGCAATTGTTTTATGTGCGAGAGAGCCATTCAGAAACAACTATCGAGAGAGAGAGTGCGTGATGCGAGAACGAGTCAGAACATGGAGAGAGAGAGGTGGAATGGAGTCAGGGAAAGGGAAGATAAAAAACGACAATCAGAGAAAAAAACACGAAACCGCCTCCTACGGCAGCGTTTCAACCTCTTCGACAAATTCTTTCGCCAACTCGTCGAGTTCTTCGAGTAACCTCGTTCGGTCCCAATCTCCTTTTCCTCTCCACACCGAATCGAAACAGGCGGCTCGGAGTTGCTCAAGCTGGTCGACGTTGAGAGCCGAGGTGTCGTTCTTGAGGAACGAGGCGAAAGCATCGACGGCGTGAGAAGGAAGGATAAAGTCGGGCAAGGGAGGTGGCGTCGCCTCCATCGGAGTCGGTGAACGCTCCTTTTCAGCTCCAATCGGTTCCTCGCCTTCTCGAGAGTTCTCGTCGGAGGGAGCAGGCGGCGCCACACCGTTTGGTAAGGTTGTGTCAGGGGTCGTCGTCGATGGAGAGGGATCGACGGCAGCCGAGAAGGACGGGACGAGGAAAGGGTTCGAAGTCGCAGAGGGAGGATTTCCGATAAAGAAGTTTGGTTCGGCATTTGCGAGAGACTTTTGAGGAGAGAGAGAAGGAGTCGCACCGACGGCCATGGGCATCGCAAGCGCGCCGAGAGGAGGGGGTTGGGCGAACTCAAGAGGGTTTTGCGAGGTCGCGAGGGCGGAAGGAGAAGTTGGGTTGAGTAGGTTGTTTAGATTCGAAGATGCGCCGTTCTCGTAGTGATGACCGTTGATTCCATTCGAGAGAGGTTGAGGAGCCGAGGTCGATGCGACGACTTGACCATTCGGAAGATCAACAGCGTCGACAGAAGGTGATTCATCTCCTTCAGGTCTCATTCGTTTCGCCGGACCTTGACCCCCTTCTCCCTCGACTCCTTCCGTCTCGTCGTCTTGGCCCTCTTCTCTCGCTCGCTTGAGGCCGTTCTCGCCAGCTCCTACATCTCCATTCTCTTCGATGATCACATCGTCCTGTCCCCCTTCGTCTTCGCCTTCACCTTCAGTCGCTCGGTCCTTCGGTGGTCGGACCTTGTGTAGTCCTCCATCGATAGCGGCTTGTTTCGCAGCGGCGACGATTCCTTCTTCGGGGAGGGGTCTCCCTCTTCCTTTCCTCTCCTTCTTCGGTTGATTCTGATCCTTCTCCTTCATCCTCGCGGCCATCTTGACGCATTCGGAACGGAAGTTCGCGTCGAATGTTTGATCGAGCATGACTTTCGTGTGATTAACCATTTGTCCAGCTTTGATCGGTGCTTCAGCGTCTTGTTCCATGATTTTGTTGATCTCGGCATTCGCTTGAATTCGGAGGATATCGGTGAGGAACTCGTCAGGAGTGTGGTAGTATCCTTTGTAGAGATCTGAATGCATAAGATCGAGGTCGACGTTGTGGTAAGGTTGAGTTCCGAGTCCAGTCACAGTTTCGTTGTCGTTCAGTTGGTTCTTACGCCACTCGAGATCGTCTTCTCTCCAATCATCCTATACACACGAGAGGGTCAGACTGAAATCGAAGAGGAGTTGTGAAGCTCGACGTACGTAGAGGTTCCTCGTGAATCGTTTGTACCTCTTCTTCAACTCGCCGAGAACGGGACCTAGTTTCCATTTGAGGTATTCGAGGAGTCGTTGGTCGTTCGCTTCAGCTTGCGCGATTTCGGCAGCGGTCGGTTCACGGGGAGCGGGAGGAGGAGCGATGGGGAGTTTCTCGAGGATTCGTTTTCGACGAGGCATGGCGTCCGGGAATTCATTCGGAGGTCGAGTGATTCCAGCGATGACGTCGGCGAAGAAAGCTTCTCGTTGAGCCTGAATGACACGAGGGAAGAGTAAGATGAATGGTAGCATAAGAGATCGAGCTGGGACACAACTCACAGCGTTGGGTTTGTCCAAAACGACGCGATTTCCCTTGACGAATCCGAACCAACTTCGAACGTCTGGAGGAATATCTTTCATCGATCCATCGACGACAGCGAGGAGGAGGATAGGATCGGAAGGGTCGAGACTATCGAGGAGTCCTTTGATCGTCGACCTGACCGTTTCTCCGACGCTCGTGCACCACGTGAGCAAGGAAGGGATGAACAGGATCGAGGGTTTGTGTCGCTTCGCTTCGACGAATAGTTGAACGCAGGCGGCTTCCATCGTTCGAGACGAATCAGAGACGAGAGTTGCGAGATCGAGCGTTTGTACGTGGAAACCTTCGAGGTGATGCAAGATCGCAGATCCGACGAATCCTTGACCGGAGCCGGGTTCACCAAGGATTAGAAGTCGAGGACGGAAGACTCGAAGGGTTTCGAAAGCTGCGAGAGGGAGAGCGATTCGTCAATGTCGCTCGTGGGGAATTGAGACGATTCGACTTACCTTGTAGCATCTTTTCCTTTTCGAATCCTCCTCCATCGTCGACAAATTCAGCTTCTTCAAGGACATTCGGTTTCTTGACTTCGGGAAGAACCTTGGAGAGCGCAACCTTTGCATTCTCGAAAGATTCGGCGAGGAGAGGGACAAGTTGAGGGGGAAGAGCGGCAGCGGCGGACGACGTTGATCGATGAGAAGAAGGGATCAAATCTGTAGCGAAAGATGGTGAGCAGATGCATCACGATCGAGAGGCTGAGAAACGAACTCTTCTGGGAAATGACAAAATCTCGAGCGGTGACTTCGATAGTTTCGGGTTTGATGAGGAGACGATCGTTTGTCTTGTAGATCTGAGGATACGTTCGTTGAACCGCGTTGAGAGCTGCTTCCGTGCAGAGAGCCTGTTGCGAGAGGAAAACAGGTTAACAAAAGCTCGAGTCTAAACCGCAAAGATGCAACTCACCCTGAGATCTGCTCCTCCGTACCCTTTCGTCAAGTCTGCCAACTCGTCCATGAAACTATCCTCGAGAGGAGGGTTCCAGCCCTTCGTGTGAATCCCGAGAATCTTCTTCCTCGCTTCGATGTTCGGGAGAGGGAAGTAAAATTCTCGATCGAAACGTCCCGGTCGACGCAATGCCGGGTCGATAGCGTCTGGTCGATTCGTCGCTCCGATTACGATGACTTGTCCTCGCCCATCCATTCCATCCATGAGCGCGAGCAGAGTCGAAACGATCGAAGCATGAATTTGTTCTTGTTTGCTACTCCGCACTGGCGCAAGACCTGTCGACGAGAGTCACTGAGCATTTACACATTGATTGTGAAGAGACAGACTTTGACTTACCATCGATCTCATCGAAGAAGATGATCGACGGTTGACAATTCTTCGCCTCTTCGAACAGTAATCTCAGTTGACGTTCAGCTTCTCCCACCCATTTCGACAAACAATCCGCTCCTTTCCTCATGAAGAAAGCTGTCGACGATAAGACAACTCAGTTGAAAGTTCACGAGAGGGAGGGAAGGCGAAAGACTCACAGATTTTTCTCCCGTCTGTGCTGCAACTCGCCGCCAAAGCTCTCGCCAAGAGGGTCTTACCAGTACCGGGAGGACCGTGGAACAAGACACCCCGAGGTGGAGTGATCGCGAAACGCTCGAATACTTCGGGGTAGAGAAGAGGAAGCGAGACCATCTCTTTCAACTGTTGAATGTGAGATCCGAGTCCTCCGACCGAATCGAACGAGATGGTTGACGGTACTCCGAGTGGATCCGTATCAGCGAGAGCTAGCATGACGATAGAACGTAACCGAGTCAGTTAAAGTCCGAGATGGAAAGAGACGAGACGCGAGGGTTCTCACCAGCGACACTCGCGACTTTGCCAAGGTTGCCGGGCGCTCCTGCACCAAACTCTAGTCCACCACCAGACGCCAACATCCCACCTCCACCTATTCCACCAGCTTTCGATGTGTAGAGAGCAGATTTCGAGGGAGAACCGAGATTCGGAATATCGTCGTCAGACTGTTCAAAACATCGACGAGTTAGTGCCGAAACGCAGGCTAGTTGCGACGAGGTCACTCACAGAATCGGAAGGTTGACCGCCGTCGGGATACAAAGCTGCCCATTGAGCACCAGTGAGGTTTGCAGGCAAGCCGGCGAAAGGGTTTCCATCATCGTTTCGTTTCTTGTTGAACTGGTTCTTCTTCTTATCCTTTCTACCCTTCGGAGCTTCGAGTGCGAGTGGAGCGAAGTAATCAACTTTCTTCTTCTGTCTTAAGTTTCTTCGAGGCGCGGATCCTCCTCCTCCGAACTCGCTGTCTTCATCGTCGTGCAAGTCGAGGGATAGATCGTCTTCGTCTGACGAGCCTGGACCTTCTTCGTCGTCGTATGAAGTGTCTTGAGCTTTGATAGAGTTTCGAGTTTGTCGTCCAGGGGGTCGACCAGGTCCTGCTCGATTTCGTAGACTTCGAGTCGAGTTCCTTCGATTGCCGTTGCTACTCCTCGTCCCTCGACTGCTATTGCGAGTTCTCCTCGTTCCAAAGTCATCGCTGTCGTCCTGTCCATCTTCTCCAGCCCATTCTTCCTCGTCCTCGTCGATTCCTTCCCCTCGATATCCACCGTTTCTTCGACTCCCACCTCTCGTCAACCTTCCTCCTGTTGACGTTGATGGTGCCTCATCTCCATCATCTCCTTCGTCGTAGTAAACCGGTCGTTTCGTAGTCCGACCCGAAGCAGTTTTCATCACGAGAGTCGGTCGACGGAAACCGAGTTCGTCCTCCTCCTCCGCCTCGTCTCCCTCCTCGTCCGAGTTTGCAATCTTGACTCGTGTAGCTCTTCGACGAGGTTCCACTCCTTCGTCCGATTCGTCTTCTGGTTCGACGTTTTCACCATTTTGAGCTTCAGGTTGATAATTGTTCTGGATTTGAGCTGGGTTTATCGTCGACACGTCCATCTCGCCTTCAGCGTCGTCGTTATCGTCTGAATCTTGTACGATTCTTCGTCCGTTCCGAGCAACCGGTTGTTCTTCTTCTTGCTGCTGTTCCTCGTCGACTGCTCCCGTTACTCCTGCGATCGCTTGTAGATACTGACTCGCGCCTCCTCCGTTCTGACCGTTCTCGATTGGCGGTAGAGGTGGTAGTCCGTTCGTATCGACGAGCCCGTCCTGCTCCTCTTCGCCTTGTTGCTCGAAATCCTGACTGACCCCACCTCGGCTCGAACTTCCTCTCGTTGCCCTGCCTTTCCCTCTCGCGCCACTTCTGCTCCGTGACTGTACTTCCTCGTCGTCATCATCGTCGTCCTCCTGATACTCCTCCTGGTAATCCCCTTCGTCGTCGTCGAATCGAGGTTCAGCATAACTGATCGGTGCACTCGAAGTCCCTCTCAACGCTCTCCCCGAAGTCCTACGCGTCGCATAACTCGATTCGTGATGCGCTTGTTGCTGAGGTGCCGTCGTGTAATTGTTCGGTACGCGAGAAGTCGATCTTCGAGGTCGATCAGAAATTCCCATTCCGAAATCTTGAGAAGCGGCGACTACTGGTTGAGGAGTGTAGTATTGGTGAAGGAGATTCGGATCGGAAGTAGCTGTAGAAGTCGAAGGGATTGGAGCGAGTGGAGGAGGGTAAGAGGTGAAGGAAGGAGAGTGAGATTGAGGAAGATGAGGTGATGAAGCCGAGGCGAAAGAACCGGTTAGGACGATTCTCGAAGGAGGTGTAGGGAGGTGATTCGAAGCTGGGGAGTGATGGACTGGGGCGGAGTGAGAGTAGGCGGGTTGAGGAGGATAAGGGAGTTGGTTGCTCGGAGGTAACTCGGAGGGATTCGATAGTTGTGGATGAGAGTAGTAGTCGTGATAGGTGGTTGGGTGATGAGGAGGATAGCTCATCTAATACCCCTCCTCTACGCGCGGAGAGTTCGGAGCGGAGAGAGCAAGAGAAGCGAGAAGATTTCGAGAGGTCGCGTCGAGTTGGCAGACTGCCTCTCACCAACTCGAACCATTCTCGACTGACAAGCGTACATTCCTACGAGCTACGACGCGGTACCAGCAATCCTAGAGTGAGCGGCGAGCAAACATCTTCGACGCGTTCGAACGCCCTCTCGATCTCTCATCTTCTCAACACTCCGTTGGGCCCCGGCATCGGGCGAGTCGTTCAGGGTCCACACCAGTCAGGTGAGTTATCTGTCCCTCCTTCTGTCGTGCTCCCCCATCGCCTCGATCTCGCCGGTCTGTGCGAATGTTTACTTTTTGAGCGGCGAGTTGAACCAACTTGACGCTTCACAATTACGACCTATAGGACTCAGTTCAACCCGAAGCGGCCAGAGAACAGCCAGGATGGGGGAGACGATCTACTTGAGCGACACAGATGACGAGATGGAGAACCTCGAATTGCAACAAGCGATTGAACAGTCTATCGAAGCGAGATCTCGTACCGGTACCGGATCTACGTCGGCATCGGGGTCATCTACGTCGAAGAAGCATTCACGCGCTGTAGACGTCGATTCAGACTCGGATTTGGAACTCGAACTCAAACCTCTTGCGAAAACTCCTTCTCGTCCTGCTACCTCGACTCCCTCCCTCTCGGGACGTCGTCAGAATCAACACAAAGACAAGAAACCTCGTGTAGACCCGTCACCGTCCACTTCCTCTCCCCGACACCTCAATCGAGTTCCCTCGACTCCGACTTCTTCCTCTTCCTCCTCTTCCTCGTTCAAAGCTTTGAACGCTTCAATCGACTCGGTCCTGAAATCTTACGCATCGAAACGTACGACCAGACCTGAATACATCAAGAAGAAAGTCGAATTTCGAGACGAAGCGAAACGTTTGGGACTCGATTTCGATGAAACATTCGGAGACAAGTTCGACGAAGTGGAGAGCAGGGTTACTGGAGGGGCGAGTAGCGGAAAGAAAGACAAGAAGGGGAAAAGTGTCAGTGGGAAGAAAGATATCAAGGGAAAGGGGAAAGCGAAAATCGATAGTGACGAATCGGACGAAGGAGTAAAGGAGGAGGACGGGACGATCGATCGTCGAATGACTGCGGCGCAGGTACGAGCGAAAGTAGGAGGTGGAAGACTCGGCTTCAGGAACAGGAAACCTCTCCCGAACGATCAAATCCTCGCAAGCAAGAAGAGGGAATGGGAGAAAGCGAATATCACACCTCTCGGCTTTGGGAACGATCCTGCTGGACAAAGAGTAGGAGGAAATCGACTCGGGAGTAACAAGGACGCGATGGCTAAGGCGAGACTTCGATTGGCTCAGAGAGAAGCGAAGAGGAAGAGCAAAGCGAAGAAAAAGGGAGGCATCGACGGATGGATCGAAGGGGCTCTCGCTGGACCCTCAACGGACAAACAAGGAGGAGGAGGAGACGTACCTATGCCGGGAGGATGGGGATCGACGGCCAAAAACAAGCATGATTCCGATTCCGATTCGAGTTACGACAATTCTTCATCTTCCGAAGACGAGACGGCAAAGTATCCGGGAATCATGGAACCGGGAGGATTCAACTTGGAAGGACTTATAAACAAGATCAAGGGCAAGTCGAGAGGCAGGAAGAAATCGGCCGGAGGAGCTCCAGTCGTCACTGCAGCGAGTCAAGAATTGGCAAATTTCATGAGGAGGAATGAGAACGCTTTGATGCGATGTGAGTCACCACCCTCTTTACTATCGAGGCTTCCTGACTAGTCGGGCTGATGGATTGGATCCGACTGTACAGCGACGAAGGCGGTCGATGATGCTGTCGCAGCTCTTGGGATGAATTCTCAAACCGACAAAATTCCAGGAATGAAGTACCCTCTCCTCGCGTTCCAATGGATCGGGTTAGCGTTCATGGTCAAACGTGAAATGGATGCGAAAGTACCTGGAGGAATCCTCGCCGATGAGATGGTGAGTCTCGACTCACCTTGGAATTTCGAGTTCTTCTCGGCTGATTCACGGGTTCGAGCTTGCAGGGTCTCGGAAAGACTTTCCAAACAATCGCCCTGATGATCGCTCGTCGATCTCACGACCCCGAGATCCGTACGAACCTCGTCGTCGTTCCTCTCTCGCTCCTCTCGCAATGGGAACAAGAAATCCACAAGTTCGCCATTGGTCAGTCGGTACACATCTACCATGGATCGAACCGATACAAAGCGAAAACGAAGGAGGAATTACAAGCGTTCGACGTTGTGATCACGACTCATTCAACTCTCTCACTCGAGTGAGTTCTTTCTTCGCAAAATGCCTCGTTTGTTCTCGACTGATCGCCCGTCTTCCGTTGACAGATGGCCGAAATCGGTAAAGAAAAAGAAGAAGAAGAAGGATCAAGAGAACGAGAACGAAGACGATGAGGAAGAAGAGAAGCAAGAAAAGAAAGATCCAGGAATCTTGTACCAATTCTGCTGGTACCGAGTCGTAATCGACGAAGCTCATGTCGCTCGAAACCCGAGATCGCGAATCTCTAAAGCGATCGCGAAACTGGACTCTGTATTCCGTTGGGCTTTGACCGGAACTGTAAGTAACCTTTGATCTGGCTCTTTCAAAACTCTACGGCTGAAATCCTTCCTTTCGGTTGTAGCCGATGATCAACACTCTTCAGGACTACTATCCTCTTCATCGATTCCTCCGTAACAAGCCCTGGAATCAGTACAAGATGTACAGGTGCGTGAGCGATTCGATACTTGAGAACGACCGGAGAAACTGACATCGATCTGTTCGCCTGGGATAGGACAGCGATCACGAATCTCGAGAAGAAGAACCCCGTCGAAGCGGGACGTACCGCCGACCAAGCAGTCGGACCGCTCCTCCTACGTCGTCGAAAAGCGGACGAGCTCGGCGGGAAACCCCTCGTTCCCCTCCCTCTCAAGACTGAGAAACAGATCAACCTCCAGTTCGATCCGGTAGAACGTGCAATCTATGATCACATTGAAGCTGGCTACCAGACGCAGGTCAACAAGTTCTTCAGAGGTGAGAAAAGTCGAACCGACTCATTCTAACAATTTCGCAAAAGCTAATTCCCTTGTGCTGTAGAGGGAACTCTTCTGAAGAACTACCACTTCATCCTGGTCCTCATCCTTCGTCTCGAACAGTTGTGCTGTCACCCGCATCTTCTCGTCGAAAAACTAGGAGCGTACGACCGAGAAAAGGAACTTGAACGGGCAAAATCGATTCTAGGAGAAGTGGCCGTCACACGCTTGCAACGACAAAGATTGGAGATTGCCGTACAACGTGCCCAAGTCGATGATCTCGAAGAAGCTGGTTACGAAGATCAAGGATGTTGTCCGGTTTGCGAGTGAGTTCTCCCTTTTCTTTCCTCTTCTCCTTCGAGGTCGGGATTGATTCGAAGCCCTTTGACACAGAGAACCGATTATTGGAGCGGCTGGAGAAGGAAGCGTCACCCCTTGCGGACACATCTGTTGCACGACTTGCATTCACGAAATTCTCAATCAAGACGCGGACGACGATCTCGATGGAAAGAAAGGGAAGAAAAGCGAAGCTCCTTGCCCTCTGTACGTACAGATCATCGTTCTCAATCCTCTCTCGGTACTGACGGTGTAATCTCCGACACAGATGTCGAGCTCCTTTCTCGGCGAAAAGTCTCTTCGATCTCGAATGCTTCGAACCCACTTCGGACGAGATCACCACCGCTCTCGAGGAACAAGAAGACAATGACGACAAGCTTCCAGAGAAGGAAGAGAGCCCTCGTAAACCTCGAGTCACTGAAGAGAAAGTCAAACCCTCTGCTCGAATCGTAGAACTCTCGGACGACGACGACGATGATCTCCCGGATCCCTCGAAATTCTTCGACTTCAAACCAAAGATCAAAGCTGAGGATCGCGATTTCGACGTCAAACCTAAGATCGGTAGCTCCTCGCGGGTCAAGAAGGAGAAGGAGGAGAAGAAGGACCGCAAACCTCGGATCGGCACTCCAGCTGTCAAAGACTCGAAACCTCGTATCGATTCGCCGGCTGTTCGAGGCCGAGTCCAAACTCCGTCCTCTTCTTCCTCGTCGAGGGTCCAGAAAAAGGTCAAAGGTGAGGAAGGCGAGGAAAAAGAGAAGTTGGAAATGTCTCCTCTCGTTCCCTCGACCAAGGTGAGTTCTTCCAGCTTCTCTGATTCCACGTGTTCTTGATCTGACAATATTCTCTGAGCAGATGGTATACATCTTGAAGAAGCTCCGTCAATACGAAGCAGAAGATCGTCAAAAACGCAAAGAACTCGAAGATCGCAAGAACGATCCGGCCAAGTTTGGCGAGGAGAAAGCAGATGAACCATACCCCGATACCCGAACGATCATTCTCTCACAGTTCGTCGCCGCTCTCGATTTACTTGATCGCTACTTGACGGAGAATGGAATCATGTCGGTGAGATTCCAAGGTTCGAGCTCAGCAGAGGAGAGGAACGAGGCGATCGAATTGTTACGCGAGAAAGAAGAAGACGGAGGAGTCAAGGTGATGCTTTTGAGTACCAAGGCTGGAGGAGGTAAGCAGTTTTCGTTTTCCGTTGGTCGCTACCTCGCCAAACTGACGCGAATCCCGATCCTTTGTCTGTAGTCGGTCTCAATCTGACCTCCGCCTGTCGAGTCCTGTCGCTCGATCTCGCCTGGTCAAAAGCTGTCGAAGCTCAAGCGTTCGATCGAACCTACCGACTTGGTCAACTTCGAGACGTCGAAATCGAGCGAATCATCGTCGAAGACACCATCGAAGAGCGTATCCTCAACCTGCAAGCGCGCAAGACTCTCCTCTCCGATATGTCGCTCGCCGAAGGTCAGGGCGATCCCGATTATTGCGAACGCATTTCCGTTCCCGATATTCTTTCGCTCTTCCGTCTCGACAAACATGGAAACCGCGAGAAACCTGGAGGAGGAGGAGGAGCGATCGGTGATGGTACCCCGCCGGGAGGTTATAGGCGCCGATGATGGGTTGACGAATTGAAGTGTCTGGTTCTTGTATTTTTCGTTTTTCGAGTTCCTTTTCCCCCTCTACCTTGTTGGATCCGTCTTTAGCTGTAGCTCTCAATTTCGGAAATGCTGTTTCGTATATCTCTACCTGCCGAGTGGAGATCTCTCCGAGAGAGGGATCAACTTCGACTGTGAGAGCGCTTTGCGAAACTCTTCCTCTTCCTCACTCAACTTGAGCTTCGACTTCCATCTTTCGCGCACCCCGACAAACTCTCCCTCTTCACACGCTTGCTCGACTATCGAGGATACCGGCAGCTCGATCTGGTAGTAGGAATCGGGAATGGAAGAGTTCGTTGAAAGAAGCGGAGGAGGAACGGGGCTCAACGTGCCGATACAAGGGTGGGAAGATGGCGCAGTGTACGAAGCAGGTCACAATGAAGTACGTGAACCCTTCACTCTAGAGTCTCGAGGCGGACAGCTCGCTCAATCCATCTTGATCTCGTAGGACGATGAATCGACTCCGATCTTCTCGCTAGGACGAGTGCAGTTCGCGTTACCATCTCCACTGTTCTCCTTGACTTGTACCTCAAACATCCTCCTCCTCTGCGTTCGAGGGAACTCTCGTTCTTCCCCCACCGCGACTTCGGGAGGTTCCTCTCCTCTCCTCGTTCGTATCGACCTAGACCGACCTACAGAAGTCGACAAGTACGAACTACCTCTACCACCTCCAGTCTCTTACCCCGAGGGAGTCTCGACTTTACTGCACAAAGTTCACACGGATCCTTCAGGTCGACATGTCGTTGTTTCAACTTCGAACGGCGACAATTTCTACCTCTACATCGGTCCTCTTCCTTCAGGACTACCCTCTTCGTCAGCAGCAGCCGCGAGGAAAGCGAAACCGTTGAACCGTCTCAAAGGAGCGATTATCGACTCGATTGCCTGGGCTCCTTCGTCCTCTTCCTCCTCCGCTTCTTCTTCCGCCGGCAACGCGTTCTCGACAAGAGAGATTCTCCTCGGTACAGCCTCTGGGCAAATCCTCGAAACCTCCTTGATCGACCCTTCACTCTCCGAATCTTCAGCTTTCTCAATCCCGGTTCCAGGTCGATCAGGCCCCGAGCGGTATGTTCGACAGCTGTACGTCCTTCCAGAACGTCAAACAATTACGGGCTTGCGGTACGAGATCTGGGGGAAACGGGTAGCGGTGATTGCGACGACTCCGAGCAGGATAGTACAACTCGTTGGAAATTTACCGAATCAAGGGAGGAAAGATGAAGATGGAGGAATCTTGGAGGCGGCGCTACATCCCTATGCATCGAATCAGGCTAGACCGAGTGAGTCGTCTTCCTTCATTAGTGTCCTGCCGATCGGAAGCTAACCCGTGGAGAGAAACAGAAACGCTTGAACTTCCGAGCGACGAATCTCATCAATCTGAACTACACTTCTTCACACCATCTCAGTCGAGTTCAAAGAGTGGTCCAGCACTGCCGAAGAGTGTAGCTTGGATGACAGGTCAGTCGATTCTGATGTAATCGAGTGAAAGGATCTCGCTGACTTTTCGACGTGCAGGTCCGGGAATCTACCACGGCACCTTACTCTTCCCTTCTCCTTCGAATGACCTACATCCTGGAGACGGGATCATCGACTCTGCCTCTCTTGTCCCCTACCCGTCGTCTTCTGATCAATCAAACGAGGAACCAACGAATCTACCGATCAGCATGGCTTTGACGGAATGGCATTTCATCCTACTGTACGAAGACAAAGTTCGAGCGATTGATCTTCTGAGTGACAAAGTTGTCTACGAGGAAGCTTTGGATTTGGTGAATTCTTCCCTTCCTCTCGCAATGCTTGAGCTCGATGTCTGACGAGACCGAGTCGACCTCTGCAGCCATCAAACGACCGACCGATACGTCTGGCGACTGACCCAGTTCGCAAGACCTGCTGGATGTACACCGAGTCTTCGATTTACGAGTTGGTGATCAAAGACGAGGATCGTGAAGTTTGGAAAGTTTACCTTTCGAGACAGAATTGGGAACTCGCAAAGCGGCACGCCAAGGTCAGCTCGATCTCCTCTACCCTGTTCCTCTCTCGCAAGTCTCTCGCAAGTCGAACTAACGTCAGACGCGGGGATACAGACTCAACGACAAAGGGATTCTGTACTCGCTTCTGAAGCCGATTCGTACTTTGCTGCGGGTCGATACATTCAATCCGCACAAAGTTACGCCCAATCTTCGAAAGCGTTCGAGGAGGTCGTCCTGCGATTCGTCGACAAGAACGAACGGGACGCTCTGCGGTATTATCTCGTCGCGAAACTCGAGAGGTTGAAGCGAACAGTTCGTCTTTCGATTCCTCTCATGCCGCTTGAAGCATGAACTGATTGAAGAGGACACATTGACAGGATCTCACTCAAAGAATGATGCTCGCGACATGGCTCGTCGAAATCTACCTCGCCAAAATTAACGAACTCGAGGATGCTGCCGCCGCCGAGCGAGTCTCTGAAGACGCAGACAACATTCACGCTGAACGAAGTATCGTCGAGGACGATATGAGGCACTTCTTGTCAACTTACAAGGTGAGCGTAAATCTTTCGTCACCGCGATTTGCGTTATTGACAAGCAAGTCGGAAACAGGACAATCTCGAACCGAAAACTGTCTTTGAACTGCTTGGACGCCATGGCCGAGACGAACTTACGCTCTTCTACGCATCAACGATCGGAGATCGAGAAAGAATCGTTCAACAGCACATCGCGAAAGAAGAATGGACCAAAGCGCTGCAAGCTCTTTCGGGACAGGTTCGCTTCACTTCCGTTCTTTGGGTCAGTCTTGTCCGAAGCTTACTCTCCCTCTTCATGTAGGAGAATCTCGACCTGTACTATCGTCACGCTGCCGTTCTCGTCCGCCACGCTCCGAAAGAGGCCGTCGACGCCTTCATGCGTCGCAGCGATCTCGACGTGCGACGATTGATCCCCGCTCTCACAACGCCGCGAGCTTCGCCTCTACCTTCTCCCTCTTCCACTGATTCTCTTCCGACTCGACATATCATTCGATATCTACAATACACCATCCTCGATTTACAAAATACCGATCCTTCAGTTCACAATACCCTACTCACTCTCTACGCTACCTCTCCCTCCCCCGACGAAGCCGACTTTACCAACTTCCTTCACCTCGCTCCCGTCGATCCCGATACAGGAGATCCTTTCTACGATCTCGATTATGCCCTTCGACTCTGTCGCGCTCACCGACGAGTTCAAGCTTGCGTCTTGATCTATTCAAAGATGAAACTGTACGAATCGAGCGTCGATCTCGCCCTCGAACCTGACGATCTCGAACTTGCGAAGCTGAGCGCGGACGAACCGGAAGAGGACGACATGTTGAGGAAGAAACTCTGGCTCAAGATCGCTCGTCACGTCGTTGGCAAGAAGAACGACATCAAGACGTAGGCTTCCTTCGCTGATCACAGGAGATGAAACCATGAGCTGATTGGCACCATGAACTGCAGCGCCATGCGATTCCTCGAAGCGACCGATCTGCTCAAAATCGAAGACATCCTCCCCTTCTTCCCCGACTTTGTCGTAATCGATGACTTCAAGGAAGAGATCTGCGACGCTCTCGAAGGTTACTCGGCTCATATCGAACGACTCAAAGAGGATATGAATGAGGCGACTCGGAGCGCGGAGGCGATCAAATCGGACATCGCAGACTTGCAAAATCGATTCGTCGTCGTTGATGCGGACGAGAAGTGCGGAAGCTGCTCGCAGCAACTCCTGACGAGACAATTCTACGTCTTCCCGTGTCAACATTCTTTCCATGCTGACTGTCTCATCAAAGAGGTAAGAATCGATTGTCTCTCTTAAATTTCGGTGATCAAGACTGACGATCTTCTCACTCGCTCAACAGGTTACGAAGACCTTGTCGCCTATCCAACTCCGAAGGATGCTCGACCTGCAAGCTCGACTCGCTCCATCGGCCGCTCCGACTCGACAACAAAGACGAAATCTCCTCGACGATACTTCTGCTCAAGGTCTCAAACTCGCCGCGGCTTCCGTTCAAGGACTCGATCAACTTCGCAAACTCGTCTTGCCCGATGCGTTACTCGGTGCGATTGGAGGAGCGATTCCAGGCTCGAAGCAAATCAAAGGCGGTTTCCAATCGATCGGAGCTGGAGTGGTCGGAATCGGAGGAGCAGTGTTACCGAATCGTACAACACAGGATGCTACGACTCTCGCTAAGGGAGCGAGCGCGAAGAAGGAGGCAGGAGAAAAGCGGGAACTAAGAGAACAGCTTGACGAGTTACTCGCGAGTTCTTGCGTGTTGTGCGAAGGAGCGGTCAACAGCGTAGATAAACCGTTCGTGGACAATGGTGAAGAGATGTAAAAGACTTGTTGTTGCTCTCCATCTGTCGGTTCGTCGTGGGAGCTTAGAGAGAGATTCCAGGTTTAGAAATTACAGCGAGTTGAAGTAACACAATTAGGGGGATCAAAGTATAGAAGCAAGACTATTCACACGGCAGGTCGACAGCTGATCAAGATGGCTTATCGGGTGTAAGAGACACGCTGTCAAGGGAGAAAGAATCATCAGCTCAGAGAGTTCGTTGCGAATATTTTGCATTTCGCGTGCGACTTACGCCGGATCGTCCGAAAGAGAGCCAGAATCGTTTTCCTGCACGTCTAACGTAGATGAACCTCGGAATGAGAGTGTACTGAGATGAGAGCGAAACAGATGAAACGAGTGAGCGGTGCAAAACGATGGAGAGGAAGGAATCGAGGTTCTAATCAACATACGGTGTGAACGGTGTGGTTGACGTGAAGAGGCCTGCAGAACCGCAAACGGATGAGCGTCATGAACAACAAGGTAGGAGATCATCTGAAGGAAGTCAAGCTCACATGATGATCAGGGGATAGATTCGTGCGTTGAAGGAGGGCTGGAGTAAGTAGTCTTAGGTTATGTGCTTGTGCTCTGTAGAGTAGCTGAGGAGTGTGCGAGGAAGGAGAGGTGAAGAAGGAAGAGAAGAGCTCAGCACAGCCGTTACAATTTCTCTTGAATGTTTCTCGCGACGTCATCGAAAGAACCTCGCCAAAATCACTGCGTAATTGAGCTGGGACATCGTCTGGCGAGATACAGACACTGTAACTTCAAACATAGAATCACAGTGCCGTACAGTACAAACATTGTACAAACGATCGAATGCAAATGAAAGAAAATGAAAATCACGAAAGAAAGAGGTGGCTAGGAATAATGATACTGTAAGGGAGGCCGGGCTACGAAGCGATCGTTGGATGAGCGGGCATGCGATTGACGAACGTCGAGAGCGGGGAGGAACTCGGATCACCCGTCTCTGAACGAGATGTCGCATGGTCGAATGACTTGACCCAGAATCCGATTCCCAGTCCCGCGCCTGCCATGAGGAGCAAGACGAAAAGGACCACTAGCCACAGCTTGTATCTCGAAGGTCGTCGATTAAGCCCGTCGGAGAGAGGCTCGCCGTAGTTGCCCGTGGTTTCTTCGTCGTTCGCGTCAATCGGCATCGATTCCTTCGTTCCGGCTGCACTGTAGCCTGAAGTCTTGCGATTCGTCGAGTTAGAAGGATAGAGACTCGGGAGGAATGCCCATGTCTGTCGAGGGATGACAAAGGGGCTTTTGTGAGCACGTCCCAGCTTAAACGGGAGAGAAAAGGCTGCTTACATTTGCCCACACTGAGGGAGCTGGTGGATATTCGATCTTGTGCAGAAATGTGAGATCTCCAGATTCGTCTACTGATCGAGCGAGGCGGCACCCTGGTCGTTCGACGACCCAGCGCCAGGCGTAAGAATTCACCTGAGAAGACGAGCTCAATCAGCTTGGGACCGATCGCAATCCTTTGTGTCAGGGAAAGCTCACCTCGAGCGCTTCCGATGTAGCTCTGCTACCATCTCGCTCCGCTCCCAACAGCTGCGCCATGAGTTCTGACGATTCGACCCCTTCTCCCTCTTTCTCCTTGATAAACTTCAACAGTCTCATCCGTGTGTCCTTCTTCTCCGTGTCTTCTTCCCTCCGCTCCATCGCGCTTATCTTTCCGAGAACATCCTTGAGTGTCTGAGCGCATTGAGCAAGTTGCTGTTTGAGCTCGACTGTTTGCGAATTCGACACGACGAATGCTCCCGCTGCTGGTTTCAGGTAAGGAATCGTCGACCGTAAGGTGCGTAGAGAAGGAACTGATGTCGATAGCAAGGGAGAGGCCGAAGTGGTTCGTCGGGCCAAGGCCTCGAGAGTCGAAATCGGAGAACCTTGCGACGAGAGGTCTGCCTTCAGATTCTCGATCCCTTCCACGATATCCCGTAGAGCGTTGATGTCGTATGCGACTCGTCCCATCTGAGACTCAGTCGAGGTCATCTGAGCGTTGAGAGAGGAACAAGAGATTCGAGAGGGACTCGACTCACCTCATATGCGAAATCGTCTACTGACATCGGTCCATCTATCTTTGGCTGCCTCTTCTGATGCACGATCAAGGGTGTCTCGTCATCTCCTTGTTGTGTGAGAGGGGGCGAAGCGTAATCTGGAGGTGATCCTCTTGGACCGTCGTAAGGTGCTGGAGGTGGTTCTGAAGAATAAGACTCTTGCGAGTCGCCTAGTCGCATCGAGATCGAAGTTGGGGACATGTGAGAAGAGAGAGGGAGAGGGTCGAAGAGGGATCCGTGAGAGTCACGAGTTGAGACGATCCGTGCAGCTCTTGTACGGCAAGTCCGCGGGTAGTATTAGGTTCGCTTATATAGGTTCGTGCTTGTAGATTCGTGCCGAGAGTACGAGGCAAGCGCACTCGAAGCTAGAAAGAACGTTGACGGCGGATGTTGATTGAAGTTTGGACCGGAAGAAGAGGCTCATGGTTTCGATCGCGGAAGGGGCGAGCTCGAGCCTTGTCGAAAACTTGAAGGAAAGGAAAAGATTGGCCCGTGCTCGAGGGAAGTCAGTGGCCACTTGCGCTCTCAGCTCGGAGTCTCACTCAGCTCTCGGAGCAGCCGCGCTTGATTTTGCTGACTCCGAAAATCACCAAAAGTTCGGTGACGGAATATTCGAGAATGATTTCGTAACCTCATCCGAACTCTGCTTCTCTTCCCTCTTCTCCCATTCCCCATCACTTCTACAACAATGGTTCAAAACAAGTCTCTCATCTTCGCCGAAGCATGCCCTCCCGCGCAATACCCAGTGCCCGGAAAACACCTCAAATCAGTCTCGAACGAGATCGATCTCGACCAACAACTCGCTCAAGGCGCCATCTTGGTCAAGACCGAGGTTCTCTCGCTTGACCCTTACCTCCGTTCTCGTCTCCGTGCTCCCGGAACGAAGAGTTACGTCCCCGAATTCGAACTCAACAAACCGATTGAGAACTTCGGAGTCGGTGAGGTCCTCAGGACTGGAGAAGGAGCGTCGGTTTCGAAAGGTCAACTCGTCTACGGAAGCTTCCCCTTCAGCGAGTACGTTGTTTTCGACAAGGATGCCGTTTCGAAACTTCGTCCTTTCGACAACAAGGAAGGATTGCCTCTCTCGACCTGGGTCGGCTCTGCGGGAATGCCTGGTGAGCTTACTTTCTTGACTATCAAGATTTCCTATAGGCGCTGACCGGACGTTTGAGAGGACAGGACAAACTGCGCACGTTGGATTGAAGGACATCGCGAAGCCCAAGAAGGGTGAAACCATCTTCGTTTCCTCCGCGAGTGGAGCTGTAGGACAAATGGTCATCGCACTCTGTCACCGTGCCGGATTGAAGGTCATCGCCGCCGCTGGATCCGATGAAAAGGTCGAAATCTTGAAGAACAAGCTCGGAGTCGAACACGCTTTCAACTACAAGGTAAGCTTCTCTTGCTTTCCGCAATTCACCTACTCGCCGTGGGACACCTATTCGGTGCTATGCGTGTACCTGGTCCTGGCTCCGAACCCTCGTTCTGACACCGAACGCACATTCTGACCCCCAACGCTTATTTCGACAGACTACCGACATCAAAGAATACTTGTCGAAGATTTCTTACCAGATCTACTGGGATAATGTAGCTGGCCCTACGCTCGAAGCCGTTCTCGACACCATCGAAGTTCGCGGACGTATCGTCGGTGAGTCTTGAACGAGAAAAAAAAGACCGGAAAGGGTCTTGGGCTTTTCTCTTTTGGTTGCCTACTTTGCTGACACTCCTCTACACTTCTCGAATGTCCAGGCTGTGGCGCAGCGTCGGAATACAATGAATCGAGTAAGGGATTGACTAACGTCTTCCGTCTCGTCTCGAAAGAAATTCTCTACGAGGGGTCAGTTTTTTTTCCGTTCTCAAGCTTTGAGCGTCCCGAGCTGAATCTCATCGACTCTCCCTCTGCGAATAGATTCATTGTCCTCAACCGTGACATTGGAAACTTCTACGACGAGATCCCCGCCGCCATCGCCAAGGGTGAGATCAAGCCAATCGAGCACATCACCAAGGGTCTCGACAACGTAAGCAACTTCACTTTTTTCCGCTTCGGTAACGCTCACTAACGCACGTTGTTCTCGTTGTCAGGGAGAGGCTTTCCTCGAATTGTTGAAGGGAGGAAACATTGGAAAAGCCGTCATCTCTCTCGAGTAAGCTACCCTTGCATGTCTCGTTCTGTCGCAAAACTCTGTCGCAAATTGAAAGTACATAGTGTCGTTCCATTCTCCGTCTCTCTCTGTCTCATTGCGAGTTCGCTGTAGAGAAAAACTTGAAGCGAACCAAGCTCAGATCGTCAGATCCTGGTTCCGAGAGACTCATTCGCCCTAAGTAGGAGCGCGTTATCGTACCGTCTCAGTGTGTCATCACAGTATAGCGTCACACTTGCATCAAACAGAGACGAGGCGCACAGTCTATCACGAAAGCTTGAACATCCATCAGAGTATCCGACATCAAGCGCTGTCTCTCGCACCTTCTGACACACGCAGAACAAGGATGTGGAACTGAACAAGATTTCGATGTAAGCTAGAACAACACAGGAGCCCAAGAGAGCACGAAACGAAACGGATAAAGATGAAAGGAAATTGAATTAAAGCATGCCCTTGGCTTCCTTCGAGATGAGTCGGGGCTGGGATCCGAGACCATTTCCGACTAGAGGTGAATCCGTGTCAGCAAGTGTTCCAGTCGCGCGAGAGAGCAGACGAAGGGTAGAGCTTACCTCCTGCCAAAGGTTCGTAATTAGCGCGAGCGAGGTAATCGGGAGCTCCGTCAACCGCTCGGTTATGAAGGTTCGAGGTGTCAATCTAATCGTTGAACGACGAAAACGTCAGCTCAACGCTGTTCGGGAAACTCCCGAGCGAGAAAGAGTCAGAACTCACCATCTCGGGGGTCACGTCCGCCAATGTAGGAGCTCCGATTAATCGCATGCTGCGAGACATCAAAGCGACAATCAGTAATGGAAGGGTGAGACCACGAGGCCGCGAGACTCACTTCATTTCCATCTCATCCTTGAGAATTTGGATCGCTCGCACGACTCCCTCCGATCCATAAGCCGAGTAAGCGTAAAGGAAAGGTCGTCCAATTCCGACGGCGGTGGCACCAAGCGCGACGGCCTTGAGGACGTCTCCAGCTCGTCGAACTCCTCCATCGATGTAAACCTCGAATCCGTTCTTGAGGAGGTTTCGCTTTCGAAGTTCTCGCATGACTTCCTCCAAGATTTCGATACCCGATCGAGCGAAATCGAGTTGACGTCCTCCGTGATTCGAGAGAACGACACCTTGACAACCAGCTTCGGCGGCGAGAACTGCGTCTTCCCAACATTGAACTCCTTTGAGAATGATTGGCATCTTGGTGATCGACTTGAACCAACTCAAATCCTGTAATCATCGAAAGGAAAGTCAGCGAACATGCTCGAGAACAGAAGTCATGGGAAGTAACGTACCTTCCACGAAAGACCGGGATCGATGAACGAAGAAATCGCACGAGCAGCTCCTTGCGACTTGTCGGTATCTTCTCCCGATTTGTTCTGAACGTCCGACCCTTCGTCGGCAAACTTTTGACGCATGTCCTTCTCACGTCGACCGAGTTGAGGAGCATCGACCGTAATGAAGAGACCTTTGATCCCCCTCTTTTCAGCGTGTTGAACGATCTTGCGAGTAATCTCTCGATCTTTGTTGACGTAAAGTTGCATGAATTGGACTTGACCAGGCTTGGCGGCATCCATGATCTCGTCGAAAGAGCAAGAAGCGAGAGTCGGGATCATCTGCATCGAGAGAAACGATGAAAATCTTAAAAAAAGGCGAATGTTGGAGAGATGCGACTGACCTGAATGATACCCTGCTTCGCTCCAGCCCAGGTCAAGTTCTTCTCTCCGTCAGGGTGACCGAGCTTTCCGAGAGCAGTGGCGGTAATGTAGATAGCTGCGATCAAACGAGTGTCAGTTTCGAACAACGGCAACTGCTTGTCAGCTCCGAGACGTACGTAGAGTTGTCTACATGGGAGAAGACGAATGTCAGGCAGGAATCAAAGAACGGTAAAGCCGAAAGTGCGCACCTTGTGTCCGAGAATCTTTGTCGAGAAATCAATCTCGGTAACGTCTCGCAAGATACGGGGTCGGAACCAGATACGCTGATAGGCACCTCGATTCTCTCGCATCGTGATTTCGTCATCGGCACCGGAAGAGTCTGAAACATTAAGGACACTGTCAGTTTGCAAATCAGCTTGGATCAGCTAGAGCTAATCGAACTCACAGTAAGCCCAGGCTCCCATAGGAAGAACCGACTTGGCGACGGCCTGTAAGAATGACGAGAGAGCATTGGTATCGCAGTGGGACAATGTCACGAGGGTTGAAGAACTCACCTCGAAATCGTACAAACTCAAGCACTCGCTCATAGCTGGCTTGTTCGCAGCTCGTTCTTTCCTCTCCTTCTCCTCTTGAGTCTCTTCCTTGGCCACAATCTTGATTCCCGAAAGGTCGACGGGACCTAGATGTTTGTCTTTCGTGAGATATTTGTCGAGCGTGTCGGGAGGGTGAAGCGGTAAGCTTTTAGGAGTACATAGAGTCAGTAGGACGATGAGCGGGACGTTATAGTCAGACGACATACTAGGGCTGTTCGAGAGCAAAAGAAGAGAGTCAGGTTTCGATTTCGATGCCAGTTTTCAGTTTCAAACTCACCTCGGTTGCGTCTTGTCCTGCGTATTTTAGGATGATTTTCGCTCCACCTGCAGCATTCGATTAACGTGAGCACTTCACAACGAAAGTCGTCGAGGCAGAAGAGGAACGAACCTGGGTGATTTGGCCAGAACTGAGGTGGAAGAAGATGGTCAACTTCAGAAGTTTCGAAACGATAGTAAGAGAGGACTCACTTCTGTGAGATCGTATGCGTTACCCTCGATAATGACCCAGAGATCATCCTCCTTGTTGTGTTTCGCTACTTCAGAGTGGTGTAGCATCTTGGATCGAGCGGAGAAGTACGAGTGGAGGTAGAGAGGAGAAACTGAGACTCGCTGCTGAATGAATCGACAGGATACGTGAGCGAAAGTGAGAGTGTCGCGATCGAGGGGGTAAAGTGGCGAGTCAAGCGAGAGAGTGGTGAGGGAGGAAGAAGCAAACCGGAGTTTTTTCCCTCTCGGAACTTTGCTTTGCCCCCACACAACGGACCGAATCGGATTCGCAGGTACTGTAGTTCTCTAATGGCAATTTTACAGTGCTCTCTCTCTAGAAAAATCATAATCTACCGTTCGCTAATTCGCCAGCTTCTTCACTTCCTCCCGTCGTTGGCGAAGGAACCTCTTCCACTCCTTCTACTCCCTTTCCGCCATCTCCAAAACATTCTATGTACGCTTGGAAGAATCGTCTCCAACTAGCTTTCGATGGTGTGTGATGACCTGCGAAAAAAAAAAGAGAAAATTGTCAGAACGAGATTTGCGCACGATGAACACAATTCGTTAACTCACCTCCAGAATGCCACTCGACTCGAGAGTCTTCGAACGCTTCGGTCAGGGGAACGGAACGCTCTAGTAAGCAGAGTGGGGGGCAACGGGCGATCAGTACACAAAAGCTCAAAAGGCAATTGGTGAGAGAGAGATAGAGAGGGGCTCACCTGGTCCAACGATCGTATCACCTCTTCCAAGTACATGTAGCGTCGGCGTCTTGGGTTTCGTAGCAAAGTAGGCGAGAGTGCGAGGATCGAGAGGAAGGAAACCAGCAGAGAGGATCGCGAAATCGAAAGGTTTCGGTGGCCATTGAACTGAGGGATCTTTTGGGGGTGCCGAGAAGACTGGATCGAGGGAAACATCCTCTACGAGAGCAGTCAAGATCGCCGCGGCTGCGGCACCTTGAGAGAAACCAAAGACCGCCGTTGGTTGATGCTTTTCGATTAGTTCTCGCAAGTAGACGATCGCTTCGTCGAGTTTTGTGTATTCCCGCATGACTCCATCTTCAGGAGAAGGTCGTCCAAACCACCATGCTCGAGGGATATCTTCTGGCGCAGTAGAACCGGCCGCGGTGGATGTCGAAGAGTCGAATTTGCTGAAATCTTCGGAAGAATTCGTCGGCATTTCGACGACGTGAGGCTGTGTTTCGCTTGGGCTGTTAGCTCAGGGTGCTTAAGATCCGTAGTACAGTAAGAAGACTCACCGGATCAACAAAGATTAGCTCAGCCGAGTCCTTCAACGCTCTTCGCAAAGCTCCGACTCTTCCACCTTGAGAACGAAACTCCGCCGGTCAGCATTCCTTTGCTCGTCAAGATGGTGATAGGATCGAACTGACTGAAGATTGAGGCATTCTGAGTGTAACCCGGCAGCATGAGTATCCGAGGGAGCGGCATCTTCGAGGGAGTCGGAGAAGAAAGAAAGAGAGGGACGGTTGAATGAGAGTGAGGAGCCGAGGAGCTTGACTTTGCGGCGCGTGAGAGGTCGTTTCGTGGTGTAGAAAGAACTTGAACTTTCACAGAGGAGAGCGCTCAAGAAACACACCTTCCTCTTTCGGGGTTGATGAAAGCGAAAGCGAGCCATCTCTCTTTTTGTCTCTACCTCTTGAAACTCACGATACCCTACAACGCTGTACCTCTACCGACCTCTCCGGCGACCAGATTCAACAGACCCAAGCCCGACTCCGATTCGAGCACTCCCTCCGTTCGATCTTTTGTGACATCTCTCTCCCCACTCCGTCTCACGGCTAGCTGGGAATGGGTCTCCTATCTCGCAAGAAGACTACGAGTCAACCTACGGCCCCTCCAGCGATCTCTGCCCCGCTCCACACCCAGACGATTCCAGCGGTTTCGACTTCGGATTACGCACATTCGTCTTCCTCGAAACTGACCTCGGCTCCTCAAACTTATCCCGATCAGCATCACCATTCACAGCAGCAACAGCAACAGCAACCTTCAGGTCTACCGAGTCCACCTCGTAGTCCAGTCGATGAACTGAATTGTGAGTCTCTTTCTCAGATCCTCGAATGGCTCTCAACGCCGAGAGGAAAGGGTTCTAAATACTGAATCACATCGTCATTTACATCGTTCTCTCCTCCAGATATTCACCAACAACATCCTTCTGCTTCTTCCTCTTCGTCTCGACCACTTCCCCCTCCTCAGCAGCAACAAAACCAAGCTTCGCACGATTACTATTCGGGATCATCTCATGGATACTCTCAACAGCCGCAGGGAAATGGACGATACGAGGTAGAGAACAAGATGGACAACATGTCATTGGGATCGAACAACGGGAACGGAGCGAGAGGAGGAGGAGGAGGAGATCACATGTCGGTCGATCTGCCTGAATCTCATCACCAACAATCGAATTATTACGATCAACGGCAACCTCAACAATCGCAAGCTCAAGGCTACGGCTACTCGTCTGGACAAGCTCAATCTCTACAGCGTCAACCTGAAATCTCCGTCTTGTCTCCAACTCCCTCCGCGACTTCTTCCATGTCTCGCAAAACTTCTTCCCGTTACAACCTCTCCGATTTCACTTTCATTCGCACTCTCGGTACTGGATCGTTCGGTCGTGTTCACTTGGTTCGATCTCAACACAATTCTCGTTCGTACGCGATCAAAGTGTTGACGAAAGAACGAGTCGTGAAAATGAAACAAGTCGAACATACGAATTCGGAACGAGAAATGTTGGAACGAGTTCGTCACCCGTTCTTGGTCAATTTGTGGGGGACGTTCAAGGATTCGAAAAACTTGTACATGGTGATGGATTTCGTCGCGGGAGGTGAATTGTTCAGTTTACTTCGCAAGTCTCAGGTAAGTTCCGCAATCTCTCTCGCACTGCACAGTAGGCCTCAGAACTCACTCGAGGGATGATTCGCAGCGCTTCCCGGATCCCGTCGCGAAATTCTTTGCGGCAGAAGTCGCCCTCGCTCTCGATTATCTCCATTCGCTCGACATCATCTACCGCGATCTTAAACCTGAAAACATCCTCCTAGCGGCTGATGGACACGTCAAGATCACTGATTTCGGATTCGCGAAACACGTTCCCGATATCACTTGGACTCTTTGTGGTCAGTTTTTGCTCATCTGCGAAACCTCGAGGGGACTTAAGCTCACATGTGTCACTCACGCGCCTGCAGGTACACCCGATTATCTCGCACCGGAGATTGTTCAGTCGAGAGGTTACAATAAGAGTGTCGATTGGTACGCGCTCGGAGTGCTAATGTTCGAAATGCTTGTGAGTTTGTCTTACTCTGAGTGGGACGCCTGTGACTGAATCTCCTTTTTACCATTGCACAGGCTGGTTACCCTCCATTCTTCACCGAAGATTCGAACCCCATGCGACTCTACGAAAAAATCATCGCCGGTCGAATTCGTTACCCTGCGTACTTTGCTCCCGAAGCGAAAGATCTCCTCAAATCCCTCCTCACTCCCGATATCACGAAACGATTCGGTAACTTGGCGAATGGTTCGCGGGATATCTTTGGTCACGTTTGGTTTCAAGAAGTCGATTGGGAGAGGTTGTATCGCAAAGAAATTCCGGCGCCTTACGTCCCGAAAGTTGAAGGTGATTGGGACGCTAGTAACTTTGACGCTTATCCTGGTACGCTCCCTCTCTCTATCGTCAAGGCTGGTTGGCTGACCTCAAGTCAATTGAAACAGAGGTCGATTTGAGTGAATACGGTTCAACCGGACCTGATCCTCACGGTCATCTTTTCCCGGCATTCTAGGCATCTACATCCTCCATCTCCCATAATCGCATCGAGCAGTGCTCATCTCATCCCCTCATCTCTCATCACTCATCAACAACTCTCGATCATGGATCCGTTTCTTGTTATCCCTCGTTTCTGTTTTGTCTTGTCCTCCCCATTGTGCCCTTAGCTTATCTCTCTCGTCTCTCGTCATCATCATGATCATCACCCATCGTCGTACTCTGATTTAATCTCATCTCGTTTTGCCGTCCTCCCTGAATGTCAGTCTCAAGCGAAGAAGATCGAAGTTTTCATTCGCTCGCCAACTTTGTCAAATTTCGCGTCCAGCGTAGTGCCAACCGTCTGACACTCTGAGACGTAGCCTCTGCCCCAGCTGGCTCTGAAAGAAGACACCAATCGCTACGAATCCGACGCGATTCGACCTCTCGTTCCCTCACTCAACTACCCTTCTCCTCGCCGAATGTCGACCACTCGAACGAAACCTCCCCTGATCTACAGTCTATCCACGCGTCCACCTATCCCTTTCCCGCTCCATCCGAGCTATCCCATCGAAATCCCCACTCAAGATCTCCCATCGGCTTACCTCGACTCACTCTGGACTTCCACGCAACCAGACCAAGTCAGTACTCCTTCGAAGCTCTATCGCTACGGCTGACTAACCTATCTGAGCGGATCCGATGACGTTACAGGTTAGTTTGGAATCGTTCGCTCGGTTGCTCCTCTCTCTCAAGGCGCAGAAATCTCCTATCGAAGTAGAAACGCTCTTGAGAACATTATTGAGACCTCTACACGACTTCGACAAGAGGTGGAGGAGCGTAATTCCCGATTTATTGGAGGAAGAAGACGAGGAAGAATCACCAAAGGGAGATGAATTGACGGAACAGGAACGAGAACTGATCCGCAAGGCGTATGAGAAGTGGGAAGTTGTCGAGAGCAAACGGTTGGAGGAGGAAAAGGCGAGGAGGAAAGCGAAAGGGAAAGAGAAAGCGAGAGATCTGGACCGGATGGACGAGGATGAAGAGGAAGACGAGGACGAGCAGAGAAGATTAGAGGAGGAGGACGATGAGCCTAACTTGGATACCTGGGTGTCAGACAGAGAGGTCTACGAGTACGTCTAGTCTTTCCTTCGTTGCGAAGCCGGGTTCTTCAACTTATCCCGCTCACTTCATTCGGCAGAACTCGATTGCAAGCCCTCATCCTCCTCACCTTGATCTCCCTTCCACCCTCAGCGAGACCTCCCTCTCCGGTACAGAAGAAAAAGGGCAAAGGGAAGAAGAAACAGGATCCGGAACGAGATGCGACAACACTCGATCCAGCTCTCATGCTCGATTTTCTCACGGATCGCCTGCAGATCTGGCGGGTCATGCAAGGTCTAGCGCTTGAAGATGAACTGGATGGAGAAGAAGCCGAAAAGAAGGAAGTGGTCGAAACGAGGGATACCGTGCAAGAGTGGTGGGCTGATATCGTCGAACCTTTGTAGGTCGATCTCTCTCACTTGATCCGAGTTTGAGATTGACCGTTCTATCTCGCAGGTATCGCAACAACGTCAACGAGGAAGCCCTCCTGCATCACCGCATCAAGTTGTTCCCCGACGCTACCAACGATTCCAGCTCAAAGACGCAAGCTGCTCTCTACGAAGAACGGTCACTCATGTCACTCGACAAGTCGGCTCGTCGGCGCGACCTCCGTGAATCTCAAGCTATCATCTCGGAGAGTCCAACGATGAAACGGTTAATGTCGAAATCTTCGCTTGGAGGAGGAAAACCTAAGAGTACCGAAATCTTCAAAGTACCGCTTCCGCCGCTACCTCGAAACAGTTCTTCAGTCTCTCTCGCTCCGACAAACGACGGAGACGACTCTTCGATGCGATCGCAAGAAAAAGAATCGACAACTCGACCGAGACTTCCACGAAAACAAGAACGACCTCGACCTCTCCCTCGCGGTGACAGCGCTGCGACGAATATGAAAGACATACTGAAGAGACGAGAAGTGAGCATGGCGAGAAAGACGAGTGTGACTGGGGTGAAGAAGAAAGGGAAGACCGAAGGAGAAGCTGGAAAAGACGGTTCGAGGAAACGAAAGCGCAAGAGCGCAAGTCCTCAGAGTGAGCTTCCATCACTGTTTTCTGTTGTACTCGGGGGTAGAACGCTGATCGCTGCCTCTCATTTGACCGGAACAGAGTTGACGACCTCGTCTGGTCCGTCCGAGACTATCACCCTCGTTCCCGACACTCCGGCGAAACCTCTCGCAAAAGCCGCTTCGTTCAAGAAACCCTTCTCCCGAGCGATTTCACTACCTTCGTTCGCCGCTCTCGGCGCGGCGTTTCGACCCGGTGCACCCGATCCTGCTTCCGTTCCTCTTCCTTTCGGAATCCCGCCTCCTCCAGTTCTTCCCGGAGATCAGCGACCCGGTATCGACTGGGAGATAGCCGAGGCACGAGGAGGGTTCGGAAGCGAAGAGGAAGATACTTGGCTTCTATCTCGCAACGAAGATTTTCGAGCGAAGGGGGGAAGGAGTCGCAATACGAGTGGCAGTACCGAAGCAGATGATACTCAGGAGGATACTGGCGAAACCTTGATGGAGACACCGAAGAAGAATCGAGTAGTGCTTGTCGCTGATACGCCAAATTGACATCTCGATTCTTTCGGTTTGTAAGCCTTTACCCGTCTTCATCCTCGTCACCGAGCGGGCTGATGTCCACAAGAGCACTCACTGCAGCGTCCGAGATAGACGTTGCCGCGTCGATAGCCGTCAAGGCGACTCTCCGTGTATCGTCGCAAAGGGAAAGGAGATGATTGAAATCCTTTGCAGGTCATCGGCCTTCTTCCAACGTCCCCGAAGCGCTTCTGGCTCGATCACAATTGCGCCATGTTGTTGCGATAGATCCGCTACCGAGTACCGGAATTGAATCGTGAGTCATTCACCGATTGAAGCTTTTCAAATCAATAGTGGTCGCCTTGCCTACCGCTACAGGCCTACTGCCGACTTGACGCACAAACGGGAGATGCCGTCGACGATGATTCGGCGCATCGCTCTCTCAGCTCGACGTGCGAGGAAAGTCCGCTTACGAAACCCGCCGCTTCGAAGGCTCGACATCTTGACGGGAAGGACGCGGTTATCCGTGACGATCTCCGGCGACGCTGGAGAGGGACGACTGTATGTTGTAGTCTGACGGACAAGAGAGGAAGTGGAAAAGGTAAATAGGCAAGTAAGGTTTGACCTTCGATCACTGTCTTCCTTCTCCTTTGGGTGTCGGCCTCGTACTCGTGGCAAGTTTCGCCACTCTGCTACGACCAATCGACGGGTCTGTAGGTGTACTCGCATCGAGATACAGCTCGTCGTTGTCGATCCGCCGTCGCTCGTGGCATATCGCGCCAAAAACGAGTACCGTGCCGAGTAGCAACTTTGCGAGTCCGCGGCCAATGCCTGGTGCGAGTCATCTGAAGACTGTACAGCCCCAACCCTGTCATGGAAGTCTCTTGGGAACGATTCCTACCACTTGGGTACTCGAACGCAGGAATTGAGGGCAAAGAAGCTCGGCTGAAGGCGAGACGAGTCAGGAAAAGAAGAAGAACATGCGCTTCCTGCGCTACCGAGACTGACGAAGTTTGCCCTCAGCTTACTCAGAGCGTACGAATAACTCGCGAATCGAGGCGAGAAGCTGTGAAGACACGTTTTGCGCCCGCTGTCTGTCCCGTTCACGTCTCTCGTCTGTAAGCTTTCTCCGTTCACGTCTCTCGTCTGTAAACTCGGAGGTACTCTGCTCCAAAGACCTTGAAGCCGATCCCACGCGAAAGTGCGACACCGACGCTCAGAAACACCTGTCAACTCTTGAAGAGAGGAATCGACGAGCGCCTTCTCAGCACTGTCCTTCGCCCCTCCCTCTCTCCTTGAGGAAGCGCGAAAGAGCCCTCATCGACAGAGGACCATTTCTCGACGACCTCTTGGAAACCCGCAGTCAGCAGCGCGGAAGAAGTAGAAAGAACAAAGGGGTCGAAATGGAGGTCTGTGCACGAGTCACGAAAACCAAAACGCGCCGTCATCTTTAGCTTCTTCCCTTTCCCCCTTCCCTGCTCACGACTATGCCCTCCTTCTACGACCTACTACAGACGATTTCGCGCTCGACTATCAGCCAGTCTTCCGTCTCGAAGCTCTCACCCGGCGAAACGACCCAAGACCATCAATCTCACTCTCGACCGTCGACGATCCTTTCCCAGCGTCGTGAGAGCATCTGGACTCTCGACGATGGAATCAATATCGAACTCGACGAAGCAATCAAGCTGATGGAGCTCTCTGATCTCCTGAAGCAGAGATTTCAAGAGGAAGAGGTTAATGAAAGGAGGAGCACTCGGGTTCGTACCATTCCTCTTTCGAGACTCGAAGACGTGGTTCAGTCCTATCGTGAAAAGAAAAGCTAATACAATAGCTTAACCATGTTAAAATATGCTTCCTCGCTACCCTCCCCTTCCCCTCCTCTCCACGATTTTCTTTCGCGCCTTTTCTGCTTACAGCGCACTACTTTTGGTACGTTTCTTTCCGACCTTATTCCGTCGTCTCGGGGACTGTCGAAGGGAGCTGAGGACCAGAGAAATTCGAGTTGCGCACGGAAGCGTTTTCGCTTCGCTGGCTCTCGCCTGTCGAGAGAGGCTGAAGTCGGGACGGTCTCGAAGGTCAGACAATTTTAAAGTGTGCTCCGGCGTTTCAAGACGACGAGTACCTGATAGGTGGAACTTGGTTGATATGGGCATTGAGCCGGGGTCCTAGCGACACTTTCCTTCTCGGAAAGATTTCGCTCCGGAAGCGGAAAGGGAGGCTGTGATCGAGTCTGTCTGGGTCTGTTGGGTTGCAGGATAGCCCTCGGTCTTTCGTCAGATATACTGGAGATTCAAGCGTTAAGGATTCGCTGGGACCTGAAGGGTCGAGCAGTAGAGAGCGAAGGAGATCTCGGCGAGGCCATCACTTTCCAGCTGATTTCCTCTTCCTCTGCTTCACTGCGGCTCTCTGAGAGCCCCATCCGAATTCGAAGTTCAGCGCACTCTACCTCAAGGCACCTCACCAGCTCAATCTACCGAGAAAGATCCTCAACTGAGTACTGACAATTATGGTTCGACTTGCTTCCCCTCCTCCTCTCCCCTTCCCTTCCGGCCCTTCGTCAAATCCGACGCGAACGCAACCTTCTGCGACCTCGGAACGAACACGTCCTCGTACGGCGAACCCAACTCGAATACCTCTCGCACCTTCGAATTGTCCGACTCATTCTCGCCAACTTCCTTCAACATTTCCTCGGCGACGGCCTAATACTGCTCCAATCACGACAAACGATTCGTCATACCCCATCTTCGACACTTCTCCCTTACGTCCGACGAAACGGCTTCAACCGCCTCCTCCTCTCCCTTCGTCGTCGCTATCTTTGGCGGCTGAATTATCTTCTTTTCGAATGCAACCTTTCGCCGACTCTCCTACGTCTCCGACGTTCCCTTCCTCTGCATTCTACGATGCGATATCTCCCCTCGACACTCGTCGTTCTCCGGATTTCCCCCAAACTCAAACTCACTCTCGCAACTCTTCCCTCTCTTCTGACGACGAAATCGCGGCTCGCCACGCACTCCGTGCTGGTTCGGTAATCGCCAACTACAACGTTCTCGATCTCGACTTTTCCTTTTTAGAGGATGAGCCGCCTTCGAAACGGTCAACTATGGCGTTTCCTGGTCCTCCGACGAGCTCGTCATCGACGGAAGATTCGGCAGACGATGAACAGACTGGTGGCTCGAGACGGAACAGACAGGTCTTTCCTCTTCCTCGTGAGTCACGACTCTATCCCTCTCGGCGAAATCAGCGCGATCGTTGACGAAAGTCTCGTTTGACAGAATCTCCCCGACGCTCTGATCCTGCGAAACGTTCTGCCCTACCCTTCCCATCGCGCCCCGCCAACCCTAGAAGAGTCTCGGCGGACTCGTCACATTCTCGCAAGAGCAGTGTGTATTCGATACGTTCGAATCGCGAAGAGCGACCTCGACTTCCTTCGGGACTTCCTTCTGGTCTCCTCCTTCCCAGCAATCGTCTCTCTCTCGCCTCGTTCGTATCGAGCGAGTTGTCACCTGGAGAAGGACCTAGTCGATCGGCATCTCTGTCGTTCCCTGGTCGACCAACTGGATACTTCGATTTCGCCGACCGACGGAAACGCCTCGCTACTTTCCTCGACGAGACGGCAGAAGCCATGGAAGGCGGCAAGTCGCTCACGATGGTCCTACCGGATGGTCCCAATCGACCACTCTCACAGTTTGTCGAACCCTCTTCGCCTACCGACCATTTGCACTCGCTCTCTCCCGAACTCGGATCTCACGACGGTTCGAATCGTCGCGAGACCGTCTACTTCACTCCTCGCGTCGACCGTCAATCACCCTCCACAGAAGCGGAAGAACAAGATCGTCCTTGTCTCGACAACCTGACAGCTTCAACCGGACTGGGACTCGGAAACTCTCAACTCGATTCGACTCTTCCGATCGGTGTGCAAACTACTCCGTCGACTCTCCGAGGACCTTCGCCTGCTGGATTCTGTCTCGACTCTCGACCGGCTTCTAGCGTGACGGTGGAGGCGAAGGAGAACGAACAGACTGCGGAGGACCGAAGAATAGCTGTCGCGAAAGAGGAGAAGCTCGCAGAGAAACGTCGCAGGACGATCAAAGAGCTCGTCGATACGGAAAGAACCTACGCCGTCGATATGATGGTTATTCGAGACATCTACCTCGCGAGAGCGAAAGGAGCTCGTGAGTGATTCTGCAGGCCGTTTTCTCTTCGTCTCAGAAACTGATTCCCCTGCTCCTCCCATTGGTACAGACATGACTCAGATCGCAGACTACGTCATGAGCACTGGCCTTGGACTAGGCGGAATCGATAGTGCTCGAACATCATCTCCTGCTTCTCCTACGAGCGCAACTTTCCCGAAGAACAGTCTCGCGAGCAAAACTCCTCGACGTTCGACCTCGGGTTCTATCGGCGCCTCTCCTCCCAATCAACCGAACCTCATGCCCGGTCAACCTCTCATGTCGGCAAAAGATATCCACGTCATCTTTGCAAACCTCGAAGAAATCGCTTCCCTCGCCGAAACTTTCGCTGCCATGCTCGAGGAGGCCGCTGGAGAAGAAGAGTCTGAATCCCGAGATCGTATCGGTTCGACGTTCCTCGAAATGGTGAGCTCTCTTTCGCTGCTCGAGACCCTTCCGAGTGCTTTCTAATCACTCTCGTTTTCAGCTCCCTCGTATTCAAAAGGTTTACTCGAATTACTGCGTCCGCCACCATCGAGCGATCGTGCGCCTTCAAGAGCTCGAGCCAAGTCTTCGATCCTACCTCTCGGAATGCAAGACGCTCTCTCACGGTCGAACGAATGCCTGGGATCTCGCCTCCCTCTTGATCAAACCGGTTCAACGATGCCTCAAGTACCCTCTCCTCCTCGACCAAATCCTTTCCGCGACTCCCGAAGATCACTCAGATCGTGAAGCACTCCAACGAGCCAACACCGATATGCTGGTTGTCGCCGATGCGATCAACGAATCGAAAAAGCGAAACGAGACGGTGACTCGCATCGTTTCGAAGGAGAAGCATGGACACCGACGCGACTCGAGCAAGTCAATCTCTTCGATGGGCACGACGATGACCAAGAAGCTCCTGCGAACCTCACAAAGAGCGAAAGGTATGTTCGGCGCCAACGAATCTGGAGGAGACGAGATCTTCGACACTTTGGTCGCTCTCGTCGAGAGTACTCGTTCAGGAGTACTTCGATTCTCGAACGAGATGCGCGATTGGACCAGGAGCACGAAAGGCGCGCTCGAATCTCAAGTCACCCTCGTCGAAGGCTGGATCGATTTGTACGCTCCTCTCGGAGGAGAGAAACCCATCGGAGGAGGTCCTCATCATCGTCTCTGCGTCTTTCTTGATGAAGTGCTCATCCCGATTATCGAAGGCCCTTGGCGAGATCTCGTGAGTCAACCACTCTTCGTTCACGCTTTCGAAAGAGTCCGCTGACATTCTCGTTGTTCTCTCTGCAGGACCAAGAAGTTCGAAGATCGCTCATCGTCAAGACGGATCACCTGCTGAGCCTGTTCGACAACCCTCGTCAAGTCATCGCGAAAAGGAACGACAAGCTTCTGGATCACCAACGCTACGTCTCGAAGAAATTACCCTCGGATCGCAAGGGTTCGGAAGATTTCGTCATTCTCTCTTCTCAACTCCTCGAGGAGCTTCCACGATTTCTCGGCAGCGTCTCTCGATACTTCAACATCATCGTCGCTCACTTTGCCGGAACTCAAGCCGCATACCACGAGGCACTCCAGCAGCGTTGGAACGAATTCAGTCTGCAGTGGCTCTCGAATTCGACGAACGGGACGAATGATGAAAACCTCGGATCCGTTCATGCTGCAGCTCATCAACCTGTCGCTCAAATCATGGAGAGTCTCGCCTCTGGTCTCGGAATCGCCGTCGCTCGTACGTCTCCTCACTCTTCCTCTTCTTGCATCGTGTATACTGAACCAATTATCCTCCTTCTTTCTAGACACGACCGCGTCAACTCACCGTAAGACGACTTCGCGGCTTTCCCGCCCAACTTCTTCGTCGAGCACGGCGAAGGCGATTCCGGCCCCTCTGGAAGGAGAACCTCGTCCTCCTACTCGACACTCCTACTTCTCCGTCTCGGATGCGACGACCGACTACGCCTCGGACCAACGGGCTAGCTTCACCGCTTCTCACCGTAGTAGCGCAACCTCGGTCTCTTCCGTTCCTTCGAGCAACGGTCCCGTTACTCCTCCACCTTCGATGCCTGGACAACCCACTCCCGAGCTCTTCGAAGACTCGAAATGCTCCTCGGTCGTTACGAGTGAACCTCTCGGAGGCTACGATCGTCAATCAATGATCCTTCGCTACGACGCTCCTCTCCCTTCCGTTCCTTTCCTCTCCGCTTTACCACCGAGACGTCCTAGTGTCGAGATTAATCCTCCCTCGCCGAAGAATGGAACCGCTCGACCCTTCGTCGGACGAACGCGCGAATCAATCGGAGGATACAGTTTGAGCTGTTACGCCGAATCTGGAGAGGACGGTATTGAGCAAGAAGAATTCTTTGAACGAGATGGACCTCTATACATCGCTGAAGCGATCTCGTCGAGTCGTTCTTCGGCGTATAGAGCTGGCTATCCCATTCTCAGCTTTGAGTACGTTTTCCTTCTTTCGCGTTTCTTTTCATCGATTAGTCCTGACTTGAGGCGTTCTTTCTGGTACAGTATCGGAGAACGTCTCGAAGTCGAATTGGAAGAAGCAGACCGAGCCGAGGGAGGTAGTGGCTGGCTTCTTGGTAGAAAAGTTGGAAGAGGCGGAAGTCTTGGATGGGCGAGGACTGAAGATTTCGCCATGATTGAAGAGGGAGAACAAGAGTGAACGATAATGGGGATAGCATAGACTTGAGAAACCTCTGGAACGTCTAGCGAGACTCCCCGCTGTCGTGCGAAATTTGTGATTTAGTTTTCATTTTTTGTTTTGGATGTTTGGTTCTGGATATTCAGTAAAAACTTGTCGTTGTACTTTACTTCATCCACTCCATCGTGTCAACCGAGAAAGAGAGTGCAAGCTGCAGTGAAAGCTGACTAAGCCTTGCGAACGATTCAGAAGTGCTCGCGACAACTTCTTTGACTTTCACCTTCCACTTCTCACCTCATTACCCACAAACTCACCTGCCTCGCACCATGTCGTCCGAAGCACCTGTCAAATTCATGAAGAAGCGCAAGGCGCCCAGCGGCCTTCGAAAGAAAGAAACGAACGAATCCCCCTCCGACCCTCTCTCCGCCTCTCCAAGTACTTCAGAAGTCGTAATCGCCCCGAAGAAACAAGCCACGAGTCATCTCATTCAAGGCACGGGTAAACGACGCAGGAACCAAGACTCGAATGCAGGCGTGGAACTGAGTGATTCAGATAATGATGAAGAGAAACAACAACGGGAATCTTACGCCGTTCGACATTCAGTCACGAGTAGGAGGGAAAGGAGGAGGAGCTCTAGTCCCCCTGCTTGGGTCAGCAGCGAACAGATCAGGGAGAACGCGAAAGACAAGAACGCGCCACAGGAAGAGGTCAAAGACGATGGATTGTATAGGGGAACTCAAGGGGAGAAACACAAGTTACCGAAAGCGTTTGGACCAGTCAAAGGAGGGCCGGCGAACGTTAGAACGATCACTTTGACGGATTATCAGCCCGACGTTTGTAAAGACTACAAAGGTTCGTTCGTTCCCCCTCTCTTTGGACTGTCGAGTTCCTTGCTGATATGTATCCGACTGATAGAAACTGGATTCTGTGGATTCGGAGATACTTGCAAGGCGAGTTGAGATCGATTCTTTCATTTCTCTCGCTTTCACAAAAACTGACTCGGGTTGTTCTATTCTCTCCAGTTCTTACACGACCGAGGCGATTACCTACACGGCTGGCAACTCGACAATTCCTTCCTCTCGAACTCTGCCGCGTCGGGTTCATTCATGCAAAAACAAGCCGCTCGAGACGGAACCGGTCCCGAAACAGGAGGAGGATCCGACGACGACGACGAAGACGGAGACCTACCCTTCGCCTGCCTCATTTGTCGTAAACCGTTCGGACCGGAACCTGTTGTGACGATTTGTGGACATTATTTCGATTCGGCTTGTGCGATCAAGAGGTTTGCGAAGACGGGGAAATGTTTCGCTTGTGGTGCGAGCACGAATGGGGTGTTTAATCGGTAAGCAAAGACGTCTTTCTCTCCTGGAAATGTTTAACTCGTATTGACGGGTTACTCTCGACTGATGTTGTAGAGCAACGAAATTGATCGCGAAAACGAAAGAACGAGAAGCGCTCAACGCTCGAGCGAAGGAGGAAGAAGAAGGAGAGGGAGGTGATGATAATGCAGGAGGCATCGAGATTGAAGGACTTGAGACGAAGGAAGATGAACGAGAACTCCCATCGTTCCAGCGCAGGGCGGAACCAGTCGAGGATGGAGACGAAGAAGAGGAGGAAGAGGAGGAAGAGGAGGAAGAGGAGGAAGAGGAGGAAGAGGAAGAACAGCCGCGCAAGAGGAGAGCAGTCATTGAGTACCAATGATGAGTGATGGATTGATTAAGATGCATGCGATGAATAACTAAAGTAGTCTACAAAATTAAGGATTCGTAACGATTAAGCGAGAAGAGCGTCTAATTCGCCTTGCGATTGAAGCTTCTTGAGGTCTGAGCATCCTCCAACGACTTTGCCGTTGATAAAGATCTGCGAAAACGCGTGCGACTGTCAGTCGTGGAAGGAACGAGCGAAGCGAAAAGACGACAAACTTGAGGAACCGTGACTTTACTGACGCCAGCTCTCTCAGCCAAATACTGCTGGATTGCCGTGCCCTGCGCTTCGTGGTCTAGCTCGAGTACCTAGTGAGAATTGCGAGAATCAGGCTGAGTTTTCGAGTCGACGGAACGCAAAATCGGCAAAACACACCTTTGTTCGCGCATCTTGTCCGTGGGAAGAAAGGATACGCTTCGCCTCAGTGCCTGTTGAGCCAGAGGGATAGACATATCAGTCCTCGCTACGATCGCGCAGAAGAGAGTTGAACGAACAGTAGGGGCAGTAAGATTTCGAGAAGACTGCGACGGGAGTACCGCTGATGACAGACTGCGTTCGGAACACGACCGTGAGCTTGTACAATCACGTAGTAGCCCTGTGGGCAAGAGCTTACCTCGACAGTCTCCTTTGCGAGTTGTAGATCGGCAGAGGAAGTTTGAGCCGAAGTGAAGAACGAACGGAAGAGACCTTTGGCGCCGAGGAAGAAGGAAGACATGCTGATCTGTAGACTGAAGGAGAGGAGAAGAGAAGAGGTCGATGACCCGATGGAAGGAGGGAAAGGAGAGAGAGATTCGATTCGGACAGGTTTAGCTCAGCTCACTCACACCAAGGATGGCGTTTCCCGGTCTAGCACAGAAGATCAAACAGCAATACAATCAAGCGATCAAGAATGGGACAGTCCTCTTCACGGAATCGGAAGTGATCGAGTTGGAAGATGAACGAACGCAAATCCCAGTCAGTCTCCCTCTTCTGACCTCTTGGCGCCTTGCGAACCTCACTGATGGTTGGTGAAGTAGTTTGAAGTGAGATTCGCACCGGCACTCGCGAAGAAACCGACGAAATCAGACGGAGAGAAAGCTCAGGAGAAACCGAAAGATCCGTTCGCACCTCCCTATCAACCAGATCTGTTCGTGGCAGAGGATACAGTGAAGGAGGACGAAGATGATCGAGGGGAAGAGTTTGCCGTGCTTGTGAGCAACCATGCTCCTTTGTGAATCCTGGCGAAAGCGCATCGTTTCGATTCCCTCTCGTCTAGTTGAACAAGTTCTGCGTAACCCCCCGGCATTTCCTCCTCGTGACGAAGGACTTTGTCAAACAAACGACACCGTTATCACCCGTCGAGGTATTCGCAGCTTTCTCGATCTTGAAACAGCTCGGGACGAGAGAGAAGCATCTTGCGTTCTTCAATTGTGGTCCCGAGAGTGGTGCATCGTACGTCTAACTCTCCCTGATCCTTACTACCTCCGATGAATGACTGATGGATACCTCCCTCGCGCCGTAGACAACCTCACAAGCAGTGCGTTTCGCTCCGTAACGCTAATTCTCAACCTTTCCTTTCTGACGCTCTCCCCTCGCAGCTTGCAATTTATTCCTCTATCGAACGGAGTCGCACCATTCGACGCTTTCATTGACTCGAACAGGCCTCAAGACACTCGTCAGTTGATCTCAACCGCCTTTACCTTTCTCTCTCAGCTGACATGGGAACTTCCATCCTCTAGGAGCCTGCTTCCAACTCCCTCTCCCGTACGCGAACTTCACTGCACTCCTCGACCTCCCTACATCCCCACAAGACATCCCCGGCTATCTCGGAGATCGTTTCCTCCTCCTCCTCGACCTCATGATCGATCACCTTCGACGCCTCGCCGAAGCTTCCCCTTCCCTCTTCTCCTCCTCCGATCCTATCCGTCTCTCAAACCTATCCTACAACGTCATCATTACGACTCAATACATCCACTTGGTACCGAGATCTGCGGAATTGTTCAAGACTGAAGAGGGAAGAGAAATCTCGATCAATTCGTTAGGATTCGCGGGGATGGTACTCGTTAAGGAACAGGAAGCGTTGAAGGAAATTAGGAAGGTAGGAGTCGTCGAGGTGCTCAAGGGAGTTGGGTATAGGCCGGTTGTAGAAGGGGATACGAACGAAGTGGAGAAGATTCAGGCGCAACAGAATGATGATGCCATATAAAATATGGGAAAATAGTATAACATGAAACACTGTCACGATTGAAAGAGAGCGATAATAAGGCGAGAGAATCAATGTAGTCGCGAAAGCAAAAGAAACCTGAATCTACTCCTCGATCCCCTCCTTCTGTCAATACTTTGAGTTTGATCGCTTCTTCGACTTGTCGTCGTCATATCCATCATCTCGATACGCCAAGCCTGGATCGTCCCCTTCGTCCGCCGAGTCGTAAGCATCCCCCTCCTTTGATCTCGAACTTCCGACGAGTTGTTCCTCATCCCCTTGATCCTCCGAATCTTGGTCGTCGGCGCGAGACTTCTTGCTCCTGCTCTTGCTCTTCGACTTCTTCTTGCTCTTCTTCGTCGCGGCGAGAGCGGCAGCTTGTTTCTTCCTCCTACAGATTGAAATCGCGAAGAATTTTGATGAGACGCTTTTCCTGCACAGCGAGAGAATGGCAAAATGAGCCTTACCAGTACCAGTATCCCCCACCCATTGCAGCAAGGAGAATGATCACGACGACGCCGATTCCGATATTGGTCATCATGTCGCTCGATTGGCTCGACGAGGAAGAAGAACTGTTTGAGCTCGAGGATGACGTAGCGCTAGACGTGGACGAGCCTGTCGAAGAGGTCGGAGTTGATAGCGACGCAGCACTGAGAGGAAGGAGAAGAACAAGTCAGTGAAAGCTCGCGGTAGAATGACTTTATATAGGGGGAAAACCGTACCCGGAAGTGCTATCGAGCGAAGCAGAGGTCGCGTTGCTAGTCGCTCCTCCAACTGACACACCAGTTGGAGTACTCTCGACTCCAGTCGCGATAGCAGTCGGTGATCCTACGTCGGAATTCGGGACAGTCTGAATACTCATCGTCCCTTCCGCCTCCTCGCCTCCCGCTTGTTCTAATCCAGTTTGAGACGGCGAAGCAGGTTTGACTTGAGGTCCTTCGCTACCTGTTTCTCGCGCTGATCCTCCCTCGAGCGGGTCGGACATCATCTCCTTACTCCCGTCGTTCGGGGTGACTTCATCCTCTCCTTCTTGATCGGATCCTCCTACCTGGTTCTGTCCCTCCCCGTTCGTCTCATTATAATCTCCCGGCCAATCGTCTCCTCCCTCCGTCGACGTCGACGATTCCCCCTCCTTTTCCTTCGTTTTCGTCTTCCCTTCGTCCTTACTTCCACTTCCCTTCTCCACAATCGTCGTCTCATCGCTCACCAGTGTCTCTCCTGCTTCATCCGTTACTCGGATCTTGATTTTCGATCCGATAGGGACTTGATCAGGACTAGGTCGCCATTGAACGCTTTGAGATTTCCAGCCTGACGAACGAGGGAGCGATGATCAGAATTATTGTCAGGCGGGAAAAAGCGAGAGGGCGCGCACCGCTGTTCGTAGCGACGACGACGTCTTCGACGAATATCTTGATCGTGTAAGGGGAAGTGCCTCCGGACCTGAATACGACTCGATGGAGTCAGAGTGTCGTCAGAACTTGGAAAAGAAAAGGGAGGACGAACCATTCGAATCGAATAGGTGAGCCGAGTTTGACAGTTGCTGCGTTACTGATTGAGAGTGAGCTTGATTGGACCATTGCGTACGAAGGAAAGACAGAGTAAGAGAGAGGAGCAAGAGCCACTGAGCACAGAGCAAGGAAAGTATGGTCTGAGAGTTACAGAGCGGGGGCCTCCGAGTCGTCTCCGCGGTGCTTCGGGTCGGCAACGATGACAGATAGATAGTTCGAGGTAGCTATTGAATGTCATGATAGGAAAGAGCTTGTTGTAGAACGGCAGGATCGGCGCAGGAGGAGGAAGGGGAGAAGCGAGCGAAACGGAGCCACGAGAGGGCGACCGCGCGGGCAAGGTAGAAGCTGCATCTACTTCAGATGCTCCCGAGTCAAGTGGAATCGAGTTTGTCGAGGTGGATGTGAAGAGAAGAGGCGAAAAACAACGCGAAGGTTTGCTCATCTTTCTACCTTCAAACGTCCGATATCTCACCCTACGAGGGGTCTCGAGCTACTCGATGGCACCCTACTTATCTCTCTTACCAGTCCGGAAGAACGCTCATCGATCCGCCCTCCCTCGCCCGAAAACGCATTCATCATCAACTTCCGTAAACAACAACCCGTCCCTCCCTCCTCCTCCTCCGCTACGAGAATCTCCACAACCACGCGTAGAGCCCGACGTATCGACTCTTGACTTTGAGGGATTGTTAGCTGGACAGCAAGAGGAGGATGAGGAGTTTGAATTGTTGAATGATGAACAAGTTCCAGACTTTCTCGTTGATCAATCGTTGTGTACGGTCGGAGCGCCGTCACCGAGGAAGAAGGGGAAAGAACGAGCGATCTGGGAAACGGTAGAGGAGGAACAGGAAGTTGAGGATGAGATTCCGCGATACGGTCAGTTTCCCCTTCTTCTCTTCTCTTCTCTTCTCTGCTCCCCTCCATATGATCCTGATCTTCATTCGACGCAGACGACTCGGATGTCAATCTATCGAGATCGCTCCTTCCAGCGGCTACCACGACATCTTCCCAATCCTTCGCTTCGCCTACCTTCTCCCCTCGACCTCCGTCAACTCCTTCTTTCCGTCAAAGCCCAGCTCGAAACACTCAACAACTCTTCGATGAACTAGAACCTTCAATGAACGGAGACTATACTTCGAACTCGAATCGATCAGAATCATTCGTTCGACCGACGCCGCAGGAGGAGGAGGAGGAACGAGAGGAAGATTCGACTTTCACTGTCGAGCGAGAAGGAGAATCAATTCCTCCTCCTCTGACTCCTTCCGTTCGTGAACAGGGTCAGGAAGACGGCCAAGATCCGTTCGAAGATGAGGAGACTCAGCTGGAGCAACAACAGGAGGGAGATTTAGACCTCGAAACGACAGAGCAGCAACCTTCCGAATTTCCTGAACCCGAATTTGAGCCGACAAGTCGAACAGAAGCAGAAGTCTCAATCTCGGAAGTGGAAGAAGAGCTAGAATCGGTAGCGTTGGAGGTTCAGGAAACGGTACAGAGCTCGGTCGAGGTAATCGAGGGAACGGAGAATAGTGCCCAGGAGCTGGATGATCAGACGGGAACGAGAGAAGGAATATCGGAGCTACAAAACGGAACAGTTAGCACAGAAGCTGAACTCTCGATCGCCCGATCCCTTGCCGAGGAGGAGGAGGAGGAACATATTTATCCAGCGCAACATCTTTCCACCAACGAGCAAAGTCGCTCCGAAACCCAGCAAGAATTGGTCGAGGAGGTGGAGGAAGTCACATTTTCGACGAATGAGGACGAGCCAAGCGAAGGTACATTCGAGGCGGAAACTCAAGTTCCAGTCAAGTTTGGCGACGAGGAAGCATCAATGCAAGAGGCTTCTCCGCTACCAGAGGAGAAGGAGGGTCCATCTAGAGTATCTCTCGTCGAGGACATCGTTCCAGCCGTCATGGAATCGCCCGCGCCAACGGAAGAACCTCCAGTTCCTACGATTTCCCGAAAACGCGTTTCCGAGGCTCGACTCCCGCTACCTGTCATCGAACCCGCAACCACTGAAGCTCTTCCCTCTAAAGCGACGACCTCTCGACCTTTCCCCTTCGTCGCATCAGCCCCATCTTCCAAAAGAGCGCGACACTCGATCGCAGCGAGTCGACCTGCTCACATCCTTCCTTCCGACCATCCCGCTCATCGTCGTAGACAGTCCCTCGCACCGACCAAGGCATCGTCCGAGTGGCGAGTGCAAGAGCGCAAGGCAGAAAGGAAGGGAAAAGTTGTCGATGAGGTCAATCCTGAAGAAGCGGCTGTCGAACCCTCTCCCTCCACGAATCGATCGCCTCCAGTCAACCTATCCCTTCCTCTCCCTGAGCCTATCCCCTCTGTCGCCGCCGAATCACCTCCGCCTCGAGCTTCTCCGACTCCACCTCCCCCAAACGACGATGTCTCCCTCTCGCAGCCTCGCTCTCAATCCTTCGAGAACTCTTTCGTCTCCCGTCGCTCGTCCTCCGATAACTCTCTTCTACCGCTCTCACCCTCGCCTTTCGAAGCAGATACGACTCTCCCCGTTATGGGAGCTCCTCTCGATTTTCAACGAGCGATCGAAGAGATCGGTCATAGTACTCCGGCGAAACCCCGACCTCGACGAGAACGACTAGGACGTGCTGTAGATTCAGACATAGAGGAAGGGGAAGGTACAGAGCGAAGAGGCGGATTCGAGATTGAGACGATTGAAGAAGTCACGGAGGAAGAAACTTCGGTTGAACTCGTCAGGGAGAAGAGCGCCGAACGGGTTGTGGGTACCGTCGGACCGGAAGAGGAGGAGGGAGAGGCTGAAACCGTCGGGCAAGTCTTATCGCCGATTCAGGAAGAAGTCGAAGCGGAAGAAGAGCAAGAATATGGAGTACGAGTCGCAATGTCGCCTTCTGTACCCTCTTTCGCTCGAGACACAGGAGAACCATCTGTCGCCGTCAACAAACCTGCTCTCGATCGGGGAGTTCCGACCGTACAGCTTGCGAACGATAAAATTCTCCCACTCGACCCTGCTTCTTCCGCTCCTCTTCCTCTACCCATCGAATCCACCGTTATCAAATCAACGTTTCAGACTTCAACTGTCGTCCGAAATTCCGACCTCTCGCGTGCACACCCGCTCCCGCCGGCGAAACGCACGGTTCGAGTCTCTCTCGCTGCTCCTCCACCACCTCCTCGTACGAAGGCGGCTCGACGCGCCTCGACTTCAGTCATCAACACTTCTACGACCGTGAGACCGGAGCAATCCAAGAAGGAGCGCGAAAGGAAACCGGTTCGGGTTTCTCTCGCTGCGCCTCCCGTACCTTCGACGACGACACATAAACCGAGACCTTCCCGAGTTGCTCCAGAACAGTCTATGTCGACGAAGGACGCGACGAAAGAGCCGAGTCCTCACGTCTCGCCTCAACCTACCGACGAAGTCATCCAGAAATCGCCATCTCCCACGCTTCCCGCCGCAGTCCAATTCGTCGACCAACCCACCACTATCGAAGAGACCGTAGAGCAAATCACCGAAATTGCAACTCCTTCGACACAACCTGAAACTGCTGATCCTCCTACGACTTCCCCAAATCTCCCTCCCGCACCTCTCCCCGTCTCAGCTTCCTCGGCTAAATTATCTTCTTCTCTCACCCTGCCGACCACTTTCTCCTTCGGTGGCAAACCATCCGACGGTCTCACCCGCGACCAAGAACGACAGAAACGGAAAGAAGAGCGAGAGAGGAGGGAGAAGAGGGTCGAGGAAGCCCTCAAAGCGAAGAAGGAGAGTATGCAACGAGGGTCGGGATGGAAGAAAACGGAGGCGAGTAAGGTGACGAACAAACGGAAAGCGGTGGAGAATGGGGGGAATGCGAAAGTGAGTCGCTTTGCTTCTTTCGTCGAGTTTCGGAACCGACCATCCGTCGTGTCTTCGCAGCGCCTTCGTACGACTACGACTTCGGAGAATGGATCGTCATCGTCTCGAACAGTACCTCTCAAGGCTTCGACGTCCACCTCAGTCGCTCGACCGGCAACTCAACCTGCTCTTCCAGCTCAACCTCAGCCTGCCCCCGTTACATCCTCCTCGAACTCCTCACGACACGTCGTCACCGAGACAGAATCACGACGCAGCGAATCTCAAAGCTCGACACCAGCTCTCAAGTTGACGAAAGATACCTTGGAGGCGAATCGAGTCGCTACGGGACCAAGAATCGATCTGAATCGAAGGATCTCGAGCTTCCTCGAAAGCCTTGAGGAGGATGGAGTCAACTCTCGGTCTGACTTGAGCGAACGGCAGCTCTCGGTCGAGGAAGGTGCCGCGGAACAGGTTGAGAGAGGAGACGTCGATCAGGAATTCGCTCCCGAAGTCCTCGAGGCTGTTCAACCTCTGCCGATTCCCGGGCCGGCTCCGTCGCCCAATGATCAAGCTCGTCAAGCTCGTCCTCCTTCGCGAGCTCAAAGCGATCGTTCAACCGTAAGCTCGACTTTCCGTATTTCGCGCTCTGCAATGTACTGATCCCCTCCCGCTGTACAGTCAACTGCCTCCCGACCCATCGCGTCAGCCCCGAAACGCCTCACCGCCTCAACTACGACAACCGCAAAACCTTTCACCTTTGCCGCTCCTCGTCCTCCTCGCGCTCAACGACCCGCACCCCCTCCTTCAAACGCTAGTACCGCCTCCCCCATGTTCACTGAAAGACTCTCGGCCTGGAAAGCTCGAGAGAAGGAAGCGATTGGGAAAGGAGGAAAGAGAAAAGCTGTCGCTCCTCCTCCTCCTCCTCCGATGCCGTTTCGAACGAAGAACAATCGACCCGCTCCTTCAAACTCGAAACCTACAAGTTCGACGACGATGTCAAATTCGGCTCTTGTTGCAAAACGACCTCGAATTGAATCGTCGGCGCCGAAACAAGGTAGAGGAGGAAAAGAGAATGAACCCTCCCTTCGGTCGATCAACCTCATCGAGAAAGAGAAACTCCCGCCGCCTCAAGCTCAGAAGAAACAGGAGAAAGCGGTATTGAAAGTCGTAGGAGGTGGAGTTGCCGAAGAAATGGAAAAGAGGCTCAAGGAGAAACTCGAATGGAGCGAACGACAGAAAAAGAGAGAGGAAGAGGTTAGGAAGAGGAAAGAGGCAGCGAGGTTGGAGGAAGCAGTACGTTCCGAGTCGCTCGGTTGAACCTCGTCGCTGTGGATGCTGACAACTCCTCCTGAGTTAACAGGAACAGGAGCGCAAGAAGCTTCAAGCGTTGAGAGCTGCGTTGACGGTGGACAAGCGATCAGCTCCTGTTCGCCCTGCTCCGGGACGTTCTGCCGTCGGCAGGAAGTGAACGCTAGTCATCGGAGTTGGCAAACTCATCTGTTTGTAAGGGATCTTTGACTTATTCTCGACTTTCCACATTCTTATTTGTTCCTTTGTTGTGTCAAGTACATTCTTTCAATCCCAATCCTCGATGCGAGATGTAGTTTTCGTTCAAGAATGCGATATCTCGCGAGACTCTAACGCACTTGCGACTCGCGACACCGAATTTCGTCGCGACTCCAGGCACAGGCGAAGTCTGAAGTAATGAGTCGATGATTCTATACTTACATTCAAATGATCTAGTGAGTTACAAGAATCAGATCTTTGCGGGCCCGTTCGGGTTCGCAAGCGGCGAAAAGAGAGTTCCATTCGCCCAAGCCGTCACGAGCGTGTTCGCAATCGCAGTCCTGGGTGACACTCGGAAACTCCTTATCAGCTACTCGACCGTCGATGAACAAGTGGATAGAGAGGGATCGATGCTCACGGAGGAGGCATCCTGAACGCTCCCTTCTCTTCAATCTTTTTCTTATCCTCTTCAGTTTGATCCGAACTCTTCTTCCCTTCGATTCGATGAACTTCTTCCCGAGTCAATTGAGTTCGTTCATCGGCTTTGATCACGTCGAGGACTTGTTGTTTCGTGAAGAACCTCGCATCTGATCGAGGTGCAAGCGAGAGAGAGAGAGACAGAAATGAGCTTGGATACGACGTCGAGAAAAGGGAGAGGGAGAGGGAAGACGTACCCTCTAATTCGTTGTCAAGATCGGTACGGATTTGAGAACCTTCTTTCGCGATACCCCAAGCTCCGAGCATCAAGCTTGAAGGATACGGCCAAGGTTGCGAACTATCGACGCAGCAGCGATGATCAAAAACCGACTTCTCGTCAGGGAGGACGAAGAGAGAAACATACCTGTGGTAACCGACTTGATCGACCTCGACTCCGGCTTCTTCGTAAACTTCTCGTCGCACAGCTTCTTCGAAAGATTCTCCCGATTCGATGAACCCTGCCAAACATGAATAGAATCGTGCGGGCCAAGTACGCTACACGAGAGCAAGATCGTCTGTCAATAGGAATGAATGGAGAGGAGTGAACAAGGGAAACGACTCACCTGACGTCCGAGAAGAATACTTTCGCGATCTGGACTCAAAATCGCCATAATGACCACGGGATCGGTTCTACGAGCAACAAGACAGTGTGAGATCATGAGCGAGTAGAGTCGAAACAGAGTCGAGACTTACCGAGGGTAGGAATAGTTGTGAACTCCTTTCTTGCTAACGCACGCAGGTTCTCCCTCGAGTCCGTCGGCAGCAGGCTCTCCCGGGACACAAGATCGTTTCCATCCAGCCCAGACTGATCGAAGCGGTCGTGAGCAACCAGGGCAGAACTGCAGAAGAGCAAGAAGCGTCAACAATCCAGCCACGACGTTCGAAAATGAGGAATTCGTTCCGAGTCTCACCTTGTTACGAGTGTTCCAATCGACGAGACTCCTCGCCTCTGCTCCGATACTCGCTTCATCATTCGGAATGACCTGAGCTTCTGCTCTCAACTCGACAAACTCTCTCCCTTCCTTCTCCTCAAGTAATTGTTTCTTCAATTCGGTGAATTTCGAAACGTCGAGTGCCCAGTAGGGGACTCCGTAAGGTGAGTGTTGTTCGAGGGTCGAAGTTTCGGTAGGTTTACTCAAAGGGAGGGATTTCGATGATTCAGGAGCGGATCTTTCATCAACTCCGAGAAAAACGACAGTCGGCTGAGAGAAGTTTCGCCCTCGAAATCAGCCTTCAACGTGACGATTTCACGAAGAATGCGACTACTCACCTTGTTCAAGAAATAGTTCCTCTTCTCCTCTGGCGATAAATCACCCACAATTTTGTTTCCCTCACTTCCAACGACGACCAATTTCGAAACTTCCTGATCGTTCTTCCCATCGACTCCTACGAACACTTTCTCCGGATCTCCAATGAATTGTTCAACTCGTTCCCATCCCAATCGGACAAACTTTCTCGTTGAACCGTCGGTTGGTTTCTCGCAGAGAGGCTGGAGAGTATCGAGAACGAGAAATTGAGCTTTTGGAGATCGAAGCGCCGAGGTGAGGAACGCGGGGGAACTTCGAAGGTACGAGAGTCGGTTGAGAGGGTTGCCAGCGCTACGAAAACGACGACGAGGGGCGGGTTGATGAGTAAGGCAGAGAGGATGATGACGTGAGAAGATGATGAAGACTGACTAGTAGTTCTGCATGTTGCTGTGATACGCTCTGGTACTGCTGCTGCTTTGTAGCAGTCTGATTCTAGCGGTGAATAGAATGGTGGAGAAGGAGGAGGAGAGAGCCGGAGATGAGGAGAGCAAGAACACAACTCCGAACGAAAGCCGAAGTTGTCGGCTTCAACTCTTCCGACCCTCTCTCGACTCGAATGGACCTGCCCCTAGAAGTCAAGATCATAGTCTATGACCTCGTAAGTCTCTTCCCTCCGCTGAAGCGGAATCCCCTCTGATTCCCCACACTTTGGTTCTCCTCTTTCTTTTGAACAGCTCCCTCCCTCGAAATTCGCCTCCTTACTCAATTTTTGCGGTACAGGAGTCTATCACACCTCTGTATCACTCACAATCCCTCTCGGTCCAACCGATACGGATCCAACTCCATCAGAATACGCGTTTGGAGGACATGATTCGCCTGGAAGTAGTGGAATCTTCAGTCTACCAGCAGGGACGACTCCACAGAGGATGCCAGGGTTGAGGTATTATCAGACGATCGATATGGGCTACGCGTTTGGGGAGGAATGGGAGAAGATATATGGGAATTCGAAGAGAAGTACCTCGAGCTCAGAGAATTCTCGACCTCGTACACTCAAGAAACGATCCTCGAAGAGCTCGTTACTTGAAATAAGTAATCGGAGTGAAGATGCGAGCGGTGTGGTGGGACGACCGTATCAGGGGTACCTCGACGAAACTTCTTCGACAACTTTGTTCGGAGTCGGAAGCGAGGGTTACTCGGCAGAGGTGCCGGAGGAAGACGACGGGCAGAGTGATGGTACGGGCTATATGACGAAGGCTCAGAGGAGAGCATGGAGGATCATACAAGAACTGAAGAAAGACCCACAATGGGATGGAACGAAATATGATCTGTTGAAGCGGTGAGCCTCTCCCCCGTTATGAGCTCCCGCTTGTTCTTTTCTGACCGTGGCCCTATGCTGTGATGTAGTAACTGCAACTCGTTCACGGAAGAACTCGTTCGAAGAGTGACTGGGAAAACTGCTCCGTACTGGATCAATCGAGCTGCATTCGTGAGTTTGATTTCCGTTCTGCATAACAACCCAAGCTTCTCACGCTCATAGCGTACTTTTTCTCGCGCTAGATCGCTACTTCGTTCCCTTGCATTGTTCCTGCTGGAATGATTGACGAAACTGAGGAAAACGTTCCAACTGCCGACGCCTCTCACGGTCCGACGTCGGTATCGATCGAGGACCCGACTCACTTGGCGACGAACGGTGGCAGTATCAGAATCGAGCCACCTCGGGCAGACAGGATGGATCTTGGAGGTAGAACGTGAAACTTTCTTGCGTGAGAGTTTTCTTGGGAGTAGAAAACGTAAGCTTCCTTCGCCGTCTCCCCCCCACTCTTCTGAGCTCGAACGAGTCTAATGCTTTATTTGTCGAGTGCAGTGCAGTAGAACTTGCGCGTTTCCCTCGTTAGTGTGCTTGTTGTAATCAGTAAGCATTAAACTTACTTTCTTCCCTCTCCGGTTCGCCAAGCTCTCTTTCGCTGACCCCCCCTTCCGCCTCAGTACTAGCTTATTCGTGGTACTCTACATATAATACATCCTTATGCTGAGCTGAGAACAGTCCCAAGTCTCGCTAGAGGACAAGCTCCAGCTCGAAGAGCAAAACCATTTCGCACGGTTTCGGTCGTCAAACTCTGAAACCTGGTGCACGCTCTAGCGACGGGGGTCTCACGTTCGACAAGCAGTGTATTGTTGTTACTAATAAGCCAAGGAAGAGGGAGAAGCCAGTCACATAACTGTTGAGGTACGTCTCTCGAATCACCAATTCTTCAAGAACCTCGGTGACTTTAGTGTTTGAAACCGAGTCGCAGAAACGATACAAATCGAAGCTTTGCTTATCGTCGAGCGTTCCGAAGAGACCTCAGCGCAATGATTGCGTTTTAGTCGAGCTTGGCTCGATAAGCCTTGGCGACACTAAAATTAAATTCCTTTCGTTTTCGTGTTTCGATAGAGGAACACGTTTTTCGCAATCATTCGATTCGCACACGAGAAACTGAAACAACGAGCGCTGACGACCTCCATCATCGTGCAACACAGGTACTGTAACTCAATGTAGAATACGTCCAGCTCGTCGAACACACACGAACGAGCCATCGAAGTCGAGTCGTGAAGAAAAGTGACTTGGCGACGCCGGTCGAAATCGCAAACTTTGTTCCAAGGGAATTTTCTCGAAGAGTTTAGACTGGCTCGATATGCCCGTGTGTATGTGTGCGCGCAAGGAAGAGGAAAGAAGCCATACAAGAGGTTGAACGATCGTCAAGGGAAACGAGGAAATGAGGAGGCGGTGCTTCGAGATGAACGAAGCGGACGAGAGTAAAGCTTTCAAAGTAAACTAGACGAGCCTTCCCTCCCCTTTCCTTTCGTTCGATGGTGTATAATTCTATCGCAGCACGCTAGCCTCGTCTTGACGAAACCTTTCCCCCCCCTCTCCTCCTCTCGTCCCCCGCCCGCCGCTCTCGACAACTTTCGAACTCGATAAGAACCTTTCAGCAGCATCCCCTTTCGACTTCTTCTCTCCCTCACTCACTTCATCCCAAGTCTCGATCAAACTCTCGCCTATCGACTCATTGCGACCTAGGAACTCACAAACGGAAGCGAGATTCTTCAAGCATGCCTCTATTCACTCTCGGACATCCTTCGCTCGACGCCGTTTCGCAGAAAGCTCTCCAACTACCAATCATCAATCCTTTCGACAGACATGGTCGTATCTTGTGAGTCACTGTCTCTACTTTCTCGATAGGAGTCGCGGTTCGAGGGTCGAACGAGGGGGGAAAAAGAACCGACGTGGAATCTCGAGCCCCTTTTCGCTTCGTCGTCCGCGGATCTCTCCGACCAACGACGACGACGACGACGACCGTGGGCAGCGACACTGTTCGACGAACGTGACGCTTCTACGAACACCCGAGCTTGTTCAGAAGAAGGAGCTGGATTACTGACTCTTTCGCTCTCTCTTTTCGAATCGACGCTAGTTTCTTCGCTTGGCTCTCATTCCTCCTCTCGTTCCTTTCATGGTACTCTCTACCGCCACTCCTCAATGTCACGATCAAGAAGGACATGAACCTCACGGACGGTCAAGTCGCAAACTCGAACATCATCGCCGGAGTTGCGTCTCTTCTCGTTCGACTCGTTGCTGGTCCTCTTTGCGATCGATTCGGTCCTGTGAGGTTCCCCTTCTTCCGGTTCTTCCCGATGATGCCTCAAGCTGACGAAACCTCCCTCTCTGCCTCGCTTGACAGCGTTACGTCCTCGTCGCCACTCTTTGGTTATCGGCTCTACCTTGCGGTCTAGCAGGTACCGCCATGAGTGTAAACGGTCTATATGCCATCCGATTCTTCATGGGTGAGCACACAGTCGCTGTACACGAGCCATGGCAAATAGCGCTGACTCGTCGATTATATTTCGAAAAACAGGTATCGCCGGTGCCGCCTTCGTTCCTTGTCAATGTCTCATGGCCGCCTGGTTCGACAAACAAGTTATCGGTACTGCGAGCGCGTTCGCTGCTGGTTGGGGTGACTCGGGGGTTGGAAGTGAGTCCTCCTTTCGACCGATTCCATCTCACGATCAGAGCTAACTTCTCGCTGTCTTCAGTTACCTTCTTCGTGATGCCGGCGATCTTCAACTCGCTCGTCAGTAGTCACGGTCACGACGAACGTGTCGCTTGGCGTCTCTCGTTCATCGTCCCTTGCGTCCTCCTCCTCGCTTGCGGAGCGCTCGTGCTCATCTTCAACGAAGACACTCCTACCGGACCCTGGGCGACTCGCAACCTCGACTCTCGTAACATTCGTCGTGGATCCGGGACTCTCTCAAACATTCGATCGACGAATTCTTCCCTGACCGTTTTCGGACCTTTCCAACCTGGATCGGGCGTCAAACACATCAAGTCGATGCCTTCGTCGTCTGATCTCGAGAAGGGTGCCTCGTCCGTCGCAGTCACTCGTCGAGGATCCGAAGCAACCATGCTAGACGAATACGACACGGCTCCTCCTCAATCTCAACCGGCTCAATCGTTCGGAAGTGGACTCAAAGATCTCGCCTGCATGCAAACGTTCATGCTCGCCGCTGGGTACTTTGCGACGTTCGGTACCTGTCTCACGGTCAACTCGATACTCGTTTCTTGGTACATCAACAAGTTTGGATGGGATCAAACTCGAGCTGGAAATTGGGCTGCGATGTGAGCTAAATCTCTTTTTCCTCTCTTTGACACGAGCTCATCATCCTCTGCTCTCTAGGTTCGGTTTACTCAACATCGTCGCTCGTCCTGTTGGAGGTATCATGGGAGACGTTCTCTACCGAAGACTCGATGAACGAAGAGGACTCCTCGCGAAGAAATGTAAGCGATCTTCTCTCTTTTGTTCTCTCCTTCGGCGTTACTGACTTTTTACTCCCTCCTTAGTCTGGCTATCGTCACTCTGCGTCTTGGGAGGAATTCTCGCCTTGTTGACGGGCCTTCTCGACCTGAACCCCGCTCCTTCTTTCATCGCACTCGTTTCGGTCCTCGCGTTCGTCGTCGAAGCTGGTAATGGTGCATGCTGTGAGTCTCGTCTATCTCTTCTCTTCCGATCGTCGCAGTGATCTGACTCGTGTTCGATCTCTTTCCTCAGATGCTCTCCTTCCTCACGTAAACCCTCATATCAACGGTCTCATGGGTGGAGTCGTCGGAGGCTCCGGTAACCTCGGTGGTATCATCTTCAGCACGATCGCACGATTCGCAACTACGCCTCAAACCGTCTGGATCATCGGAATCTTTGGAATCTCGATCGGTTCAATCATCTCTTTCATCAACCCTTCCGTATCGTCGACTTCATCATCGAAACGTCTCTCTCCTCAAACAACTTTCGTTAACTAGATATATAACTCTCTCTCGCCTCTCTAGAAGGAGAAAAGAGGCTGAGCCTCCCTCCCTCCCTTGTCTCTCGCTCCCTCGTTGTGTTTTTCTCGGTGATCTCTTTCAAGTATAGACAAAAGTAGTACCCTCCCTTCCCTTACTCCCTCCTCCGCTCCCTCTGAACGACAACCCTCCCTCCCTACCTTACCCTTTTCTGTAGACATTACGTACATATGTTGTTTTCACTATTCGAACCACCCTTAGATATTTTGTTTCTTACTACCTACGATTCTCTCCTTGAAAAGTCTCTCTCTCCTTGCAGTACCATTTTACGAATCAGTGCCCTTTCTCTTTCCTAGGTCTCCATTTCATTGTCCGACGAGAGAGACGATTGGGAGACATGACTGATGTACCCGACCGAGGAGAAACACGTTCTTTTCGATCGACAGGGCCAAAGCTCGAATTTGCGAAGCTAGGAATGATCCTCGCCCTCTCTCGACCAACTAGTGCCATCTCCTCCAGTCAATCTCACTATCTCTCGGCCTCAGCGGTGGCGAATCGACACAGAGAAACTGACAAAACTTGCTTTGGATTTCGTATTCACATTTTTTCCTTCTTTCTGTCTTTCTTTCTTTCTTCATTCTTCCTTTTTCACTACAGACCCAATCACCAAAGAGCAAAAGCACAGAGAACTGATCAAGCGACGACGACGTTGAAAGCGTTTAATCGAGTTTGTAGGTGAGTTTTTGAGCGCGGTTCTATTATCGTAAATCATCAAAAGTGTCAGTCACTCTTACTCTCCCTCCTTCAGGAAGACCAACAGAGAGAGAGAGAGGGGGGAGTTTTACCTTTCCAGCTTTCAAGTAATCCAAACCCTCATTGATCCCGTTCAAACCACCGTCCCTCGAAAGGAGAGGGTTAGACTTGAGTTTACCCGAACCCATCAATTCGGGCATTTCATTCGCGAGCCATTCTTCAATCGCTTTCTTGTCTTCTGGCATCGCCGGGAAATCACGCCACATGTAGAATGGACGTCCGAGTACGGTATCTGTACGTGAAGACCCCGTTACACTTATCAGTTTCCTCCTTAGAGTACCGAGAGAGGGGTGAAACGAGGGTTGACATACAGACGAGAGTAGCTTCAACTTCAACTCCACCGAATTCGTTGAGTCCTTCATCGTCGACGGGGAGGAGAGTAATGATTTTCCCTTTTCCCGATTTGAACGATTTCGCCATTTGCGAAGTCGTACCGTGTTCAGAGATGCAATCGAATCCGATAGAGAGGGAGGGGTAATCGGAAGCGATCTTCTTGGGAGTTTCAGCGTCAGAGTCTAGAGAGTCATCAGTCGAAATCATTCTATTAGTAACTTGCCCGTTGCGACACCGAGAGAAGGGAGAGGGATACTGACAGTCGTAGGTCGAATCGACACCGAGCGATTTGAGTAAAGGCCAATTCTTTTCACTCGAAGTCGCCAAAACCTTGTATCCACTCAACTTTAACAACTGAACGGCATACATTCCAACCGAACTCGTTCCACCCCAAACGAGGACCGGGATCTCTTGATCCTTGACGGGGTTCGAAGGAGGTTGTAATTTGTGTCTCAAGTAGAGAGCTTGAACCGCAGTCAAAGGTGCGATTCCACCGGAAGCGGCGGCTTCTTCCCAAGAAACCGAGGAGGGGACTTTCCAGACGAGCGTAGATTGCGCTTTCACGTATTGGGCGAAAGATCCTTCGTCGGGTTTACGACCTCCGTGAACGAATCCGGCGACTCGATCCCCTTCTTTGACATTGGTAACTCCGGAACCGACGGACTCGACAGTGCCGGCGAAATCACAACCGAGGAGAGCGCCGGGAGGGGAAACGGCATCGCGGTGCTACAGAATACAAGAGGTAGAGGGTTTCGGAGATAGGAGTGGAGTGGAATTTCGGAGATGAGGGGATGAGGTAAGCGGGGAATCCAAACCAAGTCACTCAAGGGAGAGGGAGCAGCGTACCTTCCAATCAGTAGGGTTCAAAGCAACTGCATGGTTCTACTCGCAAGCATCCCCAGTCAGTAAAGAAAGAGAGAGATGAGGAAGAGATTGAGATGAGACTGACCTTGAGGACGATTTCTTCAGTACCAGGTTGAGGTTTCTCGACTTCCTTGACTTGAGTTTTACCTTTTTCGATAACTACTACGGCTTGCATGATTTGGATTGATTGATTGATTGAGAGATTCGAGTGAGAGGTGGAGGTAAGAGAGAGAGGGAGTTCTTTCTCCTTCCCTCATCACCCAGCTTCTCCAATGTCAACCTCAATACCTTGCGAAGACTGCCAACCCCCTTCTACTGCGCCCGAGACTGCACCTCCCGCTCCCGCTGCAACTCAAGACCCGCTCTTGGATCCTTCAACTTTTATTCCCCCTCTCCTCTCCGACTCTTCTCCCGATTCAGAAACACCTAGAGTAGTAATCGAATTCTGTGATCGATGTCGTGTGAGCCTCCCTTCCCCTCTCTCCCCTCCCATCTCTCGAAATTCCTATCGCTTATCTTTCTTCGTCTCGGATAGTGGTTGCATCGCGCAACCTGGACTCAAACCGAGTTATTCCTAACCTTCCCCCCTCCGATCCCACCTCTCTCCTCCGCGGAAGGCACCGAACCAACCCCCGCAGCGACAGCGACTTCAGGAGGTTTAAAAGCGATTACTTTGATCCCTCGAAACTCTCCCGAAACAGGTGGGAGGTTCAGGGTTTGGTTACTACGGCCTCGGACACCCACACCAACAGCAACAGCAACAGGAAGCTTGGAGGAAGGAAAGGATGACGAAAAGGAGAAGAATTGGAGAGGATGGGAATTGGTGTGGGATCGGAAAATTGAGGGAGGGTTCCCAGAGATGAAGGTACTCGTAAGCCTATCGCTCTTCTATCACTCTCTCGAAGCGCACGGGAAGGGAGGAAAGTGCAAGTGACTGACGGGAGTTGGGGGGAGATGGACTTGTAGAAACAAAGAATTCGGAATTTGATTGCTCCGAAACAGGATTTGGGGCATAGCGATAAACCTGGGAAGACTCAGTAATGGAGGAGTACATCGTGTGTCGGTATTGTAGAAGAATGGGAATGCGGAGCTGGTCTTTGCGAGAGTAGGGAAATGGAAAAACTTGAATAGTTGCATCTTGCGAAATGTCGCCTCTTCTCTTCAATCGTTGGCCGTCTCGGCTTTCTCTTCCTCGTAGCTACTGTAGCCGTCGCGCGTGGAAGCACTTTGACGAGAGGAGAGATTTGAAACTCAGATCGCTTGCTCGCGAGGAGCTCGGCTTTCTTCCCCCTTCCCTTCTCTCCACTTCTCTCGCTCCCTCTCAACTACGCCTCTTGTCAATTCAGAATAACGGCTTACTACTCGGGTCAACCAACACACGCTTCAGCTCTCTACCGTCTCAAGTTACAGATATGTCCTTGAATTTCGCTCCCTGTGCGTCCCCTTCCTCACTCCCGTTCGCGCTCCCGCTAACTCGAAGTCATGGTTATCGATAGATTCTGATCCTCCGGACCATCCCTCCTCGTCGACGCGCAAACCTCTCCCCTCTACATCTCAACCCCCTGTCGCTTCCTCCAGCTCTTCCGCTCCCTCCCTCTCAACCTATTCCTATTCCTATCAAGACGGAGCTCCGATTTCTTCCCTCTCCTCCTCCTCAGCACACGGGAACTCTTTCTCTTCCCATCCCTCTTCCCATCCCTCTTCCTCGAATCAAGCTTTCGGCTCATCATCAGGGTTCAATCCTTCTTCGAGTGGTAATGGGAGTGGGATGGAAACGACCTTGAACGTTAGATTGGCAGTATTGGGAGCGTTAGCATGGGCGTTGGGACCGTTTGGAGCGGTGGGACTACTGGTGGGGGAGGTGGAGAATGACTGGGTTCGGTACCAGAGTTATCAAGTCAGTTTACACCATCTTTGCTCTCTCTTTCATCTATCGGGAGGGAAGAAGGGGGCCTACAGTATTGAGAGAGTATAGCGAAGAAAGGAGCAGCGAGGAATGAGGCTGGTCGTTGTTGGAGAAGCTTCAAAATGCTCGACTCGCAGTTTTTCGATTTCGCACGACTTTTTCTCCGTACTGACCCTCCCTGACGTGTGACAGTCTATCCTCCTCTGTATCACTCTCACCCTGATTCACTTCCTAACCTCTTTCATCCTCTGGTCCTTCGTTCAAAAGCTCCTCTTCGTGTTCGATATAGCGATTCTCGCGATCCTTTCGTGCGTCCTTCCCTCTACACTCTGACTTCTTTGGCCACACACTGACTGAGTGTGAAGGGTCGGGCGTACTAGACTGAGAGCGTATGCGGATGCCGATACGTTGGATAGGTATCGATTACCTCTGATTGGGACACTCGCGGAAAGTTGGGTACAGGCGGAATGAAAAAGAGAGGAGAGGGGAAGTTGTTGTATCGCTCTACGAGTCTCCGTGTATTACTATCGATTCAACATAAAGTGGACGAGGTCCTGTTCCTCTCTGTTGCGACGGTTTTCTTCAGACCCGTTCGAACTTTTGTGCGAAATTACCGTCAGTCAGCTTTTGATGACCGCTTTTGATGACCGAAAAAAACACGCGTTCTCTTCGGCAACGTCGTCGGTGCTCCGACTGAGGTTCGATCCCCTCTCCTCGGCATTCAAGATTCCCCTTGGCTTCCCTCCTCTCCTCTCCCACCCTCTCGATGCCTCCCTCATCATCGACGCGAATACACCCACAAGCTCCACCTCGTAAACGTCTCTCAATCCTCCTCATCTCCTTCGCCCTCTTCATCTTCCACCTCGTTCTCTCTTCGAAATTCTCCCAGTTCTCGAATTCGCTCGTCAACGTATTGGACGATAACGATGATGATGGAGATAATAACAACTCATTACGCGCTGGCGCAGGAGGAGAACTGGGACACCTGGGGAGTTTGTATGGAGTCGTGACTCTGCTAGGGATCGCGAGAGTAAGCCTTTAGTCTTATCTTCTGTTGGAATGCTGAAGAATGTGGAGCTGATTGAGGTGGGGTGAGCGTAGTTATGGTCACTCTGTTCGGCGTTTATTGCTCTGATAGGAATCTACTCAATCTACAAAGTACCCTGCCTTCCTCTCTCTCCTCTCTAGCAAGCTCCGGACTGACACTGTCTCTCTCTGATCCAGTCGAATCTCTCTTTGTTGCGACTCTTCACTCTAAACACTTTCCTCTCGATCGCCCTAGACTTGTTCCTCCTTCTTCTCTCTCTCCTACTCCTATCTTTCACTTCTTCCTCCGGTCATTCCATCTCTACAACTCTCTGTCAAACCCTCTCAAACCAGAACAATCCTCACCAATCCGTCTCCTCGTGGAGTTGGACTCTCCCCGACTTGCTCGGACTCTCCCTAGAACAATGCGAAGAGAAATTCCAAGATGGTGTCGTTTTGACTTCTCTCTTGGTCGCGATTACGTTAGTTGAAGGAGTCAGAGGGGTTTGTGGGATTAAACTACTGGGGTATTATACGGGATTAGCGAAAGGCGCAACGAAAGGAGGGGGAAGGAGAGGAGGAGGAGGAGAGTATGAAACGGTACCGATGATGGACGGTTCGATCCCGAGGAGAGGGAGTGGATCGAGTAGTAGAAGAGGTTCATTGAGAGTAGACATTACGGGGATTGGATCAAGGGAAGGAGGGAATGGGAGGTATCATGATTCACCGGAAGAGGATGAAGGAGGAGGGGAAATCAGTTTGGGAAAAACGAAATCGAGGACGAGGGAACATTCTGGATCAGGATCGAGTAAAAGAGGAAACAATAGGGAGGATCAGAGGATACTCGTCTTGCCGAGAGCGGTCGAGACCAGGGCAGAGGAGGAGGGAGAAACTGAATTGTTGGATTTGAAGCCGACGACGAATTCCGGTCGAACGAGTTTCCCTCCCCATCCCTCTACGACGACAAAGGGGTCAGAGGAGAGGAAGAAGATTCTAGTGTATCAACCTGTACGTTCCAAAAGTCCTTCTCTCCAAACGATTCTGATTCTAACCTTCCTCCATTTCGACGTTCAGGTGATGATGACTATCGAAGAAGCCCGTCATTTCGGAGCCTCCGAAGTTCAACTCTCTTCCTCCTCTAAACCATCTCCTTGTCGAACCCGTTCTCTCTCCCATCAAAACAATCCTCCTCCACATCAATCACCTCGATCCCCAAGCAAATCACGCTCAGATCGTCGTTCTCGTTCCTCTACGATCACTCCCTCGAGTCTCGTTAAACCCTCTCCTTCGTCTTCATCGCGAGGGAACCCTTTAACGTTAAACACTTCGAATCGATCCGTGTCCGCACCTCATCCCGTTCCTCCTCCTCCTCCCTCTCCTTCTCCCTCGACGGCTTCCTCGTCTAGAACGGCAAGACAAGATTCGGAAGAGTTATTGACGCCAAAGGGGGACGAGTCTGGTATGGGGTTCGCGGGGATTTTGTTGAGAGGGGAATTCGAGGTCGATTCGTTAGCGTTGGCGAAGGGGGATAAGAAGAGAGCTTAGTTTGGGGGTTCCTTTGTACTGGTTGCCTGTGTTGTTGTTGATTACTACGAGTTGATGATGTGAATAGTCAAACGGTTTGGAATGACTCGCGCGAGAGAGTCAACTACTTGAGCCGCGAAACTTTGTTGCGAAATCTTCGCTCCTCATTTCTCTCTTGCAGACAGTTCTGCTCCGAGCGCTTCTCGTCACCTTTCACGCTAGTCAATGCCCTCAAACTCGCTAGATACCTCCATTTCCCGGCCGCCGATTCCCTCAACTTCATCTCCCGAGCCCAACTCTTCTCCTCCGTCCCTGTCCCCGAGCTTTTCCGTCCAGCTCTGTGTCACACCGGAAGAGAGGGAAAGATGTATGAAGATTAGGCATCAGGTCTGTCCGTCTTCCTCTTCCTCCCTCCTCTTTGGAGGATTCGGCGCTCCCCACTACCCCGAATGAGAGGTGTGGTTCTGACTGTGGCTTGCGATGGTCGGTCGAGATGTATGATAGGTATTCTGCGTGGAACAGGGGTACGATCCGGCGATTGAAGTGGACGAGTGAGCCACTCTCCCTTTTCGCAGATTCGTTCACTCGAATGCCTCAGGAGCTGACTCTTCGAAACAATCGTGATTCGGTAGGAAAGATCCACAAAGTGATCATTTCCTCCTAACAGAACTGAAACCCGACGGTTCAATTGAAGACGTCGGAACATTACGGTGGTAAATTTCAAAGGTTTTCTTTTTCCTTCGAAGTTCTTTCGCACTCCTCTGACTCACTTTCTCCGCTCTGTTGCTCTAGTTACGCCTCTCCACCCTCACTCCTCAAACTCGGTCGATTCGCCATTCACTCCCACTACCGCGGTACCGGAGCCGGACGCTACCTCGAAAACTCGTTCATTTCCCACTTGCGAACTCGTCAACCTTCTCCTTGTTGTGAGATCGTTACGAAGAAGAAACGAGAAGTGAAGGTGGTTGCTTGGAGTCAGTGTGTCGCGAGAGGGTTTTATAGGAGGTGTGGATGGGAAGAGGAGGGGGAAGTGTTTATTGAGGTGAGTCGGAAAGAACTTCCTCGACCGGGGTTTGAGGAGGAAGGAGACGGAAGACTGACGAGGTTTGAGATGGAGCGATATGGGTAGGAAGGACAACCTCATATAAAGATTATGAAAACGATAGAGCTCGATCCGGAATCGTGATCTCCTCTGAAGTTTCGATGATCTTCGCTAAAGACACGCTCTCTCGGGATGCGATAAGACGGGTAGAGTGAGGACATAGATGTGGAGAATGCAGTGTTACATGGGTTACTGAATGCCTAGTGTGAATATCGACAGATATAAGGTTCGAAACGATGGGAGTAAAGAGACAATGAAAACGAGCTACACGGAAAGAATGAAAAGATGCATACTACCAAGACGAGTAACAAGAGGAGGGAGTGGAAAGAGAGAAGTCATCCCGCTCAATGACCTTTCTCTTTCAGCATTGCGAGTCCCGCGTTACTTCTCAACACCGCCATATTCTATTTCTCCGTACCCAGTCAGACATCAGGATCCATACAAAGAGCTCAGAGGAAGAAGAGAGAGAGTGGGACTGACCTGTAAACTAACTTTTCCTTTCCCTTTCTTCGTACTAACTTCGAGACTTTTCCCACTCATGACGATTTCGAATTGTTCTCGTGCTTTCGACCATTCTTTCTTTGATTCGAACAGGCGTCCGAGCTCATAGTCTGAAGCGAGAGAAGAATACGATCAGCTCTCTCGTGAGATGTCGATATTCTGGCGACGTGAGAGTGAGAGAAACTTACGAGTGAACCAGATCAAGTGATGATCATGGCTGATATCTTTCCCGTGTTTCAACACGTTGCTATCATCAAGCGAACGAGAGTGCGTCAATTTTACGAAAAAGCGAGACACGGAGACTCGAGAGCTCGAACTCACTTGAAGGAGATAAGAGCTTGTTCATCAGCTTCTTCTATCGGGATTTGAGATTTATCGGGACGAGTAATGGCGTAAGGTTCAGGGTGGGCAATGAAACGAAGGATGACTCCTCGGAGGAAATGAGCGAGGCAGTAATCTGCGAAATCGACGAACTCAATCAGCAATCGTGAAAGAGCAAGAAAGCTGGAAAGACTGACCATCCCAGTACTCGTCAGGCCCTTGTCCGTACGAATTCGGTTCCTTGACCGCATGCAACTCCGCCAGAACGTGGGAAACCTGATCGAGGTGTCTCTCGAACAAGACATACCTCGGACTCAACCCCAAACAATTGAGTACATACGCGAGCTCGACTCCAGGTAACGTGAGTCGGTTCCCTTGAGAGACGAATTTGCGGGCTCGACGAGCGACGAATTTTTCGAGAGGGATAGATTTACCCGCGATTCGTTGCATGAGGTCGGGGACTCGTTTCATGATATCGTTCGCTTGGTCGAGTTCTTCTCCTTCTTCGTAGAGAGTCGTCGCTTTCGCGTAGGCGTAGATAGCCTGAATGACGTCTTTCGTGAGTGATCCGAGAAAGAGAGACAAGAGTGCGAATGGGACGACTCACCTTTGACCAGTTTGACTCTTTCGATAAGAGGTTAAAGCATTGATAACCCTTTTCCCAATTCGCCATCGCAAACGAAACGAGCCCGAGATCCCTGTCAATCCTTAACCGAGTGATCAGGTTCTGGGCTTCATCCTTGCCTGAATTAAAGAGAGACTGACCAGTAGCAGATGTGTCCTAGTTGAATGTATTCGCGTTGAGCTTGAATCGCCAAGTGGAACGATTTTGCGGCTTCGTCGAGTTGAGTCTCGGTCGAATGAAGACGACCCGCGAAATAGAGGAAGAAGATTCTGCAGCAACGGAAGTCAGCTCGAGACTGTGGAGAAAGACTGGGAGAGGCTTACCCAGTCGGATAACGTTCGAGGTTGTAATGGAGAATGTTTCCAGCGGTTGGGACGTCGACTCCTCCGACCCTGAGAGTAAGAAGAGGGGTCAGCACGTTTGAGATTGAGGGAATCACGAAGAAAGAGACTCACGGTAAGAAATTCGAGATGACTAGATGATGCATCAAGAGGACCATGTCGCAAATCGGTTTCCGAATCCCTTCTTTCGCCGGATCTTTATTCGGGTCCTTCTTTCCCGCTTCCCATCCTCCCGCCGCCATCAACGTCGAAAGTGCCCACTCACGATCTCCCGAGAATCCAAACACCGACATGATCTTGAGTACGGTCGAAGGGAGGAGAGACAAGATGAGACTGATCATTCCGTTTCCGAGTCGAACTCCCGAGCGGAAATCTTCGTCGATCGAGGGATCTTCAGTTCCTTCTCCGTGGTAGGCGGCATCGGCAGCTTCGACGTAGTGGGCGAGAGTTCGGTAAATCGCGTAGGCGTTTCGCATGTTGAGGGCTTCTTTCAGGAATGCGATGAAATCTCCTGAATAAATGATACCCAAGACAGCCTGAACACCGCACGAAGAAGCATCAGCCGTTGTCGGAAGAACAAGGGATACTCTTTCGACGCGCTCACCTTGAGTAAAGTACATTCAGCGAAAATGAGCTCGGCGTGTCGTTGAACGAGAGTCATCGAGCGAATGCTGTTCACCGACGTCGAACCTTTCGCGATACTTCCAACTCGTTCGAAGAGACCGTGATCCTTCTTTCGGAGGAGCTGGGTGATGTGAATTGAATCTCGACAACATTGAATCGCCGCTTCGAGGTCTTCAGGTTCGAACGTCGCGAGGGATTTAATCACTTGAATGAGCGAGTAGCCGACACTATAGTATAGTCGGTGGTCGCAAGCTGCTAAGCAGATATCTTCGGCTTCGATCATTCGAGATGACAAGAACAGATGCCTGACGGAGAGGAAACGTCAGGCAAGGCCTATAGGACAGAGGAAAGTAGGCGCTTACATGGCTTTCCACACGACTGCGATATCTTCCTTGACATCCGCCTCTGTCAAAGCGACGTCCTGGGCTGTCAATTGTGCTAGAGGTTTCCCAAGTTTGCTTCTCGTTTGAACATTTTCCTCCATCTTGTCCTGTGCAATTTTCGCTGCTTTGCTCATCGGTCCAGTACGCTTCTTTCCTCCTGCCGTCGATGCACTGCTCGATCTCCTTCCCGGTCGAGGGCGTACTTTCTCGTTCTCTGCGACCAAAACTTCCTCTGGAGAATCTTCGGGTCCCTCTTTCGCTTCTTCGAATTCGTTCGAAGAGTCGTCTCCCTCTGCATCGCTATCCGAGATGTCCCCATCGTTCTTCCCATTAACTGCTGCTGCTCCGATCGAACCTTGGGAGGAAGACCGGCGAAGCGAAGGAGGCCGTTTCGCTGTCTCTTGATCGCTCGGTCCAGTCGAGGCGAGAGTAGATGATCTTCTCACGGGTTTCGGGGATCCATTCGCGGCGTCTGGAGGCAAGGAGAGGATGCGAGAGTTGGGGGAAGCGGAATTGATGGGAAAGTTAAGATCTGATGCCTTGACCTTCTTGGACGATGCCCTGGACAGCGTGGAAAGGTTAGTTACGGTGCTGATGAGCTCCTAGAGGTGGTTTGGCTCACTGAGAAGCGCTCGTAGAGGTGGTCGAAGCCGAAGAGGGGAGACTAGAGACTTCGCTCGAGGTTTCCGACTGGCTTGATCTGGAGGAGCGTCGGAAGAGTCCCATCGTGTTCTGTATTCTGGGCGAGGGGTGTCGTGTGAGAGAGCGAGTGGGAGAAGGTGCGCACTCGGCCCCGCTTTTTGAGAATCTTCAGAATTCGCCGGCTACGGCGACAAAGTCGAAACACCCAAGTTCAGTCGACTTGGAGCTGATCGTGTGCCCCCGACTTTCCTCACACTATGCAGCGAAGTCGGGACCGAAATTGGGTTCATAGCTCGAAGACGAGTCCTGCAGAAGAAGCAATTTACGAAAGAAGCTGTGACCTCTCGACTCCGATTGCGTGCAGTCGGTGCTGAATGCGCTGAGGCGTAATATAAGGCACTACAGAGCTACGAGGGAAGGAGGAAACCGCTTTATACGGTCCCTGACGACCACGAGACGCCGAAAAGAATCTGTTTCGTCGCGAACTTGCGAGAAAAGTCAGCTCAACTCGACTTGAGTCTGACTTGCGTGTCTCGTTCACGGCATTGACAGCCCTGCTAGCATTATTTCGGCTGGTGGGAGAGCGAATGCCGAAGCTGCTGACACTGAATCACTGATACCAAGAGATTGAAAACGGCCAAAGCGCTCAAAACCTCCGTTGCTGCTTTGACTCACGGAAGCCAGTCCTCCGTCGATCAGTCGACTACGAAGTATCAGGTCAGCTAGGTCCAAGTTCTTCGCTACCACGAGTTGAACAGTTCGTTTTCCCGGTCTCTTGAGCTTGGTTTTCAACTTTTCGCCCTCGACCTCCTGATTCTTAGCTGGTCCGTCGACGTCGATCCGTACCTTTTCGCTTCTTTTCTCCCATGCTGTCTGGCCCTCTCGTGACCTCCGAGTCGGAGGTACCGGGAGCGTGAGTGAGTGAGAAGAAACGACGTCGAAACTTCCTCCTCTTGCGGAACTCGACAAACGCCTCTAGAACGTTTCGGATACTTAAGCGAGGAAGTGGTGCGGAAGACTTGCCGGTGTAAAACTTCGCAAATCTGCCGCATTCTATGCGCATGGACGATGCTCAAAGGCAACCTTTCTCTCGGACTTTCGCGTGCACGTTTCGGAGAGCGTTGAGACTCTATCATGGTGGCGTGCGTAGAAGCTCGCTGTACACGAGAGAGCCGGGAAAGACGCTCAAGTACGCGTTACTTCTCTGGCAATTTTCCCTGCCTCAGAGAAGCGTAGGAAGTGTGATCCATGTCAGTCTTGCGGTTCAGAAAATGAGAGAGAGACAGCAAGGAAATTACCACGCGAGCGACGAACTAGCCTCAAAGTTTGAGAGAACCTCCTCCCTTCCTCCGACTCTGACACGCTCTGCTCTATCCTCGACTGCCGCCCACGGGATCCTTATCCACGGCCCTGTAGTCGACTCGCGACCCTCCCTCTCCGTGTCACCCGTCCTTCGTTTGAGAACCTTCATCTAAAGCGAGTTAATCTATCCCTCTCCGTTGTCGGAACAAATCGAGAGATAGCTGACCTCTGTCTGTACTCAGGTGGACTAGCGATCAGACCCTCATCCAACCTCTACCCGAGTGCTCCCGACCCACTTCCCTCTCAACTCCTCTTCCTCTTTCAACTCATCTCCATCTTCCCCCTGCACGAACCCACCTCAATCACCGAACTTGAACGCACGGCTCTCCTCTCTCGCTATACCTCTTCGATTGTCCGCAGTTTCGAAAGAGAGCGTGGCTGCTCGTACCTCTCTCTCTCTCAGCACTCGAACCCCGTCCTTTCTCCCACCCCGTCGCTTTCCCTCTTTGTCTCTTCGATCAACCTCCCGCCCACCTGAGAACCTTCTCTCGCCCTTCCTCCTCTTCTCGACGACTCCATAGACAGACCCAGAGACCATGTCCGCTCAATCGAGATCAGCAGAGGCGCGAACTCGACAGCAACAAAGCAGTCATATGTAAGGACCTCTCCTCTCCTCGTGAAGTGGCTCCTTCAGTTGACCGTCTCTTGAAACACTAGGCTCAAGACTGGACGTCGAGGCAACCCCTTCTGCAAGGTTCGCCTTTTCGTATTCTCCCGTCTTTGTTCAAGTGCACTGAACAACGCTCTCTTTACAGGATACCCACGACCTCTTCGCTACTCTTATGGTCTCGTTAGATCTGTCAGATCGAACTCGCTTCTTCCGCACTTATCCGGACGCGTTCACGACCGACGATGCAGCAGCGAATCTCGCCTCCCTCCGATTCTCCCAGTCGAATCGAACGACAGACCCCAACGACCCTCAGCGTATCGTCACTACGACTACGACGACGACTTTCTCGATGTCGAGGGATATCGCAAAGGGAATCTGTCAACATTTCATGGACGCTCGACTGATCGAAAACGCTACCGATCCAACTTCTCTCAACTTTAAAGATCGAGGAATTTATCAAATCACGCCAAAAGGTCTTCACATCCTCGAACGGTTCATTACGAAGAATGGAATCTCGGCAGATCATCTCATCCCAGTTTTCACGACTCAACCGATTTGTATGAAACTCCTTCACCTCGAACGTCGACAATCGGACGACGAAATTCATATTTCTCGGTCAGTGATCGAAGTCGTCTTCAGGAGGTTCGCAGGAGGTCGACACCCGAATTACGTTTCGGATCAACACGAAGGGAGATCAGGTAGCATCACTCGACCATTCCTCGAAAACGTCAAATACCCGGATGGATTCGATAGAGGGAACGGGTGTGAACTGCAGGATGTGACGGAGAAAACGAAAGCGGGAGGAGTCGTCGTTACGAAGCAAGTCTTTTCGTCGACAGGAGCGGTCGATTGGTTACTCGATTACGCGACTTGTTGTTGTCGCGAGGAAGCTGGCGAACTCATGGCTCACATGGTTCGATACAATCTCGTCGTTCTCTACGCGGATCGATCGAGAACGGGGGACAGAGTCACGATCTCGGAAGTGGTTGGAACGACGGGTCAAGCGGCGGAATATCGACATGGACCGAGGGTGTTGTACCGGATCTCGGAGGAAGGACAGAGAATCGCGATGGGTCACGGAGAGGGACTGTCAACTCGAAGCGTCGACGGAAAGGTATCGTCGGATGTAGGAGGAGGAGGAGGAGGACGAGATTCGGCAAGTCTCGCAGGAAGAGACGACGACGCTAAATCCGCCCTAAGCTCGATCGAACAACCCACGAACGCTCACTCGACAAACCCGACCCCTCTCGCCGATGGAGCCGCAGTCAGCAACATCGAAGGTTCAATCGTCGGAAGGAAGGGAATGGCGGACTTGTTCAAATCTGGTCTCAACGATAATTCAGCTTCGACGGCATGGAACAAGGATCAACATTCGACGACGACTCGACTACGAGCGATCCTCGACGACCCTCAACTTCGCAGCTTGTTCCGAGATTTCCTTCGCGCGAACTACTGTGACGAAAACCTCGGATTCTGGATCGAAGTGAGCGATTTCCGACGTCGGTTCTCGACGACTTCTTCGGCTGTTGGAGCTTCGACGAAACGTAAACAAGGGACGACAGCTTCGAACGCGATGGAAACTCATCAACAGAACCTCGTCGCCGCGGCTCTTCACATTTACAATAATTACCTCGCTCCCCTGTCTCCGAACGAACTCAACATCGATCACAACCTTCGAGCCGATGTCGTCAACTATGTCAATCGATGTCTCGCTGAAGTCGGCGCAAAGAGCTCAGGGTCGACAGATCTCGAGGCGCAAGAAGCAGTTCCTCCCCTGAGGGCGACTCAGGTTCAAACTCTTCTTCGTCAGTACGAACGGATACAGGAGCACATTTTCCGTTTGCTCGCAACGGATCAAGTACCTCGGTTCATTCGGTGAGTAACTCTTCATTCTTTGACATTTCAATCATCTACTGATCCCTCAATTTCTGCTGCTAGCACTGAGCCATTCCTCACTCTCATGGAACCTGAATCACTCGCCGCCGCTGCCTCGACTACCTCGCTTGCCTCAACAAACACGGCTCCCTCACCGGTGAACCTACCTTCTGCCTCTTCGACTCCCCCTCCACCCTCTGCTTCCAAAACAGCGAACAACTCCTCGACAACATCATAACCTCTCAGCCGCTGACTCTATCTCGCTCTCTTTCGTTTCAATCATTTCGCATCACCATCTTTTCCCCCTTCGCAATTTTGTCTTCCTTCGCTCTCATTCCGCCCATTTGTTCAACAGGCTTTGTCGTCGTCGTGGTCGCATTCACTCCTCCTCTCTCTCTCTGTACTCCTTCCTCTCATCCATCCAGCGCCGATTCTCTCGAGATTTCTACCTCCCTCAATCGCGCTCAAATTCCTCTCTCTCTCTCTCTCGCTCTCTCACTTACCCCCCTCTCGCGCTTCCCTCCCAAACGTCGTTCGTTACTGTCGACGAGATATCCAGTCACTTTCTTGCTTATCCCCCCTCGCTCTCTCGCTTCTCTGCCGCCATCTTTTTCTCATAGGTTTTTTCTTCGTTTTCAAAGGTTTTTTATTCCCCTCTCCAGCTTTTCCCTCGTTGTGTTTTATTGTTTTTTTCGTTCCTACTTCTCTCCAATGGTCTTCACCTGGTTTCTCCTTCTATCTTACCAAAGCTCCATCGCGCGAGCGCTCTAGCTCTCTCTTACTCTTCGAACTCGTCAACTGTAGGGTTTCTCTGCATTGCAAATGCCTCGATTCACGTGCGTCTCAACCCCGGTCGAGGTGAGTACAGTACGAACACATTGCCATTAACGACGCAGAGAGTGAGATGGCTGCAAGCAAAGGAGGTTCAATTAAAGTTGTCGAGCTCGAGACCTTCGCGGAATCGAGACTTTCCGTTTCCGTCTTCTATGTCACTCCCTCTCTCCATCACTGCGTTTGCTACTTCTCCTCCTCTCCTTCACTCATTCACACACTCAGCACCTTCGGATTGAGAGCCTTAGGTAGAAGGTGATTTGAGAGCCGACAAAGAGAAAAAACATTCCAAAGGACGACAATTCCAAGTTCTCTTCTCTCTCTCGCCTCGACTCATCCGACCTACTCGACACGACCACTCAACCTTGTTCTCATTATCCGACGTGTTACAGGAACCACTAGGTATCGAACAGACCTTTCGAACGCTTCCGACTCTCTCGACTTCTCCAGAACAGACGCGACAAGCCTCTCTATCTTTCTCATCCATCACGACGGTCACTCTCAGGTTCTGAGTGGAAGGAAGTGATACAGCTAGGTGAGTAACGCGTATACGTCTATTCATACTCACAAAGACGGAAGCTAACGAGTTTGCCCTTGTTTCAATCTCTCCATTTCCCCCCTTTCACACAAACCTTTGTGACGGGAAAAACACAATCCCACAGCCTTGTCCCTCTTCCGCTCTCGCTTCTCTTCATTCTCTCGAGACACGAAATCAAAGGCTCTGGTAGCTAGATCGCTTGTCTAGTCCCTCCTCATCACCTTTAAACTCGATCACCCTTCCTGTACGCCCAGATCTCTCCTCTCTCTCTCTCCCTCGTTTACAGCCCACTAATACCGCATCTGAAACAGAAGCAGTCATGTCGAGTGCTACTTTGGGTTACTCATTAGTGGGAAAAGATGCAGCCGCTAAAGAACGCGAAGACCGTTTGCTCGCGGCCAAGAAGAAGGTTCGTGTTCTCATCACTCCCATTCCCTCTCTCTACACGTGTTGAAGCTGATGAGAGCCTGTGCTTTTGATACAGTTGAAGCTATACCGCGCCCGAACTTCTCAGAGAATGTCGAACGCTTCCGCCGCGACTGAATCTCCTCGCAAAGACTCGAGAAGACAATCTATCGTTCACACGGTCGGAGGTGGATCTATCTCGTCAGTGCATCATCAACATCGAAGATCGTTGTCAAAGGCGAGCATCTTGGCGGGAGAAGGGGCGAAAGTAGGAGGAGCACACGGGAAAAGGTTGTCGCGATCACGGCTTTCGAGGGGTTCAATCAGTGGATTCGCAGGGTTGAGTAACGGCAAAGTAGGAGGAGGAGGACACGGTCACACGAGGTCGAGGGCTTCAATCTCAATCTCAATGTCGAATCCGAATTCTCAACCGACGGAGGAATCGACTCCTACTCTTCGATCTTCGACAGCTCTCCCCGCTCCTTCAAGTTGGCAACAACCACAGAACGCATTTCCTTCTTCTTCTTCTGAACCTTCTCGTCCATTATCGACTCAACTTTCGAACGTTCCACTTCGATCGACTTCTCCCCTTCCACCTCCCCCAGCTCCCGGACCTCGTCCTCCTCAACAACACGGTCGACATGGTTCACGGCATACTCGAAGATCTTCCGTATCGAACTTCAGAGAATCCCTCGAGATCGTCTCGGGAGCGAACCTTCCCCTTCCCGCGAGTTTACATTCGACCGTCTCCTCGTTTTCAGCCCCAGCAACAACCCACGGAGGAGGATCCGTCTCGCCTTCTTCTGCCGCTTCTCGTTCTCCCTTACCCCCACCTCCACCTTCACTACCCGTCTGGTCTAGTGACCCTCGTCAAGTGCTCGAAGCTCTGAAAGAACGAGGTCGAATTGAAGACGAAGATGACATGATGTCGCCGGAACAAACTCGACAATCTGCCCTAGAAGCGCTCGAAGGCCGTGTCTCTGCTCCTTCGCCCGTCATCTCACTCGGAACCGAACAACCTGGTGAACTCCTCTCGGCTCCTCCTCCCGCTTCTGGTACGGCTCTCAGTCCTTTACCTCCGACGATGAATGGATTCTCTTCTTCGACGAGTCCGATGATTGGGTTGGGAGTTGGAATGGGAATGAATGGGAAGAGGAGTAGTTGGGGGACTCAAGCTGGAAGTGGAGCGGGATTGGTTACGATCGCAGGGGGACAAGGGGCGATGGAATTGGGTGGAATCGAGGAAGAAGACGAAGAGGAGGAGGAGGAACGAAGAACTTCAACCCCGGTATCGTCCCCGAAACGAATCATCTCGTCGGCTTCTCCTCGAAAGCGAACGGAAAGCAATCGATCGAAAAAAGATGAAGCCGCTCCCGCTCCTCCTCGCCGTTCGTCAATTCGTCCTCTCTCCCTCTCGATGTCCTCTTCGTTCTCGGCAGATGGACCCCCTCCAACTTCTCCTTTCGGACTCCGAGTTCCGAGCGGTCCTCCTTCTCCCGTCGACGAACGAACGGCTCATTCTCCCGGCGAGAAACGACATATCTCCGTTTTCCACTCGGTTGCAGCATCTCAACTCGGCAACGGTCTCCCTACCTCCCCTCTCCCTTCGAACGGTTCTCCTCAACAACGAGGCGGACTTCGCTCTCTCTCGATCGGCACGAACGCTTCAAATTCAACTGCTTCTCTCCTCGATCGACGATTCCCTTCGAGACCAGCTTCCGTCGCATACGGCAACACGTCGATGCAACCTACTCCTCGACGATCTTCTCCTCTTCCTCCTCCTCCCGCGACTCTCAAACGCTCCTCAATCTCGTATCGCACGGATCCTTCGACTCCCGAATCACAAAAACGTACTTCTCGATCTTCCGTCGCTCTCGTTAGTCCTACCGTCTCGACTTCGACTTATTCGAGTTTCCCTTTCGGTGTCACTGGAGGATTCGGAGATCTCGAAGTCGACGAGGAACTCGATCAAGAATCTCGACCAACCTCGTTCGCCCACCACGATGGAGTCGACAACACTTCTGCGCTCGAAGCCGAAATCGTTTCTCTCCGTTCTCAATTCGAACGAACCGAACTTCGTTGCTCCGACCTCGAATCGACTCACGCTCTCGAAATTTCCGAATTCGAAAAGAAAGCGTCTCTCGAAGCGAACGAGCTGCGATCCCGAATCTCTGAACTCGAACGACTGCTCGACGACGAACGGAACGCTCGAAGACTCGAATTGGAAGGACTCGAACGCGCTGCTTCGATGGCGAAAGAAGCGATGGCCGATTTGACCGACGAACGAGATTCGTTGAGAGAAGACGTTGATGGTTGGAGAACGAGGTGTAACAAACTCGAGACGACGTTGAAGAAGGGAAGGGAGGATGAGGCGTTGGCGGAAGCGCAGGGGAAATTGATTGGAGAGATGAGGGATCAGATTTATACGCTCGTCGCGGCGTTGGAACGTGAGAGGGGTGAACATGGAGAGACGAGGAAGGAAGTCGAGAGGATGTTAGAGGAACGAATGAGGGGGGTTACGAACGCCGTCGCGGAAGTTCAGTCAAGTCCTCAACAACCTCAACTTCAGCAGTCGAAACCTCCTCAAACGATCTCTTCGCAACAGCCTCAACGATCCGACAGTGTCGCTCTCGACATGGGAATGATCTACGAGGACGATGACGACGACGACGAGGAGTCTTCTCTCGGTCATTACCATCAATCGAAAACGACTTCCGACGCGAGCATGCTTTCCGGTTCTTCCTTCCGACACTCGTTCTCCGGCAACACTACCGAAGACACTTCTCTCGGTACTGACCTCGAAGACTCTTACTCGAACAAGATTGGTTCGCCACGATCAAACCATTCGTCGGTCAACAGTCTCCCTTCGACGTTCGGCTCGGCTCCCAACTCTGTTCGCGGTCGCGATTCCGACGTCGTCGCTGCTCTCGGTCAACTCGATACGCTCGCAGAAGAAGACGAGGAGGACGAGGAAGCCGCTCTCGGTGGCAACTCGTTGTCTCACGAGGATCGCATTCGTTTGGATTCGGCTGGATCTCAACTCTCGACTTCGACGGGCTCGGACGTCATGCCTCGAACTCCAGACAAGGCTTCGAGCGAACACAACCGTTCTCACTCTTTCATTCGTCACTGGAGTGTAAGTTTTGCTCTTTCCTTTCTCTCTCGGATGATCTGAAACTGATCTCTTCTCGTTCTTTTCGACACAGTTCCCGAAAGGAAGCATTTGCTCATCACGAGTTTCGTACGAAGAGGAAGATTCGTCGTTTTTCGGTTACAACAAACACGATTCTCTCCCTCCTCTTCCCATCTCGGAAAACATTCTCCCTCCTTTCCTCACGGCGAGTCTCGACGTCGACGAAGATACCTTCAACTTCTTCCCTCACCAATCTCGAGACTCGACCTCTTCCCACGCTCGTCGACCTTCTTTCCCTCGACCCCTCGATCGAATGAACCCTCACGCTCGTCGATTCTCTGGACAATACGCGATGAAAGCTCCTCCCGTCTCTCCTTCGGCTCTCGTCACCGTCGCACTCTCTAATCAACAGCAACAACAACCACGAGCTCCGATTCGATCGTCGAACGCCTCGATCTCTTCCTCTGCTTCGGTACCGACTGGCAAATCCCTCTCTCGACTCTCCTTTGGCGCTCTCATCGGTTCGCTCGGTGGCTGGTCCCCAGCGAATTCCGAAAGTGCTTCGTCCCTTCCCGCTCCTGCAACTGCGAAACTTGGTCTCGCGAACGCACCGCTTCTCGAAGAGGCGGAAGAAGAAGAGGAGGAGGAAGAAGACGATGACGAAGAGGGACAAGAGGAAGACGTTTTCATTACGACGACCGCTCATGGGACTCCTCGACAATTGCAACATCAAAACCAAAGGCCGATGCGTTACATCAAACCTACGGAAGTTCCTCGACCTATCGCCGCTCGACTCGGTCTACTCAACTTTGTCGGTTCCGCATGTTGTTCCGAACGACCCGTCTTTGTGGTCTAAACCCTCCCATTCCCTCGCCCTCGATCTCGATCTCGCTAGATACCAAATCTCCTCTCTCTCGTTCTCTCTCACTCACGATCATTCTAATTTCCCCCTTTTAACGTTTTACCCATATAAACTTGTATCTTTTCTATTTCCTGCTTTCGTATATCGTTTCTTCTCCCCTAAACAGCAGTATCTTCTCTATCTATCGCACCTTGTTGATTTTACTTATTACTTTTCTCTCTCTCGCTGTCTCGCTGAATCGTTTCGACCTGAAGAAGAGAAAGCCTTTGCAACCTCGTTTGACTTCACGATATTACATTCGTTCGTCCGTTGCTTGTTGACACGAGAGAAGAGAGTCCAACGAAGGAGAGATTCTAGTTTGCTTTCACACAATTTCTACTTTACAAACTTTCCCGAATTTATTCTTTCTGCAAATCGAAATAGAACGGAAACTATCTATTTACTCTACTCTACGCACTACACGTAAGCTTGTCCTGCCACAGCGCTCAACAGCATAGAATCCACCGGTTCCTTCTCGAGTCTCTTCTCCAACTCCTTGAAGAACCTCAACCCGAGTTTATTCTCCTTCGCTTTATCCCTTAAAGCTTGTTCCTCATCATCATCGGCAACGAGGGAAGCCGGGTACATCCCCAACGGATCGAGACCAGAATAATCAATCTTGAGAGTTCCGAGTTCCTTGTCGGCGAGAGAGAAATCGATTCGTTGGTTCTTTGCTCGTTGTTCTTCTCGGAGTGCGGCGGAGAAGGAGGATGGGTCGAGTTGGATAGTGACCGAGAGAGGGAATCGGTTGATCCCGTAACTTGCGACGGATTTGACGTGATGTCGGATCATGCCTCGTTCAGGTGCTCTTGGTAAATCTGTGAGCAGACGGTCGTCCTAGTCAGTTCCGCTCAACCTTTGGGGAAGTCTTTGTTTCGAAGGTCAGCTCACCCCAAGAAACGACATCAGCTTCGAAAGCGATTACGGGCCAGATCACACCAGGATGTTCGAGGACAAGATCGATCGACCTCCTCATGTTGACGACGTCGAGATGAGACTTCTCGACCATGACTTTGAAGTCTGACCAAGGCGAGACGTAGTTCGGGGCGACGGGATGAAGTGGAACTTTGTAAGTAGTCAAGAATTGACCGATCGGGTAGCTGAATCCCACGACATTACGAATCAGTCACGATAACGCTGAAAGCGAGATGAGGGCGGGAACTAACATGATATCCCAATCGACGCTCAGATCACTCGCGACGGTAGGTTCAGGAACTTGACCTTGAGGAATGAGACCATGAGTCGCAGAAGTGACGAGGTCGAGGAAAGGGTTCCCGTCAATCGAAGCGACGTGTGCGTGGAATTCTGACGGAGTCGTCGAGGTGTTTTCCATGTGAAGGACGAAGATTCGTTTAGGGTGTTGAGCGTCGTAAGGAGACCAAGAGGAACGGGTGAAGAAGGACAAGGAAATGATTGTTGTGAGAGTGAAGAGAACGACGAGTCGAGCGGTGAAGGATGCTCCGAATCGATGAATGAAAGGGAGGAACTAGAGAAAGAAGCGACGGTCACTGTCAGCGCCGGATGAAGGGAGGAAACAGCTGAGACGTACCATAGGAACGATCAGGAACCCGACTGCCGAGGTAAGAGTAGCGATGATGAAATCAACTGGTGCGTCGGCTCCGAGTCGACCAGTCAACGGAACGAATAGGTCAAGGAACCCGATGATTCCCTCGACTCCCAACAAGATTGGCAAGATTTGTCCAGCGATATACGTGATGAGGTTGACCGATTTCTCTTCTCGGCCTTGGTCGCGGTGAAGGACATAGTCGTTTAGACAGAGAGCGAGGAGGGATCCAGCTGAACCGATCGCGAAGAGGTAAGATGATCCGACTCCTGCAGCGTGACCGAGCAACATGAACGTCGTGTAGTAGATGACAAGTCCGACTAACGAAGAGTGCTCGAGGAGGGAAGATTCGGATCGATCTTGAGCGATGGTAGCGAGAGGTGAACGAAGTCGGTTCGAGACGAAGAAGTATTGGTAGAGAACGATACCGAGCAGTGCCGGGGGACCGTAGACCACGAGAGGGAGAGCTTCGTTGCGGAACCTGTCGATGGAAAGGGTCTCAGCTCCTCGAGTTCGTTCTGGGACGGTCAAAGAGGACTACTGACCAGCTCATCGCTCGACCCATAACGACGCTCGTAAACGCGGCGCCGAGGTTTGCGCCGATGACTCCCGACAACAGACTTCCAAGTACTCCGAATGCGCTCAAGAGGTAAGTCTTGCGCTTGTTCTCCCAATCGACCCGATCGTAAAGGACCAAACTGACGATTCCTGCGAGGAGGGTGTAGAGGATCGTCGCTTGATATCTCGTGTAGACGATGAAGATCTTTCCTCCTAAGGCCGAGAAGAAGATGAGGGCTGAAACGGGAGTTTTGGGCAAGATTGGAGTCGCGAGAGGAGAATTTCCGAGCGTCGTTTCGTTACTCGTGAAGTAGGTGAGTAAGGCCAGTGTCGATTCACCCATGTGTTGTACGGAACCGGGTTGAATCGATTCGAAGCGATCTAGTCGAGTATGGTAGTAATACGAGCGTTGAACGAGCGCCATGTCGAGTCCTGTCAGGTTACCGTATTCTGCGAATTGGCGGAAATCCGTGCTGTTCATCCACGGAGTTGGTCAATGTTTTGCTCAGATGAACAGGGAGTCCGAAGGAGGCGTACTCGGAGAGAATAAGACCGGTTTGAAAGATTTCCGATGCGATGATAGTAGCGTAAGGAGTCGGAGTTCTTGCAAGAGCTCGAACCATTTCCTGTCAGAGACGACGTTCAAGGTCAGATCGATGCCTCCTCGAGCACGCAGGAAGGAGCCTTACTTCGCTGGTTGCCTGGAACGTGATCTCTTTTCCGTCGGTACCGCACGCTTCGAGATTAATGACACCTCTGACAGTATCCTTGAGAGGGTGTTGAGTGATGAAGACTAGAACCGAGAAGAACGTCAGAGGAAGTTTAGAAGGAGAGATCAAAGAGTAGCTCGTTACTCACGATGTGAAGCATCTTGTAAACTCTCTTCCGCTCCGTTGAATACTGTTCGAGATGGAGTCGTCAACATCGTCTCTCGGCGGGAAGGGACAGAGATAGCTTACGGAAGACGACCGAGTTCGTCAACCTCCTCTTTCCGAGAGCCATAACCCTCATACTCTCCAACATTGCCGCGACACCTACCAGATCATCTGCGGCTCCCGGCGATGGTAACGTCGAATCGGTGTGAGCATTGACGAGAATCGCATTCGCTTTCGTACTGGGAGTTCCATCGCTCAACCTAACGACGATATTCGAGATCCCAAAGTATTTCTTCCACACCATCTTGTCCATGAAATCGAACAAATGACTCCCATCTCCAATCTGATGCCAAACTTCCAACTGCATTCCTCCGTTCGGATGTTGTTCGACCATTTCTCTTCGGATCTCTTCGATCGCCGCGAGGAGGTATTCGTCCGTACGTTGCATCTCTTTCGTACCGACGATTCGGTAGCGTGGGGTGGAGTCGACGTCGTTGTAACTCGCGAGATCTTTGATGTATTTCATGGCTCGTCCTTCAGAGAAAATCGGAGTTTGAGTCGAGAGATCCCATTCTTGCACTTCCGGAGTTGGCAGCTTATAGTGGAGGTGTACCGAGGTGTATGTGAGGAGGGAGAGGATCGGTAAGAGGATCAAGAGGGAGGGAAACAGGCCGAGAGGAGCACGAGAAGTCGGGTGGTGAGATTGAGGTTTTGTTCTCCGTAGAGCTGTCGAGTCGGAGATTGACATCCCCTCGATCGGTGCCGGAAGTGTCGCAGCTGTTCTGAGTGAGGTGAGAGAGGGAAAGAAGAGCTCTGAGAAAGTTTCATCTCTTTCGGCCATTTACTCCATCTCGTCATTATGCCAGTGAGTCGTTCGAAGGTCGTATGAGCTCTTGAGGGTACTGACTTTAGTTGCCGAGGCTTCGTAGGTGACAGAAACTCCTCCTTGTCAAGTATGACCTCACTCTTCCCTTTCCCTCTCATCTCGTCTCTGCTGACATTGGCGCGTTCTCGTGCAGACTGAAGCCTGTGCGATCCAGTAAGCTCCCTGGCATCTCTCCACGCCGTCAATCTCGGACAACGTTTTGACACCGTTCGAGCTTTCGCAGAACCTGCCTCGCTCGCCAGAACTTTCAACAACCTCAATGCGATCGAGAAATCATGGCGCTCTATGCATGTTGCGAAAAGATGTACAAACTGGATACGACGAAACGGAGTACTGCGTGTCCGGCCGAATCTAACTTGAAGGAGAAACTGAAAGCAATGAGGGAAAAACGGTGATCAAGAAGCGATACAAGGGGTTATTCCAGGGAGCGCTGTAGCGCAGAGTACTGTACATGTATAAATCCAGTATATAGACATTGATCGTAGGGATGAAGGCCGTTAAGGAGCGGAGAGAACGAGAGTCATAAAAGTTTCGTACGAGATATTGACCCAGCCATCTCGATCTGTATCGACGCCTTTGAACGATTCGGATAGCTGTCGTACCGTCACACAACATCTGACGAATCGGTCTAAAGGAAGACAATACGTTAGGACCGTCGAGCGAAGGGAAGGAGCTTGAAAGCTTACCGAAAGTGATTCCTTGCGGATTCGCCGGAGGTCGAGCGTAGTTACCGTACCCTTGTGCTGGTTTGTGTACTGCCGTAGGAGGATCTATATAGATACGTGGACGTCAGTGATCGCCACAAGTGTTGAACAAGGGAGCACGGACTGACTGAATTTCCTTTGCAACAGATTGATCAATTGAGGACTCAAGTTGTAGCCAAACGTCGAAAGCGCGTTCGCTAGTTCTGCAGGTTCAATCGTTCCCGAACGGTCTCGATCGAATTGACGGAATACGCTATCGTATTCGAACGAGAACAAGTCAGTTATCGCAAAAAGGCAGAAAGGTAGAAGAGTCGCGCGCACTTCTGCCATTCCTTGATGTAATTCCACAGACCCTGGAACTCTCCGAATCCGATCGTTCCTGAGCCATCAACGTCGAATAGACGCATAAGCATTGAGACCGTTTGGTCGTCGAAAGGCTGCCAATCTCCGTTGACGAGGGCTTGTTTGAGCTCAATTTGGGTGATGAACCCCGATCTAGCAGCAAAGGGAGGAAGAGCTCGTATAAGTCTCGCAGGCGCAAGCTACCCTCGATGCGAGAATGGACTCACCGATCGAGGTCTACAGCATCGAACCAAGCTCGTAGAGGCGGTTCGCTAGATTGCGCATGACCCTGATATCCACCTTGACTACCTACAGGAGGGTAACCGCCTCCTTGAGCTTGCTGGTTGTACTGCATTGAGGGTGTTTGTTGATAATGCTGAGGAGGAGGTTGGGAAGAGTTGAGCGTGTGAGCTGGTGGGTAAGGAGAGGCTGCTGGAGGTTGTGTAGGCTTCGAAGGAGATGTCTTGCTGAAGAGAGGCATGAGCCGGCGACAGGAAGGAGCAAAGAGTGATCGAGGCGATGAAAGCGATTCGAACCCTTCTCTGGCTCCTTCCTCTACCTGCACCTTGTTGAACTCACTCTAGTCCGCTCTCAACGTCAAGCACTCCGCTCGAACCATCACGGGGTCGCCTGAACTTTTCAACACTCAACTTCTTTTTCTTCACTTTCATCTCTCAGCCTTCAGCACCTCACTCCTCGACCTACTTGAATGGCCAAAAGCAAATCGAAATCAAAGTCAGCTCCGGCGGTACCTGCTGCGCCTTCATCGAACTGGAAAGCGCTCAAATCTGCAAGTTCTCCCCCCTCTTCTTCCTCTCTCATCGGCCCTTCCGCTGACTATTGCGCACTCCGTACTCCGTGCAGGCTATCAAACCCAATATCGACTCTCCAGACAAGTCACTCAAGCGTAAACGCCGACATTCGTCAGTTTCTACCGATATTTCGATTCCTTCAACTTCGACAAGTAAAGGAAAGGAGAAGGAGTCAGACAAGCAGAAAGCGTTGGATGAGAACGCGATCAGAGAGAAAGGTCTAGCGTCAAAGAAGGAGAAGAAGATGGTACCGGTGGAGGAAATCATGGCCGGTGGAAAAGGAGATTGGCAGAAAGAGTCAGTTTATTCTCTTCGATCCTGTCGCATTCGGATAGACAGTGACTGTTCGTTGTATTTTTTCTCTCGCTCGCAGAACTGGGCACTATCTCGGTACGTTCCAGCGTCATCTTCTCGAGAGCTCGAAACGCAAACTGACGCTGCTCGTTATTCTGTGCAACAGCTCTCGATTGTGAGATGGTAGGAGTCGGACCATCAGGAGTCGAGTCGACCCTCGCAAGGGTCTCCATCGTGAATTATCATGGACACACAGTGATGGATCGATTCGTGAGACCACGAGAAAAAGTGACAGATTACAGGACTTGGGTTTCTGGAGTGAGGGAGGAAGATCTGAGAAATGGTGAGTGGTGACGAGCGAAAACAGGTCGGAGTCTCGGTATCGACTTACTGACTTGTATTCGGCTTGATCCATTCACAGCGCCGAGTTTCCAGGAGGTTCAGAAAGAAGTCGCGGAATTATTGAAAGATCGGATTCTGGTTGGACATGCTTTGTCGAACGATACAAACGTGAGTTACTCGTTGCTGGTGATGTATTTTGCGCTGTTCCGCTGACGTCGTAACGGCTCTGTCGTCCCCTTTTCTGCCTTTTCTCCGAACCCGCAGGTTCTACTGCTCTCCCACCCTTGGCACATGACTCGAGATACTTCAAACTACTCACCTCTACAAGGTTTAACGAAAACCAAGAAACCTTCGTTGAGAACTCTCGCGAAATTAGTGCTCGGAGTGGACATTCAAGCTGGCGAGCATTCATCTGTGAGCTTTCTCCCCTCTTTCAATTTCGCGCACAATCTCGAGCCCTGAACTGATCCTCCATTGGTCCGCTACTTCTAGGTAACGGACGCTCGAGCAACCATGGCGATCTATCGATCCCAAAAATCCGCCTGGGAAGATTCACTCCTCAAACACACTCACCCCGTACTCCTCACTACAACGACCACCTCTCTCCTCTCTCTCGATTACGCAAAGATCTCTCTGACGGGAGTAGGGAAGAAGAAGAATCTAGCTGGAGCTGGAGGAGCGTTCGGAGTGAGCACGATTCTGAGACACGTCAGGAATGAGAGAGAATTACTCGAGGCGAATGGAGGGACTGGAGAAGGGGATGAAGAGGAGGGAGAGATTGACGAGGAGAAGGAAGAAGAATTGGAGAGGGAACGGAGGAAGAAGAGGAGGACGGAGAAAGATGGAGATATGGTTTTGGGATTCGATTTTGAGAAACCTAAACCGCAACGGTCAGCACCGCCGGTTGAAGTCCCGAAGGCGAACGGTGCAGCAGGGAAGAAGGCTGGGGGCGGGAATCGGAAAGGAGGAGCTTCTGCGGGAGGAGGAGGAGAAAAGAAGTATGGAGCGATCAAAGGTGGAGGGGTCTCGTTCAAAGGTGATAGGGAGAAGAGACCGCAGAGTAAAAGTGGATGGTGGGAAGAAGATTGAGAGTAGATTGACGTACTCTGGTCTCTTGCTGGCGAAAGTGGAACTTGAGAAAGCAATTTTGCATTTTCGATTTCTTCCTGTTTCGTTCGAGCGACAAAGTCTTCGCCCGCTGCAAAAGCGTGGTTGTTCACGCTCCGTTACTGGACCGTAGACAGCGAGCTATACACGAGCGAGCACCTTTGGTGATCTTTGCGCGCGAAACCGAAATCTCGCACCTTGTTCTTCGTCACCTCGTCCTGTCAACAACCTCACCGCAGCATCCGAACCACTGTTCTTTGTGAGTCTCTGATGCCCTCTCTTGTGCGCTTGCGAGCGAGATTAGAAACATGAAAGGTCCAATTCGGATTCAACCGCCGAGACGACTCTTACGAGGGCTTTACGGCTGCGTTGAAGTTGAAGATCCCTATACAACTACACTTGACATGATTCGCTGCAGCTCCCAATCGTCCAGCTGAATGTATGCTGACCACCTCGAGCCTGAAGAAAACAGCTCGACGTTCGACTTCTCTCTCTTCTCTTCCCTTCACTTCAATCTCGACCACCAGTGTTACTCGACCCTTTCTCACGTTAGTCTCACTTTTCATCTTTCGCACACCTCTCTCAATCGGCGTCTCCCCCCTTCGCTCCATCGACAAGACTACAACACTTTTTATTTCGAAACAACAAACCTAAGCAACTTGACAAAGTTTGAGGAAACAACTATATATCGGATATGTCTTCAACCCTAGGATCGATCACCTTACAGCAGCAGCAAAGAATGAGAAAGGGAAACATGAGGGAGGTCGAATTCGCATGTTCTGACACTTTTTTCTCCCTTCTCCTTCTCGACAGAATATGCTTCTGCTTCAGATGGTCACTTAGCTCGGTTAGTCTCTCTTTCACTCTTTCGGTCTGCTGCAAGTCGAGAAGGGCGGTATCACAGCGTAGGATGGGAAAACGAACGGAGACTTTCATCTTCGGAGAGAGTCGTCTGGTTTGATTGCATGTGGCTTAGATGGAGGGCTCTTTCACACTTGCATTCGTCTGGCTTTCGGGCTAGACGAGTTGCGGTGGAGGAAGAGCCGCTTCGTCGCTGGGGAAAATATTCATTATTTATTCAGCTGAAGCTGCACGACTGCATCAGGCAGAGGGGAAAGCAGTATGTCAATAGTCACTTGGAACTCGTACTGACCCGATTTGCCCTCTCGTTCACAGTGCTTGAGGTTTTGTAATGCCTGAATCGACTCTCGCACCGCTTGAGCTTCTAACCCGTAAGTCCTCACTCTCCACCTCGTCGACCCCTCCACGACGCGGTAGAAGAAGAAAAGAACAGCAGCGAGCTGTGACGATACCTGTACCTAAGAGTAACTTTATGTTCTCGCCCATCCTAATCTTGTTGAGGAATTCGTACATTAAAATCAAGTTTCAGCCTTATCTGAGCTCTCCCCTTCTATCTCTTTCTTCTTCTTCTACCTCGCTCGCAAGGGTCGCGACACGCACGAATGACGGGATAGACGAAGCTGACTCGTTTTGGCTTTTTCTCGTTCGTAGAACCTTCATCTCGACTCTTCCACCTCGACGATGAACCCTGCTGTAAGTTTGAACCCCGCTCTATGTCTCGAGCAGTGATGATTTTACAAAACATATCACTATCTCAGCAAACGGATTAAACCGTGTCGATAAACTCGTCCCCTGCTAGGGACTTTGTCTTAGCTTTTCCTCGAATCATCCTCCGTGCTAAACCGAATCGTATATTGACAACGTTGTGCTTTGTCACGATCAGGCTTCTCGGCTTTTCCTATCAACTTGCTTCGACTATGTCGGCAAAACTTCCATCCATTTTCGATCCCGTTAGTCTCCATCTCTTCTTCTCATTCTCCTCTTTCGCGCTTGATGAAACCAAACCCGACGGGCGGACTTAATTATCGATGGGGACTACTTTGCCAAACGCGAGGACGTACAAACCACGCGGGTCCCGGTCGTTGAAGAGATCAATCTTTTGTTTCGGATTACTGATGCGAACCCCAACACGATTAACCAATCGTCGAGAATAACGTCGCTAACCATCTTTCGTTTTGCGTCGTTGTTTCAGGTCTCTGGTTCACGATCGATTCCCCTCGAGGGCTCACTTCCGACTTCGAGGGCTGTTCGATGTTCCCACTTCGCTCGCTCCTATGTCTAGTGTCCCGTCGTGTAACCTACCTGTGCTGCAATGATATCGAATTTCCTTCTACTCGCTCGCATAGGCAAGTTCACTTGAGAGCCCGTCGCAACTTTTACCCACTCGCTCGCTTTCGTTGCAGTCTTTCGTGAGCTCTCGCTCGCAGTCTCACAATCGATTTGCTGCCGTGCAAGCGACTCGTGAGGGAGATCGCCAAGGCGACGCGAATGCGATGAGCGAATCTTTTGCGGACTTGCTTTCTTTCCCTCGAATTCACCGCATGACTCGCTCTCGCCTCTCACCGCTCTCACGCAACCTCTTGAGCTCAAGTACTACCACTCGCTTACCATGCGCCTGTCTCCGAGCTCCCCTTCCTGCTCTTCCCTTCTCGACCTCATCTTCATCTCTTTCGCACGATAACCCTCTCGTGAGTCGCTCATTGTGTGACAGTGCACCTCTGTCCAGAGATTGACTTCTACATCGAGCTCCTTGTCTAGGGTCTTCCTCGTAACGATGCGCCGCCAACGATGCCTCGAATGCAAAGAGGTTTACCGAAGAAACGCAGACTCGACGGCGTGAAAAAGGTTGTAGTAGTTAGTAGTGGGAAAGGTGGAGTCGGAAAGTCTAGCGTAGCAGGTCAGTCTCTCTCCTCTCGTCGTCTCCCACCTCGAAATCTTTGTGAAATTCACTCAACTTTTCGTTTTATGCTCGTTCTACAGTCAATCTAGCGCTCGCGTTGAGCGCCGTGTCACCGGAGTTGACGGGAACGGGAGGGAAACCGAGAGTTGGGCTACTGGATCTCGATATCTTTGGACCATCGATTCCGAAATTGATGGGACTCGAAGGAGTTGGAGAACCGTATCTCACATCCGGTAAGCTTCTCCCTTCTTGCTCGACGACTTGACTCGAAGGTTGTGCTTTACGCGGCTATCGAGCGCCAGAAAGGGAACACAGACTGATTTGTCTGTTCTTCGCAGATAATCGATTGACTCCCCTAAGAGCTCACGGTCTACCATGCATGTCGATGGGATTCCTTCTCCCGAACGGTCCCACAGAACCCGGCAAGCATAACGCAGATACTCCCGTCGTATGGAGAGGTATGATGGTGATGAAAGCGGTTCAACAACTACTCTTTGACGTCGATTGGAGAGCCGGTTCGGGAGGAAACGAGCTCGACGTACTCGTCATCGATACACCGCCCGGTACTGGAGATGTCACACTCAGTTTGGGTCAGCTTGTAGACGTTGATGGTACGAGCTTTTTCTCTCTTTCGCTGCATCTCGAGTTCATCCTGACTCATCTCTTGAACCTCCGCAGGCTCAGTCATCGTGTCGACACCGCAGAATGTCGCACTTATCGATACACGGAAAGGAGTAGCGATGTTCAAAAAACTAGGCATTCCCGTAAGGATCTTCTCCTGCTTTTCTTCCATCACGATCGAGACTCAACCTTTCACTCTTGACAGCTCACTGGCGCCGTTCTCAACATGTCTCATTTCCTCTGTCCCGGTTCGACAACACCTCATTACATCTTTGGACCTCCTCAACCATTCTTCGACACTTGTTCCGACCTCTCGCTCGACGTTCTCGCTCAAATTCCGATCGAACCGGCCGTCTCTGCTCGAGGGGACGCAGGAGCACCAGTCGTCATGCTAGAACAGGAGAATGCAGTTGGAGAAGCCAGGAAAGCTTTCCTTGGTTTAGGAGAACAAGTCTGGAGGAAATTGCACGTATAAAACTGAATTCGACGGCATTCTCTTTTACGTTTCATCGCCACTCTCGACTCGACGGTGAGTTGAGCACGCTATTGTCTCCATCTGCGTATCACGCGCATCGTAGGTTGCGAACGAGCAGAGTCAGCAGATTGTGGGGACAGACAGAGAACCAACATTCTCTCGATGCGAGCTTCCAAGCTTCGACACTGACGACACTTTCCTTCCTCTCGTAGATCGTCCGAAGATCTCCTGTCGGAGAGAAGCCGCGCCTTTAAGCTTCCTCGACAACTTTCACACACTCACCGGCGACCTTTTTCCATCCTCTCGCTCGCAATCCTTCGGATCTTTTAGCTTCAACTCGCACGCCACGCTATCACGCTCAAGATTTTAATCTTTCTTCCTCTCTCACTTCGACCGAGTCCCGAGCCTCGCTGCCGTCGCATAATGGCCGCGTGCGAATCGAACCCCTTGAAGTTTTCGTTTCGCAATTCCAAAATCGAAGGAGAAAATGCACCGTTCGCCCTTCTTCGTTTAAGCTACAAGCTTCGATACCAATGGCCCTAGAGCCTGATCGGATCAGAGATCAGATCTTCTGCAGTCCCGAGGGATCCGGGAGTTTTCCTCAAATTTCATTCGACTCGTTTTTTGTCGACAAGAAGGGTCATTCTATCGTGCATTCTCGTTCTCCTGAATGAAGATGCAACCGTCGAGCTGTACCGTAGTGCTGTAGCCTGTAGCGGCGCAGGATCCTCGAGTTCAGCAGCTTGAATCGCAAGTTCTCCCTACGATTCTTGCGTTGGCTTCAAAGGGGATTGACTAACGAAGGAATCGTTGAATTCAGTAGAGAACAAAGAAACAGAGGTAACTTTGAGCCGCAAAGTGCTACGATAGCGCGAGCGAATAGGGCGAACGAAAGATCGAAAGAAGCACGGATCGATTCTCGATGCGTACGTCCGCGAGCGATTCTTTCCTTTCCCCTCAAGTCTTCTATCTTTATCGACCGATACTCAAGTGACTCGTTCTCCTCTCCATCTCCGTGTTCAACCTCGCCGATATTGAAACGGGAACGAAAATGAAAATCGAGTGACGCTTCTCTCGCGAATTATCGACGAGAACGAAAGCGAGAAAGGCTGACGACACTTTGGGTTTCTCGAGAGAACGCTTTGGCCACTAGCCTGTACTGTAGATGTCGTGGGAAAAGCGACTCGGGGAGGAGGGCAGAACTCCGTGCATCGAATGGAGAACTAACCGAGCTGAGAAGTGACTTCATCTCACTCAGACGCAAATCTTCTCGGGATCTCGCAAGATCTTCGCTCAAACGACGTGAAGTCTCTCGAGAATCGAGTCACAGGAACACAAGGCGAAGGAGTTGCGGAGACGAGAGGTGTAAATTGCGGGTTGAAGAACGATTCCGACTTTCGAAACGAATCCGAGCTCGATGAAATAGAGAGCAGAATGTAAATGAAGGGCATACGAGGAGGGGGGCACAAATTGGGGTATAAGAGTAAGGGCAATGCGAGAAGAACGAGAGCAGGGAGAGGAGAGGGAGGAAGAAGAAACAACAGACAAAGATAGATAAAGAGAGCGAGAAAATGTGCGAGGAATGCGAAGCGAATGAATAAATCTAGGAGATGAGTTGAAGCGTCTACCAGACAACGACGCTATCTGGTTCGACGACATGAGGATGGGATTGACTCGGCTGAGGGAAGACATAGGTCGAATGGTCGTCGATTGATGCTGATGAGGGCGCGACTTTTGATGCGAGAGGGTTTGTCGGCCAAACTGATTTCGTCGGTGCAGACTCGGGAGTTAGAGGTCCAGCGGGTGTACAGGGAGATACAGGAGTATGAAGGCCGGCGTTGCCGAATGCAGGAGAGGAGGAGCAAGAGGAGGCGACAGTCGAAGGTGCTCTTGACGAAGACCTAGACGAATCTCGACCAGAGTAAGGCGAGCATCGAGAATCTGGCCGTCTTAGGCGCCTCGAGGAGCGGGAAGGGGAAGAAGAGGCGGAGGTGGAAGGAGTCGAATCGAAGGCTGAGGTGCTCGGGTGAAATCTTGGTTTCGGTGCGCCAGTCGGCATGTTGCCACCGTGGAGGAGGGCGACAGCTGCGTCGGAAGCTCTTCGGTGACGAGCGATCGAGTCGGGAGAAGGGGAACGAGAGGGAGAAGGAGAGGCGGCAGGAGTAGGAAGTCGAGGACTCGAGTTTTCGCGACTTCGTTTTCGCTCCGAAACGACGACCTTGTCGGATTGTTGAGCCGCTGCTAGGGAGGCGAGCGATGCGGCGAGACTGCGTTCAGTTTCGTAAGGCGTGACAACATCTTCGACCCAGGCTGCGAGTTCTTCATCTCGAACTACAACGTTCCATCTTTGGGCGAGAGAAACGAGGTTAGTACAGATCGAATAGAGCAGCGGACAGGAGATTCTGACTAACCCAAGGAAGGCGAAGAGCTCTCGTTCCATCTGGTTGACCTCTTTCAATTCGAAAAGACCTTGTCCGACAATTTGCCAACTCTTGTTCGAATAAGTGTCGTCCATCGAGATCTTTGAGCTGAGCATGAGGGAAGAGAGGAAGAGTCGGTGGGGGGAAGTCGAAGTTCCGCGTGCTGACGGGTATCGGGTCTTCAATCGAGTGAGGAGAAGGAGAGCTTGGTGCGTGATCGAGACGGGAAGACGAGTACGGTAGAGTGCATACGCCTGTGTATCGGAGAGGATGTTAGGCTCCGGTAGGGCTATTCGAAAGCGTGGGAAAGAAGCGAGGTACTCACGATGAATTCACCGAGTTGGGGAACTTGGGGTCCGGCAGATTTGGGTGATAGAGGAGGAGTATCGATGCCAACTCTTGTTGGAGGTTGAGGTCCAACGGAGAAGAGCGAGGTAATGACATGCTCGCAGAGGAGTGCTTGATCTGAGAAGGACGATCTTCGGCAATCAGCTTCCATCCACTTACTCAATGAGATCTCGAGGGATAGTTACTCACCTTCGAAACCGTAATACTTGTCGGCAGGCATGGTGTTTCTATCTGTAGATCGGGGAGTGGTTGGGGGTGAGGCGAAGGGTGTTTGCAGGAAAAGAAGATTCGAAGAGTTGAGGCCGGTCTTTTCCGAGGTAGACTAGACTGTGCTACTGTTGATTGTGTGAGGTGTACACTGGTGGCTGATCACTCTGAGTGCGGGTGTGAGGTATGTATTCGGGTAGAAGAGTCGAGACGTAAGCGAAAGATGCCGGTGATCGTGTGAAGAAAGTCGAGGTGTTCTATTGGAAGTGATCGACTCGAGGTGGTAGTATCTCCTTGATGTCTAGTCGAGTCAAGTCGAACTGGGAATGAAAGTGAGAGGAAGAAGAGCGAGAGAGGAGATGAAGGATCAAGCGATGGGGTTTGAGCAGAAGCGAGGAACGAGTTCTCTCCAAGGCACCCCTTCGAGGTATTTCCTGAGTCCTCTCCGAATTTTGCCTCGGAGTTCGTTTTACCCCTCTTCTGTCTGCCGCGCAGTCGCATCTTCCTTTCCTTCCGCTTTCCGTGCGAGAAAATCCAGACGGCGACTTCTCTCGACGACTTTCGACCCATTCGCGGCAGCTCTCAAGCGAGCGAAGCTTAGGCAGCGCCATCAGAGTGTGTGACTCTCTCCGCGGCAGAGCAACCTACCTCGAGCTCGGCCAGTGATCGTAAAGGAAAAAAGCGGATCCCCTCGCAAGCTCTCGCGAGGTTGTAAGCTTCGAAGTGAGACGACTCCTTTTCTCCAGTGCCCCAACTTGTCGACCGTCAGAGCTGAGCCTTTTCCCCCCAAACCTCCTCGCTGCAACTCGAGTTGCTCGGTGACTCGTAAGACTCCCTCCGTGTGATCCTAGCTCGAAGAAAGGCTTTCCGGTCGTTGAGCTACTGTACGGGAATTCGACGCTCTTTGCGACGTCCGATGGCCATTCGACGTTCGACGTTTCGGCAGCTTGCTCAGTACTCACTAACGACGACGGAAGGAGTCGCTTCAACGTTCTCCCGCGCTGTCGAACGGTTTCGTCTCCGTTTGACTCTCTGTGTACATAAGGAGTCCTTTACCCGAGGTCTTGAGAAAGCGAATTATCGCACTTATAGTACAGTAACGAAGGAATTCTCTACTTGCGAAACTTTCTTCTTTCGTGTTTGTGGGCGCGTGGCGCAAAGAGAAAACGGCTTACAAACTCCTTGCTCCGCAAATCTTCTTCTCTTGCTGCCTTGTGTTTTTCCTTTCCGCAATTAATAATTGATCCTCGAGACCTTTTCCCGAGGTTTTTCCATCTCGGCGAAAGAGAGACACGTCGAGCTCGATCCCAATTTTGAACTTCGAAAGAGTCGAGAATCTCGCAAAGCTTCGGTGTACTGCTGTATTGCAGCTATTCGTCCACAATCAGTCCCCGCTACTGTCGAACCCCCATTAGCCTGACACATACTGTACACCCCACGGATCACGGTGTTTCGTCCTAAGCTTGAACAGCTGTTCAACTCCGAGAAAACGGTGTTCGAGACTCCTTTTGGTGAACTTGGCGTCCTCGCCTCGCAGTCGCGTGCTGTGTAGTCTGCAAGCTAAGGGAGATTACAAACTGTCGAATCGATAAAGAAAAGAAACGAACTTGAACAAACCCGCGCGAGAGATCTTGCATTCCTGCTTGAGCCACGTGAGCTCGTGTCCTCTCCCCAAGCGTGGCTCGCACCTGAGCGTTGATCTCTTGAATACGCCGAGGCAAACAGTACGAGAGGGCGATGTTGGCAAGCTTCGCAGCGAGCGACTTCTTTTCCGTCTCGTTTGAACAATTCGAGCCAAACTGATTCGACAAATCCTGGTTCGACTCAAAGCGTTAAGGAAGCTTAAAAATTCGAATTTTCACGCTTGCGGAATCAGAAAGAGAAAAAAAATACAGTACAGTAAAGCTTCTTCCTTGACTAGGTCGGGACTCCGCGCACAACGGACTTGTCCGCTTGACGGGGTTTGGCGAGTCGAGCTAGGCTACGTGTAACGTGGCTCTCCAATTCTCAGCCGTATTCACCCGACTTTGAGTCGTTGCGAAAGTCGAAAGATGCTTCCCAATCTTCCTGTCTCCCAACGAATCTGGTTTGCCCTGCCAAGTTGGGTGGGGACGGGATCAGCGACTGTTCGCGTGAAAGTTTTCTCGGCTCAACCGTCGCTTCTAGCCAGCTGCAACAAAGGAGAAACGAGAGTGGACGCAAAGCGAAAGAAAACTGTTCGAGAAGAACCGCTCTCGTTTGCCCGTGCTCGACGAAGAAGTCCCGTAACGGACGACACGCGTGATAGGGACAGAGATAGCGCAGACGTCTAGTCGAGTCCCGGCAGTAGTGTTTTGTTGCGAGTAGAGGCTCGATGGGTGGAGTCCCTGACCCATGCTCGAGTCATCTCTTCGCAAAGTGTCTCTCCCTCAGGCTCGAAATGATCGCTCTGCCTTCCTAGACGCGTCTCTCCGATTCAGCTCGTGCTCGGCGAAAAGTCGTCGTGAGCAGTCTCGCTTTCGACAATCCACGCGTTGCGCGAAATCGTTTCTCTCGAACGCAAATTCGAATCAGCGCAAGACCACGAGTCGGCTCGCTGCCGGAGCTCGAACGAACGCAAAGTGGTCAATCGAGTGAGAACCAAAATGTCTACTCGAATCTGCTAGAGTCAGCGAAAGAATGAAGTGCGAAGGCAGAAGAAACGGGCTGAGCGAGCCTGCTTCCTTTCGGACGCACGTCAAAGCTTGTGTATCATGCTCTCGTCCTCAAAATTACCTCCCTTCGGAAGTATTCTCGCAGTTGAAGCGTGCGATCATCAGCAGGCGCAGAAATAGGTGGGAATAAAGTTGCAAGCGAAGCAAACGAGTTTGCAAGTAAAAATGTTGTGCGATACGGAAGGCGAACGATACAGATAGAGTAGAGACGAGGATCCAAGATAGAGTGCTACCTCAAGATGCGAATTTGGAGACATCCAGACCTGATGCGAAATCCATCAACAGAATCCTTCGATCATGCGACGAGCTACAACTCGCAAAGAAGCGTGAGCAAGACATATGGATTCCAGACGAGAAGATGTGTAGACTCACCTGACGATCCTCGAAACGTCGAAAGCGACGTCGAATACCAAACTCGCATGACTTCTGAACCGATGTTTCGCCGTCACGACCTTCGTCGAACTTCCCTCGATAGCCTCTCCTTCATCATCTACGGCCCACACTCTAGTTGTCTTGTCGTACCCGACACTAACGATCTTCCTCGACGTCGGATCGAAACTCAAACCCCTCACGAGATCCGTATGACCTTTGAACTCTTTCAAACATTCTCCCGTCTCGGCGTTCCACAACTTGATGATTTGATCGTTTCCAGCCGAGACGATCTCCTTTCCGTCGTGAGACCATTCGACACAGGCCAAACCTCGAGTATGTCCCGAAAACGTTCGGAGGGCTCGACCAGTCGAGATATCCCACATCTTCATGAACGCGTCTCCGGAAGCCGTGAGAACTCGATCTTGATTGAGTGCGACGGCGTTGACGGGACCTCGATGACCCGAGAACGAGCGGAAAAAGTCTCCTGTTTTGCGATGCCAGACTCGAGTTGTCGTATCCTGTGAGTGCCGTGAATGAGCTCAATCACCTGCGAAGCACTAGATTGAAGACAGTCGGACTCACCTTCGAGCTACTGACGATCCACTTGTCGTCGAAACAGAGATCGAGAACCGCCATCGCATGCCCGATCAAAGTCTTCTTGATCTCGTACTTTCCTTTCCCAGTCCCTTCTTCTCCTACAAGATCCCACATGAGGATCCTCGAGTCGGATGATCCGGAGAGTAAGATCTCGTTGTCGTATTGTAGGCAAAGAATGGACCCTTCGTGACCTTTGAGGATTCGAGTCGCCGTTCCGGAAGCGGTATCCCATACTCTGATCGTTTTGTCGCGCTAGTTAGCGAGTTCCAAAAAGATTACAGTCAGCGGGGAGCGATGGCTGACTCAACCTCGAACTCACAGATCCCGAAATGACTTTCTTTTCGTCGAACTGGACGCAGTAGACACTATCCTCGTGGCCCTCTAACCAGTTCCAGCTAGGGTTCCCATCGTTCCACCTCTTCTCGAGCAACCATCTATCTCTGAAGAGAGTCGGCCAATCGAGATAAGTCGGAGTTTCAAGGTTGAGCGAAAGTGAGATCGTCGGAGATGGAGGCGGAACAAGCGCGGAAGAGGCTGCGCGTCGGAGAGAAGGATTGCGACTCGGAGGGAGAGACGAGATCGAAGAAGCGAGGGAAGAGAGTGCCGTTGCAGAATTCGTTCGAGAGAGTGAAGTCGATGGAGGTGAAGCGAAAGCGTGGGTAGATAAGGTCGTAGTCGAAGGAGCCGCGGGAGTGCTCATCGTCATCAGAGCGGTCGCAGTTGATCTACGAGACGCGAGCGTGCGAGGTCGAGAAGGAGTTTCAGGAGGAGTGTCCAACGTTCCAGCTTCGTTCGAGGCTTTCGTTCCTCCGTTGTTCGATCCATTCGGACTCGAGAGTGAGATGTTACCGATGTCGGTGACGAGTCCACTGAGCTTTTTGCCAAAGTTCGCTCCGCCTTGACTGACTCGGTCCGCGCCGTTCACGACCCTTTTAACTCCTGCTTTACTGAAACTACTCGCAGCCCTTCGAAGATTCGGGATAGGGGAGCGTCCGTCAAAGTATCCTCCTCCTCCTGAAGTTGGGGATTGATGATTCGCGGTCGTCGGAGTTTGTAGAGCGGATCGTTGAGCGGCGAGCGCAGCGGCTTGATAGACTTCGGGTTTGATCGTCCATTTCGGATTTTGTTGGAACAGATCGCGCCAGAGAAGAGGATCTAGTGCGAATACTCGCCATTGTCGAGAAACGAGGCCGCAAGAGAGGAGAGTTTTGAAATCGAGGTGAAGGAGGATGAATAATGCGATCTCTGACGGTAGAGAGACGATGTAGTCTATTGCGAATGTATACGGAGTCAGTAATCGGCTGTCTCGCAAATCAGCCCGAGAGGATAAAGACGCTGCTGACCAACTTTTCCCGTATCTTCGTCGACGAAACAAGCCTCATCATCATCTCCATCTCCATAGCTCACTTCGTCCTCTTCCTCCTCCTCACTATCTTCGTTCGCTACACCCTTTCCCTTGTTACGCAGAGATCTCCATTTCGCGACTCCCGGCAACCGAAACGACTCCCAACTTTCCGCTAAACTGACTCCGCTCGCTGCTCTCGACCTGAACAGATTCCGATCCTCCGCTTGCGTAACACCGGACGATGGTCTACGGAGAGAGAATGAGAGCTGAGATGCCGAATCGTGCTGTTCGAGTCGAGGAGGAGGTCGAGCACGAATGAAATCGTCGGAACGAGCGGGACTTGCATTTGACACCGAGGGAGATCCGGTCGAGTCGGCGTAGTGAAGATGACGTGAAGCTGGTGATTGCTGAGCTTGGGAGAAGGGAGAGGGGAGAGAAGGAGGAGAAAACTGATTCCAGATGCGGGAGAGAGCTTGGGAGGGAGACGAAGCCGAAAATGACGAGTTGGTTGTCGTGTCGCCTCTACTGGATGAATTAGCGGTCGGCAGTGCTCTCGGAGAGGAGACAGGAGGTGAAGAACCGAGGCCGTCATTCGATAAATCGGGAAGACCGGGAGGAGACGGAGGGCGACGCGACACGACTGGTTCCTCCATTGGGTGCTAAGACTAGCGTATCGGCTACTCGCGAGCTCGAATACGATTGCGAGGTGAGAGGGAGAGAGGAAAAGAGATCGAACCGATCGCTTCGCTCAACCATCCCTCTTCCTCTTCTCCCAATGACACGCTACGAGCTGTACTCGACCGGATCAAACTCACATGGTCAACTAGGTCTCGGCACCGACGAAGACGCCTCTGAGTATACTCAGATCCCTCTCCCTTCTTCCTGTCGACCTCTCGAACTCGCTTTCGGCGCGAATCATACTCTCCTACTCGCGGATCAAGACGGACGAAGGACACTGTATGGAGCGGGGAACAACGCGGCAGGGCAGCTCGGTCTAGGCAACCAGGAATCTCGATTGAAGTTCGAAGACATTCTCTGGGAGAACTTCGTGCCGCGGACAGCTGGAGTGAATGAGGACACCTACAAGGTGGTGGGGGTAGCGTCGACTTGGGAAACCTCTCTGGTACACTTGAGGTCGAGGCGTGAGGAAGGATCGCCGGAGAAACATGCAAAATCCGACATTCTCGTTTCTTTCGGTTCGAACGATTGGGGAGAACGCGGGAATGGCGACGGGAAGGGAGGAGGAGGAAGTAGCGTCGTATCGTTCGAGCACGTCATGGAAGGCCCAATCCGGATCAGTCGACTCGTCGCAGGACCTCGACATGTTCTCGCTCTCATCGAATCCCTCGATCCTTCGTCTTCGCCCTCTCGGACACTCGTTGGCTGGGGAGCCTCTCGACACGGTCAACTAGGATCTCGCAACTCGGATCTCAAGCTACCGAAACTTGTCGCTCAGCCTGAGGTGGTCTCCCTTCCTTCTCCTTTCTCCTCTCACGATATTGTCGATTTCTCGTGCGGAAGGGATCATTCAGCGATACTGCTACACCCTCGAGCCTCGACCTCAGTCTCTGATCCAGTCATAGTGACGCTCGGTTCGAACAAGCACGGTCAACTCGGCCCGAATCTCCAGAACGACGATTCATCGAAACTTTCCAACTCACAAAAGTACAACGTGTTACCATTCACCTCCGCCATTCCGAGTCATCCTGCATCATTCGCCTCCACCTCCAATCCTCCGCAAACTATTCATTCAACCTGGAACTCGACATTTATCCCCCTACCCTTCGCGAGCGATTCAACGCCTTTCTTCCTCTCCTTCGGATCAAACTCTCACGGACAACTAGGCAATCCGACCGCGGGAGTCTCAAGCATGACATTGCAATCGACAGCCAACTCGACTCCTGCCTCGTCAACCGACATTCGGATCGTTAGCCTCTCAGTTCAAACTTCATCGTCCTCTCTTTCCTCTCCTTCATCTCCTTCCTCTCCATCCCGGTCTTCGATCCCATCAAACTCATCTACTTCTCAACTACAGCTATCTACCGGCTCCGAGCACGTCCTCGCCCTTGTCGAACACCCTCTTTCCAACTCTCAAACTCAATCTCGAGCTCATCAGCAGCAGCTCTTCACCTGGGGTTGGAACGAACACGGGAACCTCGGGTTGGGATCCGGCGATCTCGCAGATCGGAAGGAACCGACAAGGGTCGGCGGAGTCATCGGAGAGAGGTTGAAGGAGGGGGGGAGGATCGAAAAAGTTTGGGGTGGGATGGCGACGAGTTGGACATTGATGAGCTTCGAGAGGGATTGAAGGAATCTGAGCTCGGAGGGTCGAGATTGAGTAAGCGAGTGATAATCCGGTCGCTGGAGAGCTGCTCGTCGGTCGGTTGGATCACGTAAGTTTTCCGCTCTTCTCAAAGAATAGCGGTTCGAGACTGAACGATAGAATGATAGACAGCCTTGCCAATGGAGAAGGATTTTAGTAAAATGATGGAACGACAACAGGGTAAAGTACAAATGGAGGAACAGAAACTCGAATCCGATCCACCAATCCAACCTCGTTCGTCCAAATCTCGCATAGTGGACATCTATCTGCCTACTAGACTATCCCGACTCGTGGACATTCATCTCCCTCCTAGACTATCTCTCGACTTCCTAGCCTTTTGTAACACTTTCTCGAACTCATCGACGACTTCTTCTCCACCTTCGTTCAGCGATGGCAATGATTGACTCGCGCTAATCCCGGTGAACGACTGCGTGTGACGATGTCCTCGACTCATGCCCGAGGAGGCGGAATGACAAGCTGGTTTTGACGAGGACGGGGAGTGGAGCGAGGAATCCGAGGTAGGAATTCGAGAGAACGTGTCGAGGGACTTTCTACGGGAATGACCCAACGAAGTCGAACGCGGACCTCCTCCGATTGACGTGGGATTTGGTAGAGAATTACGAGGAGAAGAAGGGAGAGAATGACTCTGAGGCGAATCGAACCGCGAAGTGAACTGAGAAAGAGGAGAAGGAATCTTTGGTGAAGCTCCGACGGTCGTCGCCGAGGTCAGACTGCTCGTGGTCGATAAACGTGATCTGGAAGACTCGTCCGTCAAGGAGGTCGTGCTCGTCTCATGAGACCATTCTCGAGGTCGACTCGCGAGTGCTTCTCGACCCGTTTCGATGAGGCTTTTGAGTCGATCCGAAACAGCTTTCATTTCCTCGTCATCCTCAAGGTCGTCCTCGTCGTCGGACTGTGTAGTCGGGACGGGGTTGCCGGTAAAGCTGCCGAATTTGGGGGATGAAAACGGTTGAAATTCTGGGAGAGGCCCGGAGGAAAGATTCGCTAGTGGATCGCGAGAGGGAATAGTGAAGGGTCGAACGAATGGATCAGAGTCGAAGTTGAGGTTTGGTGCTGAGACAGAGGGACCCGAAGGCCCAGGGGAGCGAGAAAGGCGATCGGAGGAATTGCGATTGGTCGTGCGCGGGCGAGGTTCGTGGGCGCGTCGGATTCGACGAGGTATCTGAGAGGGAGACGGTTGATGAGAAGACGAAGCATCGAAACGAGTGCTCGATGCAGACTGGGACGAAACCTGCTCAGGGAAAGAAAACTTTAGCGACTCAGCGGGGGATAGGCTTTCGAGAGGACTTACGAGTTCAGAGTATGGAGGAGGCGCTTCGGGTACAGCTGCAGAATCCGAATGTGGTCTGTCGGCCAACATCAACTGCTTGCGTTGAGCGAGAGCGTCGACATCGTCTTTCGAACTGTGGATCTCCGCCAAAGTTCAGAGCCGCCGCCGTGAAAAGGTCTGAATCGTGACGGGACTCACGGTGGATGTTTCCAAAGTTGATACGCCGAGTATCCCATAGCAGTCGAGATGACTGCTGCGTCCAACACAGTTCCAAGCACGGTTCCAACAATTCCTCGTTTTCTGCGTTTCCTGTCTGGTTCCTCCTCTTCTCCTTCCTCGCTCGATCCAGCCGCGGTCCTCCCTCGCTTACTTGCATTCCCTAGCTCTGTTCCTCGAGGTGGTGGACTCGGGAAGCGATGTCGTGTTGAGGGAGCTGGGTTGAAAGGTGGAGTCGACTCGGCTGCATGGTCGCCCATCGGAGTCTGATCCGCTGCTTCAGGTGTGCTTGGCCACGGTACCGAGAACGTGAACGGGAGAGACGGGAGCCAAGACGACATCCTTCCGAGAAGATGATCGCGAACTTGTGTCTTGCTCGTGTCTTTGACTTGTTCTGCTTGAGTCCGTTGAGTACAGTAATTGCTTGATGCTGCGAGTGGTCGTGGTTGTGGTTGAGCTGCGAGGTGAAGTTGCTCAAACGTTTCCTCCCGCGGATTCGCGCTCCGAATTTACGATCGAGAATCGGTAACAGTAATGCACTGCCTTACGGTACGATCCTCGAATACAGCAGTATTACGAATTTGGAATGTGAAGCCGAAACTGCGTCACCGAGTTCAAATCTCTGCTGCGAATCCTGGATTCGGCTTCGTCTCTCTCTCCTTCCTCCCATTCTCTTTCTCCTGTTCAATCTCAGACGATATACACACTTCAGCAAAGATGCACGCCTCTCCTATATCGTCCCTGTCACTCGCATCGACTCTCGCATTTTTGACCGTCTCTCAACTTCTCCCTTGTTCGACTGCGTCTCCGACTCCTCGATCGACCGAATCTTCTTCCTCGAAACCCCTCGAACCTCTCAGAGTACCGATCAAGCGTCGTAATGGAGGCAAGTACAAGAGGGACGTAGAATCGTTCAAGAAGCAAGCGGCGAACATGAGGGCAAAGTATGGAGCAAAGGTCGAAACAAGCGCCACTTCTTCGCAGAATGAGAAGCGAGCAGGAACAGTAGAGATGACCTCGTACCAGGATTCGTGAGTCTCTGTGCTCTCGTCTCAGAACGAGGTTCAATTCGACTGCGAGGTGCTTTCGCAAACTTTCTTGGCAAGGCGCTAACGTCTTTCACGACTTTGAACAGTGAATGGTACGGAGAGATCGATATCGGAACACCAGCAGCTGGTTTCTCCGTCGTACTCGATACTGGTTCAGCCGATTTGATCGTCGCTGAACCAAACTGCGAAGGATGTAAATCCGACACCCCCGGTTACCAACCTTCGAGCTCTTCGACTGCATCTACGACATCTCAGAACTTTCAGATTACGTACGGTTCCGGATCCGCCGAAGGTAAGTTTCATCTCTTCTCCTCCAGTCGATTTTCGAATCTTTCCATGATTTCGCAGGATTGTCAAGCCGACTTTTCGAGCTTTCGTTCCACTAGGTACTCTCGTTTCCGACATCGTCAGCATCGCAAATTACACTGTGCAATCTCAAACCTTCGCTGCTTGTTCAACTTTGAACAATATCGTCGATGGTGAACTTTCCGGTATCCTCGGACTCGGGTTCCAAACGATCGCAAGTTCGGGCGCGACACCTCTCGTTCAAGCCCTCGCACAAGAGGGAAAGCTTCCCGAGGAAGTCTTTGGTTTCGCTTTCGAGTGAGTTCGTTCTCGGATCTCTCTGCGAAGAAACCGAATTCTGACAAATTAACTTTACTTCTCTTGTAGGACTCATGTTTTCACTACCGCGTCGTCTCCTACTGCTCCTGGAGGAACCCTTACGATCGGAGGTGTCGATACTTCGGCTTACAGCGGAAGCATCAACTGGATTGAGATCGTTCAACCTGCCGGATACTGGTCGATCCCTCTCGTGAGTCGGAATCTCACCTATCCATCAAATGGATGGACCTCGAGACTCACGTTTGTCTTACGGTTATAGCAAGATATCTCGGTCGGAGGTCAAAGTCTCGGAATTTCTGTCGACCAAGTTGTCATCGATACCGGTGAGTTACGGCAGCGGCAGTTCTTTCTTACTGTACTGAACTGACTGTCCTTCTCGTATTCTCCCAGGAACGACTCTTATTGGAGTTCCCACTTCGATTGCCGAAAACATCTACTCTCAAATCCCCAACTCTCAATCGATCACTCTCGACGGCGCTTCCGGCTACTACTCTTTCCCCTGTAGTCAAACCGTTCAAGTCTCGCTCAAGTTCGGCGGACAGACCTATTCGATCGATCCTACTCAATTCAATGGAGGAGCTGTCGACAATTTCGGTCGTCAATGCTTGGGAGCGATCTTCTCCCTCACGACTGGGTCGAATTCACCTTCGATCATCGTAGGAGACGCTTTCCTCACTGGAGTTTACTCCGCTTACCGATTCTCGAGCCCCGAAGCTGTCGGATTCGCGACTCTCGGTTCTGGTGGATCCGCAAACACTGGTTCTTCCGCGACTTCTTCGTCCGGAACGAACGCTGGTTCGACCGTCTTCAACAAGTTCACCGCTTCAATCGCTACTGTCGTCGCTGGAATCATCGGTTTCACTCTCGCCTAAAAAGGAACCTTGAAAACACTCATTTCATCCGGAAAAGCATCGTTGGAAAGTTATCATTAATCTCTCTCGCCCCTACTCCACTCTATTCTATTCTATCTGTCTATAGTCTCGTTCGCATCACATCATATCGCAAAGCTTTTCATGATCTCACTCTATCCTCGCTTGACCCTGTATGTTTCGCAAGACCTCTTCCTCGCTCTCTCTCTCGCTCTCCTTCGTTGTTATCTTTCTCCTCTATCGACACCAATGTAAACCTAGCCGTAAGGACACTCTTCTCTTGCTAGAGGCAGCGTTATGAGAGGTTTGCAAGGAGTCGCGAGTTTTGCGAAACAATTTATCGACTATTTTCTCGGATTTCGCTATCCGCTTCGGATGTCGGGCTGTAAGTTGGACTGCTACAATGCTGTCGACGAGAGGCATGTGAGATTCTAAGCGGTCTCGGTGCGAAAGGAATCTATTCGGGCGCCCCTCTTTCTCTCTTCTTCTCTCACTTCCATCTCGCCTCCTCAATCATGGGCTTGTTCGACAAGAAGAAGAAAGAAAAGATCCCCGATATAGGTGGCTACGATCAAGGACCCCCTCCTCCTCAATCATCGGGAGGTCGACCCGGATACGCAGCCTCGACCAACTCATACGCTTCATCGCAATACGGAGGAGGAGGAGGACCCCCTTCGTACCGTAGCACAGGACCAGGCTACGTACCTCCCTCTCAAGGCGGGAATGGGTACGGTCAGACTAGTCAATACGCGAGGAATCAGATTCCACCTCAACAACAAGGTCCCCCTTACGGCAACGGTTACCCTCAGCAACAACAACAGCAGTTTGAGCAACCTCCCCCAGTGAAGGAGAAATCTGGTAAATGGGGATTCGGAGGGAAGAACAAAGCGGCGGAACAAGAAGCGAGGAACGAGTTGTTCCAGGGAGCACCGCCTCCAGGTCAATACAGTTTCACTCAAGGTAGAGGCGACCCTTACGCCCAACAAGGACCGTCGTCGGGAGGAGGAGCGTATGGAGGAGGGCAACAAGAACAACAGGAGCAAAAGTTTGAAACGGAAGAGGATGAGGAAGTCGAAGGGATCAAACAACAGATGAGGTTCACGAAACAGGAATCGTTGGCGTCGACGAGGAACGCGGTCAGGATCGCGAGAGAGGCGGAGGAAACTGCGAGGGCTACTCTCGATAAATTGGGAGATCAATCCGGTGAGTCGTTTTCTCTCTTTCCGTCCATCGTCGACTTGATGCTGATCCAGCGCTTTGACAGATCGTATTGCGAATACGGAACGTCATCTCGATCTTGCCAAGGCTCACAATGATCGAGCTGTTGACGAAACGAAGGAACTCGAAGCTTTGAACCGTTCCATCTTCCGTCCCAACAGTGAGTTCCAGTCTGACTGGATCGTGATCTCGCTCAACTGTTACTGACTATACCTCTCTCGATAGTCTCTTGGAACAAAGCCGCGAAACGAGATCGTGAAGAACGACGACTTCTCGACCGACACAACGCCGAAAAGGCCGAACGCGAACAAGTCCGTCGTGAACAATTCGAATCTCGTCAACGTATCGATCAAACTTACCACAAGATGGATCGCGAGGCCGAGAACGCTGCGGGAGCTCGTAGTCGTGCGAAAGCGAGAGGAGCCGAACGAGGGAGGTATCAATTCGAAGCGACCGCGAGTGACGACGAGGTTGAAGACGAGATCGATACGAACCTCGAGGAATTGGGAGGACTTGCGGGAAGATTGAAGATGCTCGCGATGACGGCGGGTCAAGAAGTCGATTCGCAAAACGCGAAATTGGGCAAGATTACCGGCAAGGTCGATGTCCTCGACAACAACGTCGTCAAGTCTACTCAACGACTCGCGAGGGTCAAATAATCGTGTCCTCTTTCCGCCTATGTATGATTCGCTCCCTCGTTTGTTCTCGTTCTCACTCCCAGTTTGCGCTTGTTTCGTTCTTATGTTGCCCTCGTTCCTTCCCGTAGACCCTACAACACTGTCCAGCTCTCTACTCTCTCACTACACACTTTCGACTGTACATTCGTTTGTTGACTCTTTGACATTGGCACTCCAGTATTTACAGATTCCAGTCCCTCGTCCAGCTCGCATCTCGCTTAAAGCTTTATTTCGCCAGCAACTACCATTGTCAGCTCACTGTGAGTCAACCCCAGAGCGGAAGGGAGCTTACAGTGGGCCAGGACATGTCAATCTCCGGCAATTCGTTGCGCCCTGTATAGATCTGCTCAACAGCCTGTCGTTCAGCTCTTCCATCTCACAAGGAAGACACCCTGACAGACTCACCTTGTCAATCGTAGCAGACTCGGGCAAAATGTGTCGATCCGTCGTCTGGTTCCCAATCTTGCTCAATTCCCTCCAAGCGTCGAGCTTGTCGTTCTTCCATCCATGTGCCTTCTCAGGTTCAGTCCAGTGTCCTTTACTGGAAGCCATGAAGGTGTTCTATCGTTGGCCTCGGAGTAAGCTAAGATGTTCGAATGCTTGCGGAAGAGAGCAGACCGACGATTTTCTTTTCGACTTGATCTAGACAGATCGTGACAGTGGTTCCAGTCTCTTCGACCCACGAGACGAGCCAAAGCTTCTCCCTGACACGTTGATAGTAGCTATCCCGAAGCAAGGACGATAGTCAGGTGACGAGTGCTCCGTGCGAATGTCCTCAGAATCGAGAACTCACGCAGTTTGGTAGTTGTTCCTTCCGTTCATGGGGCCGCCGTGGATCGCGTAGACGATTCGTTCGTGATTGGGAACCCAGAACTCGTACTTCCATCCGTTATCGTAGGTGTCTGTCTCCAAAGAGCAAAACTTGTCAGTTCTCGTTTTCTTCCTTTGAATCGTGGCCTCTGATCCTCGTTCGCAGGGGACCCCTAGCTGGAAGTCTACCCTCTTTAAATCATTCCTCTGCTGTCCCAACATCCATTGTTTTCTGATTCTGACGAGGAGACTGCTCGAAAAAGTTGAACGACTCACATTCGAAGTGCTTGTCGAGCATCTCATCGAAGTGCTCAGGAGTTTCTCGGGATCCAGATTCGTTCGACATTCTGCCTGTGTCTCGTCTGGGTGTAGAATAGAAGAAAGAGAGACTCCTCGTTGCGTGGCCAGCTCCAGATTTTCGAGACCGAGTTTGGGAAAATTTCGACGACGTCGTTACTTTGCGTTTTCGACCGGTAGATCATTCAAGCGGCCGACCGCTTATCACGGACTTTCAACTGAACACTGTAACGTCTCAATCACTCAGAGTTTCGTGCACGTGCCGTACAACTCACATTTCCAACTTTTCACGATTACGCTGATGTCTTCGATGCTTCCCATAGACTGGCTACATAGCAAGGACGACCTTACTTCAACATACGAAAGTTGATGTTGTCGGCGACCTTGGGAGCTCCAATTGTTGAACGAAATCTGACCTGTTCCCACCCTCTCATCACCCCCGCCTTACTCACATTCCTGAATCGAGATGACTTTCAGTTTCGGAGAAGAACCCAAACCGTTCAAGGTCGACATCCCCAAGGAGGAAGTTGACGAGTTGCATCAACGGCTAGAGAACGCTCGATGGCCTTCAACCGACACTGTTGTCGATGACATGACGCCTGAGGAACAAAATGAAGTGTTTGGAATGGGTAAAGGTAAGCCAGGCTTCGCGTGCAAGCCGGGAATAACCATATCATCGAGCTGAATTCGCCGGACGACTCGTGCAACAGGTCCAACGCTTCCGTTGATGAAGGAGCTCGCAGCTGAGTGGAAGAACCATGATTGGGAAAAGGCGCAAGCGCTCATCAACAAGTGAGCGGTCGGACCTTTTCTGCTTGCGAGAACTTTGAGAGCTCACTTCCTTTCGCAGGTTCAACCACTTCAAGGTCGGTATCGAAGACATTGATCTGCACTTCTTGCATCACCGTTCGACTCGAGAAGACGCGGTCCCGATCATTCTTTGTCATGGCTGGCCCGTCAGTCACTAAGCTGCATTCTCATCGAGCTCGAGCTGAAAACCCGTTCTCCGCAGGGCTCTTTCCTCGAATTCCTTCACACGATTCCCTTGCTCACTGAACCGAAAGAAGCTGGAGCTCAAGCTTTCCATGTCGTCGTTCCGAGCATGCCTGGATACGCATTCTCTTCTCCTCCGAAAACCTCGAAATGGGTCATGAACGACACGGCAAGGATCTTTGACAAACTCATGGTTGGATTGGGCTACACTTCGTACGTCGCTCAAGGTGGTGACTGGGGATCTGTCACTGCTCGACTTCTCGGATCGCTTCACAAAGATCACTGCAAAGGTGAAAATGTCTCTTTTTCTTCTTCGTCGCTAGTTCTGACATTCTTCTGGCTTGAACAGGTGTTCACCTCAACTTCTGTCCTGTTCCTACTCCTTCCCTCCTGAGCTGGATCAACCCTCACACTCTCCTCGCTTGGGCTCCTGAATTCCTCGTTTCGAAAAAGGAGTACCAGAACAAGAAGAGGACGCTTTCATACCTCGAGAAAGGTTCAGCTTACTACGTCATGCAACATTTGACGCCTCGTACCCCTGCCTACGCTCTGAATGATTCGCCTATCGGTTTGCTTGCCTGGATCGGAGAAAAGGTAAATTCGAAGCTCTACTTCCCTGTCTGTCAGTCTCTGACATTCTCGCTCGAACCCCCTCCAGATGATTCCTTACATCAACCACGCCACGACTCGACCGAATCCAACGTGAGTCGGGGAAAACTCAAACGAAGCTCGTTTGCTGAAGTTTCCCTTTTTTCCCTTCTACATTCAGGCTCACTCGAGACGCACTCTTCGAAACGCTTTCCCTTTACTGGTTCACTCACTCGATCGGTACTTCGTTCCTACCCTACGCTCTCAACCCTCATTTCGGCACTTTCATCGTCGATCCGAAATATTACATTCCGAATCTCGCTCTTTCCAACTTCCCAGGCGAGATCGTCGTTCCTACTGAGAAGGAGGTCAAGAGGACGGCGAATCTTAGGTGGTTCAAGGAGGCTGATGATGGTGGACATTTCGCGGCTCTCGAGAAGCCCGGGGTCTTTGTTGATCATCTGCGAGAAGCTGTCAGTGTTTTGTTGAAGTAAGGAGGGAAAGGAAGTGTGAATATGAAGTGTCTGTTTCTCTGCCATATCGTTTACGCTTCGCGGGAGGTCAGCGAGGAGAGCTTCTGCGAGAACTTGGTTTCTCGAGAAACTGAGGCGCAATACTGTTGTCTCTCGAAGGGCCATCGTCGCTGGGAGGGAGGGTATGCGACAAGAATGAGAATGCAATAACGACAAAGAGAAAATGAGGTCTACCACTCGAACTAGGCTCAATCGACTCCGACCTGTAACCGAAGCATTTATCAGCGAAAGAAATAGACTCGCTGAGAACGATTGCAAGCTCACCGAGATTTGGATACCCATACTTGCAAGTTCGGCGACGAGTAGTCGGAAGACGAAAGGTACCGCGACGACTTCGAGTTCTCCTCCCTTCGGTCCACCAACGTTCTTCTCGAAGACGAGACCGGTTCCGTGTACCTTCTTCTGCTTCTTCAACGACGACTCGCCTTGTTCCGCTTCGTACTCCTCAACCGCCTTCGCACGACACGAGCGACAGTATTCTCCTCCAGGTCCGCTCGAGAGATCGGGTCCATCCGTAGCGGCCGAATGCAGTTTGTTCGATAGAGTGATTTGATCGTAACCGAGCGAGACCATCGAACCACACGAACGACACACCCATGCTGTCGAGTAATCGGAACAGTTCATGAGCCGATCTTGAAGGAGGAAAGAAGTTCCGTGTGCGAGTAAAGCGTCTCGTTCCATCTCTCCGAATCGAATTCCTCCTCCTCGTTTTCGTCCCTACGAGAGAGAAAAGAGTCAGTCAGCGAAATAATTGAGACGAAGTTTTCAAAACGAAAAGACTGACCTTGACGGGTTGACGGGTGAGCTGATCGAGAGGACCAGTCGTTCGTACTTGCCATTTATCACCAACCATGTGACGAAGACGTTGATAGTAGACGACTCCGAGGTAGATATCGGCGTGGAACTCTTCTCCCGTGATTCCAGAGTACATCGGTTCGTTTCCGTAGTAGTTGTACCCGGCCGCCTTCAATTGTTCTCCAAAGTATTCGAGCGGTGTGTCGTCCTCCGAGAAGTTGAAAGGAGTTCCATCTTGAGCGAGACCGTGCATCGCTCCTGCCTTTGCCGCGATCGATTCGACGAACATACCGATCGTCATTCGAGAAGGGAAAGCGTGAGGGTTAATGATAACGTCGGGTTGCATCCCCGATTCACTGAACGGCATGTCGATCGCAGGGTATTTCTGAGAGCAAACACCTTTTTGTCCGTGACGAGATGAGAACTTGTCTCCGATGACGGGAGAACGAGGGATTCGAAGTTTGATGTGAAGCTTGTCGGGAGTCGCATCGGCCGTGTCGTTACCTGATAGAGTGGAAGCGAATTAGTAACTGACGGATTTAACGTCGAACAGACGAGAAAAACTCACCTATCAGTCGAACCTCGTCGATGTAAGCGATTTCGTCTCCCTTGTACTTCTCTCCCTTGGTCTTTCCAGCTGTTCGATCGTAGTAAGCGGCGAGAAGATCTCCAGTCTTGATACGAGTTCCGACGAGAGGGAGTCCATCCGAATCGAGGGTCGACCACTTGTCGTCGTCCGGTCTCACATCAGGTCCGAGTCCGAAATGAACGGCAGGGTGTCCTCCACTTCCTTTGTCACCTCGAACCGTCTTGAGATCGACGATTTGAGATTTGTAGATCGAACCGTGACCGAAACCTCGTTCGTGAGCCGATTTGTTGAGAATCATCGCGTCTTCCATGTCGTAACCGGTGTAAGAGATAACGGCGACGACGGCATTCGTTCCATTCGGGTAACCGTCCATTCCGTAAGTGTTGTGGAGGTCGGGTCGAACGATCGGAGTTTGACCACTTTGAAGTCGGTACAGTTTGTTGTCGGTTCGGTGTTGGAGAGCGGTCGAAGGAGTACCCATCGTTTGTTTCGACATTTGACATTGGTACATGTTACGAGGAGATTGATTATAGTCGGAGAAGGGAGTCAAGTTCGCGAGGAGGGAGAGAACGTTCGTAGGGGAGAATTCGATGTGAGTCGTCAATCCTTTTTCGATTTCGTCGGGCATACACGCGATGTCGAGGTAGACTTGTTCGAAAGGTCCGACCGAATCCGTCTTTCCGTTCGCGATGTATTTGACGTCTCGCATCATTCGAGCTCGGGAAGCGAAAAGATAAAGTCCAGGATATTGACCACCTTTCGAAAGAGGAACGAAACCGATTTCGAGGTCGAGGGGAATCTTGTGTTGTCCTTCCGTCTTCCAAAGTCGGAGGGTATCGGCGAGCTGTTTCGCAAGAGTGATCGTCGCCCAACCGATAATTCGTCCGTCGAGTTGAACGCAAACGTGCTTGCGACCGTCGAGGGAAGGATCGAGAGGCTGGAGCATGCCTAGGGAAGAGAGGAGGGCGGGAACATGGGAGACGTCGAGGTGAGCGTTGACGAGTCGACATTTGTGGGCGAAGTGATTGAGGAGACCGCAAGGCGATCCATCGGGAGTGTGAACAGGACAGAGGAATCCCCAGGCTTCGGGGAGAAGTTTTCGAACGGTTGTCGTCTTGAGTTCGGCGAAGAAAGCTCCTCGATGAACGGATCGGAAATGAGAGATGTAACGGGTAAAGTTGAGTTTTTCTCCGACAATCGTGTATCCTGAAGCTTGTTGAAGATCGAGTCCGGAAGGAGAGACGAGGTTACCGGTAGCGAGGAAGTAGGCGAGTTTCGCTCCGATGTCGGCGTTCGCTCGTTGAATCGTTTTCTGAATATACTTCGGATCTTTGATATCGGTTCCGGGGATCTGTCTTCGAATGTCCTGAACCATTTGCATACGAATACCGTTCAGGAGTTCGTCGAGTTTCTCCTTGATGATGATACCGTAGAGGAAACCGGGCATGAGGATCTCTTGATGCTGAGGCGAATCAGGGTTGTCGGCGCAGCATTCTCCTCCGACGAGAGCGTACAATTTCCGGATCATGAAGCTGTGAGGAAAACTCCGGTGTAAGTGACATCTGATCACTTATCAAAGAGAGATCTCACTCACAAGAGGAGGTTGAGTTTTTCACGAGGATCGGTAAGGTGAGGAAGAACGATCGTGTCGAGAAGGTGTTGTCCGACTTCCTCGTGAGTCCAATCTTCAGGGCATCCGAGAACGACGCGGAACTTGTCTCCGAGGAATTCGAGGCATTGTTGTCGAGTGAAGAGTCCGTAACTCTTGAAACCTCGGAGGAGGAGTTCGATACGATCCGTCATGAACGTGTTTCCAAAGTCCTTCTGCGCGATTCCGAGGAAGATTTCCTTGTCGGTAGCACCCGTCAAGGCTTTGAGGATCATGACGACAGGGACCATGTATTCGGATTTTCTCCAACTGAATCGAAGAGTCGATCCTCCGTTTGAAAGGTAGTGAAGGGTGTTCGTTTGCGAAGTTTGATCGACTCGGACTGATCGGATCGATACACCGTATTGAGTGTAGGCGGCTCCTCGGTTTCCGAACGAAGGTCGAATGATCGAAGTGACATGATTTCGTCGAGGAACGATTAGGAATCGGATGAGACGTTCGTTTCCGTTGATGATGAAATATCCACCCATCTCTTCGGCTTCTTCGTGGTGAGCGACGAGTTCGGAAGGAGGGAGGTCGCGTAGGTGACAACGAGCGGACTGAAAATCGATTGTCGTCAGCTCTTTGTCTAAGGTTTCAGATGGTAAGACATTCACGACTCACCTTGACCATGATGGGTAAGTGACCACATTCTCGTGTCTCAATCGTCGATTGTCCACCATTAACTGACCATCTGATTTTCGCAGTCATTCGACCGGCATAAGTTGCTAAACGCTCTCGAGCCTGCACGTCTCCAAGGTCAAGACACGAACACAGCTGAGTATTGACTATTTTGACGTACCTCTGCAGGATAGATCCTTCGTTCCCTCGAATGAGCTCCCTTTTCTGGTCCCATCGGTCTTCCAACCGTGACTTCAACCACTTGCACTGTCGGAAGCGAGCGGGTTCAGCCCTCGCGTCCATCAAACAAGATAGCAGTAACGTGTACGTACTCTCTAGTCGGTTCCCTAATGTTCCATCCTCTCCCTTTCCATCGAAAACGACCTTTGGCAGTAAATCTTTAATCCCTAAATCCAACAATCCATGACTTTGCGACACCTCTCCGTTCTTTCCTATCGGTGCACCTTCGAACAAGGCATCGAACGACTGGTAATGCGGTGCGACGAGCTCTTGAGGAGCCGAGTATTTCGTCTCTTTCGAAGAAGGGTTGATGAACGCTCGTTCTCGGTCGAGCGTCCTGAACGAATTCGGACTGAACTTGGACTTTGATGGACCGGCTACTGGAGCAGCGTTCGTGATCCCTGGCATGGTTGTAGGAACTTCTTCTCCGAGGTTGATAAAAGTCGCGGGAGTCGGTTTCTCGAGGTCGTTTGGGCTCGTCGGTAGCGTAGAGTAGCTACAGTGAGCTCTCGAGTATCGACTGGTGGCCTGCTGAGAGCTCTCGCTCGAGTCGACTTGGTGAAGAAGACCAACCTTTTCAGTCTTTTCTCTGGATTACGAATTGCCCTATATTCTCAACCATCACCCACGCAACGTCGGTCGACACGCTGACACTATCAGCATACACAGGAGAATTACAACTTATTCTCAAGCCAATCTTCGACCCGCAAAACGCTGTTGACGCCAAGTCCTGTTTATCATCTAAACCCTCGTTTTACTCCTCAACGACCCCTCTAGAAGACCGAGGCGACTCCTTGATACTCTCAAGAACCGTCTATTGTCATGGCAGAAGACGCGGCAGTCCTCCTAGCCGACTTTGTCAGCTCTCTCGACAACTTACCTTCCGAAGTCTGTCACATCCTCGAGGAGATCAGTCACAAGGAAGGGAGGGTGTCGGATCTCAAGTCGAGAGCGACGCAACGAGATCAGGCGATTCAAAAACATGCGAGACCAACGTCTCAGGGAGGTCAGGGTTTACTCGTTCCGAATCCGAAAGAAGAATCGAGCATCAAGAAGATCAAGTGCGTCTCCATTGCTCTGTGTACCTGTGGAAGAGATATCTGACGAGATACTCGTCGTCGCGCAGGCTCGATTACGACAATGCTGAACTAGCGACGAGGGAAAAAGTGGCGCTGAGTGAACGAGGTGTCAACCTTGTGAGTTCTCACGGGTTACACGGACTCTTCCCAGTGTAGCTGACCATGTAAGCGGGACGGACCTTCAGCTATCGAGACATCTGAATCGACTACAAACCCAACTCGACCTCCTCACTTCGACTGCTCCTCCTCTTCCAACTCTCCCTTCTTTCGCTCCGATCGCCCCGGCCGCCGCTCCTGCTGCAGCAATGTATGCTTCTCAGCCAGCTTACGGCGCAGCGCCCCTCGGAACTCCGGCCTACAATGCTTATGGCGTCGGAGGTTTTGCCGGTGGACAAGGTACTCCTGGATCTCTACGTGAGTTCGTTCTTGTGGTAGTGCTGTCAGAATCTCCTGATTGACTCCCTCTATCTTCGAACGGATCGCACAGAACGCAAGACCTCTTCGACTCCCGCTCAATTACAACCTCTTCCCGGCCAAATGGCTCAAATGGCTCAATATGGCGGAACTCCCTACGGAATGGGTTCCCCGGGACCCGGTACACCTCTCGGAGCTTCAGCAACTCGTCGTGGTGCTCCTTCTCGTCTCCAAAACGTCGCTTACGGTACTCCAGGAGCTCCTCCTCCTCAACTCGGTCAGAACGGACAACAAGCCGCGAACCTAGCTCTCTACGCTCAGCAACAACAACAGCAACAGCAACAGCAGCAACATCAGTTACAACAACATCAAATGAGATTGGCGCTTCAGGCTCAAGCACTTTCGGCTCAACAAGCCGCGAATCAAAATCAGCAATTTCAGCAGTTACAGCAACAACAACTTCAGCAACAACAACAACAACAGCAACAACAACATCATGGGAACAAGAGGAAGAGACAGGAGGAACAAAGTCCGGCACCGACAATCGAGGAGGAGAATGGAGAAGCGGAGGATTTGACGCCTTATTGTTTCTGTCATCGTCCTTCGTTCGGAGAGGTAAGTCTCGCTGATTGGCATCTTCTCGTCTGATTGATGCTGAATAATTCCTTGAACTTGCAGATGATCGGTTGCGACGCACCCGATTGCAAAATCGAATGGTTCCATTTGAACTGTGTCGGACTCAAGACTACTCCCGAAGGATCATGGTTCTGTAGTCAATGCGAACCGAAGATCAAGGCTCAACAACAATCGAGGTCGAGGAGGAAGTAGAGGGAAAGGGAAGGGAGAGAGGAAAAACAGGTTCAAATTCACCTTCGCCAAGAGTCTCTCCCTCGGTTTCAGGATATGTCAGATCGCAGTATAGCCCAGTAGTACTCTAGTGTTGTTCATCGATGTCCCAAAGCCTAATTCATTATGTTGTTAGACCAGATCTAACAGTTTGATTGCGAAGTTTTGCGTTTCGCTTTGACCACCTTGGAACTGCTCTCTCTGCCCCGAACGCTTGCCTTCTCTCGTAGCAATCGAGTCTTTCAGCCTCGAAAGAGTCAAAGAACCTTTGCTCGACCGCGTGTTACGAAGTTTCGCCCTTCGCGATTTGAAACAGCCGAATTGACTCTCTTTTCTTCTCATCAATCTCGCATGTCGGAGCCGAGCACGCCTCGGAGTCTAGGACGGTCCAAAGCTCCCGACAGTCCCCTACATCCTTCCCGACAAGCCGAATCCTCTTCAAACTTTTCTCCACTTGAACCTTCATCGGAACTCTCGGCAACCGGGCCAACAACAGAACACTACGATTCAGAAGATGAGGAACTAGTTACGGCAGCTCAACCGACGATTACGAAAGGGTCTCATCGAAGGGAAGGGTCTTCGGCGGCTCTGCTGAGCGGAAGTTTCGAAACTCCACCCTCTCCACGGACTAGGCAAAGACAGAGACGATTGAGGGAGTATAGGGAAGATAACGAGACGGCGATTGGACCACTAGCGAGTATCAAAGCGTTCGCAGAGCGCAATAGTGGTGAGTCTCTTCTCTCATAGGTTTTTCCCTCACTGCGTCCGAAACGCTGCTCCATTAGGCCGATTGACCTCTCCTCTCTCTCGATAGGGCTCCTATGTATCGCAACCGCCCAAATGTTCTTCGCCGTCATGAACCTCTGCGTCAAGATCCTCGTTAGCGAGATTCAAGTACCCATTTGGGAACTTATTCTCGTTCGAATGGGAGTGACTGCGTTCTTCTGCGTCTTGTGGTTGAAGTGGAGCGGTGATCCGAATCCTTTGCTCGGACCACCGGGAGTACGAGGGTTGTTGTGCATCCGGGGAATCGTTGGTTTTTTCGGTCAGTCGATTCTTCCTCTCGAGCGACTCACTCATGAGCGATACTTACATCCGAGTCAACTGAATCCGTTCTGCCTTCACTTGTAATATAGGCTTGTTCCCGGTCTACTACGTTCTACAGTACCTCTCACTCTCAGATGCGACGACGATAGGTTTCCTCTCGCCGGTTCTCGTTGGTAAGTCGCTATTCATTTATGTAACGAATCACACTAGGGGGAACGATCAAGGCGATCTCATGGGCTGGATGGGGAGCTCGATTGACCCTGAGAATGGTCCCACGCAAACCCGAACAATCGCTGACGCCTTTCGCTTTCGACCAGGTCTATTCGCCTTCCTCCTCCTGAAAGAACCCTACACTCGCCTCGAAGCAACCGTCGGTTTCACCTCCCTCATCGGAGTCGTCTTCATTGCGAAACCCTCTTTCCTCTTCGGAAACCCAGCTCAGAACCCGGATGATCCACTCGATACGGTCACTCCCGGACAATGTGCTTTGGCGGTACTCGTCGCCCTTGTCGGGGTTTGTGGAGCGGCCGGAGCTTATTTAATCATTCGCTTGATCGGGAAACGTGCGAGCGCGACTCATTCAATTCTGTATTTCTCGTCTTATTCGGTAAAACCCTCTCTTTCGCTCTCCCGTTCTGATATCAGGGATTGAGTCAGTCTGTGCTTGCCTGCGATGCGCAAACAGGTCATCGTATCATGTATCTATCCCCTCGTTTTCGACTCTCCTCCTGTCCTCTACCTCACCAAACGATTCTTTATCCTCCTCGTCCCGATCGGCGTTTTCGGCTTCATAGCGCAAGTTCTCCTCACGACGGGTCTTCAACGCGAACGAGCAGGACGTGGAAGTCTCGCCATCTACACACATCTCATCTTCGCGATGATTCTCGAACGACTCTGGTTCAAGACCCTCCCCGACGCATGGTCGATTCTCGGAGCCGTCATTATCGTCGGTGGAGCGCTTCGAGTAGCGTTAGCGAAACAAGCACCACAAAGTCCGGTTGAAGAATCAGCGGAAGCGAAAGCTGAAAGAGGAGTCATTGGGTCGGACGCTGAAAGTGATGAGGAGGAATTCGGGGAGGAACAGAGACGGAGTACGGGGAGGGAGAGATCGGGGTCGGGAATAGCGGCGGCGAGAGGGGTAGATATAGAGAGATAGAAAAAAGTAATAGTTCTGTTGTAGCTCGGTTTGCATCTGTTCTTCTCTCCTGTTATTCATATCATATTACGAGCACTATCGTATCGTCTCGCTATCATCGGAGAACAGCAAATATCGCGAGTCAGCTCGTTGCGAAATCAAAGCGCGAACGTTTCTCTCTCTTCTTCACTTTCGCCTCTTCAATCTCGACTCGACTTGACGTCCCTTCTCTCAGACCTCGGCATTATGCTTACTTGGCTGTTGCTCGGTACCTCTCTCGTCGTCTCCGCTTCAAGTTCTCCTACATCTCAACTCCCCTTCAACACGATGCGACAAGGTCCTCTCACTCGGACAATCACGCCTACGAACTATACCATCGTCGACGGCTGTAAGCTACCTCTCCATCACGTGTCCTCCTCTCTTTCTTTCTGACCTCCTCCTCCTCCTTCTTCCCCACTTCGTCCCGCCTCTACCAGTCTTCCATCAATCCTCTCCCACTTACAACGGCTCTGACCCCCTTCCGCACTCGTTCGGTCTAATCGATACGAGTAAAGAACGATGGAGTCGGTTCCAGACGGAGGTTGATCGGTTGAATGAAGAGAGCGACGAACATACGAGTTACAAGGTGTTTTGGGTCGCGAGACATGGTCAGGGATGGCATAACGTGAGTCTGGTCACGCAAGAACGAGAAAAGTTGCCCCGAGCATCGCTGAGTTGGGGCGATGGGTTTTCGTTTCTTCGTGACCTTTTGCTCACAGGTTGCGGAAGCAAAGTATGGGACTGAAGCATGGAACAACTATTGGAGTATGGAGTACGGGGACGGAAACATGACGGTCAGTACCATCTCTGTCCCTTGACATCTGAAAGTAAAGTTGATGTTTGAGCTCTGTCGCTCGCCTCCGTCTCTCGCAGTGGGGTCCAGACCCTGACCTCACTCCTCTCGGTAAAGAACAAGCGCAGAGGATGAACGCAGCATGGAAGAAACAGATACAAGCGGGTGTACCGCTACCGTCAAAGCTTTACTCGAGTCCTTTAACGCGTGCGGCTTCGACGCTCGAGATTACGTGGAAGAATCTGTTGATCGAGAATGGGGATGTGACACCGTTGTTCGTCGAGCACTTCAGGTAAGTCCTCGACTCGACTCGAAACGAGCTTTCGAGACCTGAAAAGACTTGCGTTCTCACCAGGGAGATGATCGGAGTCCATACTTGTGCGTTTTGAGGCTTCCTATTCCCAGCTTCTCAGGGCTGATAAGATTTCTCAAAAACGCCAGGCGACCAGAGAAGTCGAAAGAGTGAACTCGCAAAACGATTCCCGACTTTTGAATTCGAGATTCCGTTCTCTGAGCTCGTGCGTCTCTTTCTTCCCAACAGTCGCAACTTGACCATGTGTGTTGATCCTGGGGATCAAAGAGATGTAGGATCAACTATGGAGTCCCGACTTTCAAGAATCGTCTCAACAACAAGCTTTGCGAATCCAACAACTCCTTAACCGAGTAAACTCCTCTCTCTACTTCTGTTTTCCCCCTGCACCAGGCACCAGCACTGACTTTCCCTCATCGACGATTCGTAGATCTTCGCGACGGATCCTTCGCAATACATTTCGATCACAGCTCACGGAGGAGTCATTTCCTCCTTCTTACGAGTCGTTAATCATCCGAAAGTGTCAGTACCGCCAGGGGGAATGATTCCGGTCGTTGTCAAGGCCGTCAAGTGAGGAGATCCGTTTCATTGAATCTCACAGTGCTCGTGAACTTACATAGTCGGAACCGTCACAGTTATTTAGATGCGACTAATGAGATGCTCGGAGGTGGACAAAGTATTCCTAGACCTAGACCTAGACCGAAGAAGCCTGAGGAACTGTAGAGATCATGTAGTGATTTATGTATTCCAACCCGAACATGAAACGTATCCTTAAATAGTTATACAAAACTAAGTTCAAAACCCGACGAAACCTCCCCTCTCATCCGCGTGCATCTTCCTACTTGAAGTTGTCCGCAATCCCTGACATCCCAAACACTTTCGCCGCCAACGCCTGCAAGATCTGAGCTTTCTGACTCGACTCGAGCGAAGTGAAGACTTGATAAACCGCTTTTCCTTTCGCGTCTCGAATTGCTCCTAATCTTGATCCTCCGAATGCTCCGATAGTTGCTCCTGCGATATTACCCACGATCTACCGATATCGCTTTACCGTCAATCACAATGATTGCTAAGAGAGAGAGAGAGAGAAAAAGAAAGGGAACTAACGAATCCGAGAGCAGCACCAGCAGCCGCTCCAGTCCAAGTCCATAAAGGAACGATCCTATGTACTTCAGGTCTCAACAAATCCTCAAACGTATCCGCGAACACGTGCTCGGCGTCCGGTTGTTCGTTCTCGAATTCCTCTTCTTCCTCCTGGCCTCCGAAGTTTCCCCACCAAGACCCTCCACCACCGGGCATTCCACCACTCGTCGTACTGCCCCGACTCGATTGGGATGATCGTAATTGATCATAAGATTTTCGACGAGATGGATCCGAAAGAGTATAATAAGCATCCGCGACCGCTTGAAATTCACTCGTTGCCGTTTTCCGTCGTTGATCGTTCGCGGGGCCGGGAGGGATTCGATCAGGATGAGTACGGAGGGAGGCTCGTCTGTAGGCCGTTTTGATTTGATCTGGAGTGGAGGACAGGGGAATACCTAGAGTAGGGAGGGAAAGGGAAATGGAAGTCAGCGAAGATTTCGAGAAGGTGGAGCTGCTGCGAGGGGATGGAAGACCCCTTAGTGCCCTCGAGCTACTTCACTTCACCTCTAACGGGTTGCTGCACCTATAATGCTCCATTCGAGCGAGGAGAGAGTCCCGTGAGAATGGAGAGTCTCATCTTCCTCCGTTTTCACCTCGATTGAGGTCGAAGCACTTTCCCTTCGATCAGGCAGCTGTAGAGACCATGCTCCACCCTTCCACTGGGCCAAAAGTGCTGGACACGAGTCCATTCAGAGGTCGAAGAGAGCGAGAAGTGGGGCAGAAGGGGAAGGAGAAGAGAGGGGGTACGACTGCCGTCAGACTGACCTAGGATCTCGTAGTAGTCTGGGAAGCTCATGCTGGGTCGATTCGAAGTAGTTGAGAGGCGGTGGAAGCGGAAGAGAGAACGAATCGCTCACGGTACGTCACAGAGTCTCTCTCTGATGAAAAACATTGTTCGGATCAGATGTAAGGGTAGTAGCCTAATAAAGCGGTTCGTGTAGGTAAGAGCAGCTTAAGAAATCGTTGGGAGCATCTCTCTTTGACACAAAAACTCGAAAATTGTTGGTCGACAAATCCTTTCTCTCTCTCACTCGCTCCGCTCACTGCACGGTATGGCAGGATCCGACACTTCACCCAAACGACCTAGTTCTAAGAAGGACCGTAAAGGCAAACAACGCGCGATCGAATCCGACCTTTCTTCCTCGTCCTCTTCTTCCTCATCTGAAGATGAAGCCGTCGACCCTTCTTCTACCTCGGACGACGACGACCCCATCGAGAAAGAACTCGACGTATACTACACTCCCCAATTCCTCTCGTCGCTCACTCTCCTGCAATACCCAGATCGACCTCCTCAACCTCATACGGCTCACCCTTTGATCCCTGCCCCGATGAGACCTCGAGACGAAGAGAATTCTACCGGCCCATCTCAAGGGAAACTCGCCGTGAAATATAAAGCGAACAGTCAACATTTAGAATTGACTCTCCCTATGGAAATGAACCAATCGAGATGGAACGAGGAACAGGCGAAACATTTCGCACAGGGGGTTATTGAGGAGAGGGATAGACAGAGGGAGAAGGAACAGGAGAAGAAAGGGAGGAGGAAGAAGAGGAACGAAGGGGATGAGGAGGAGGAGAGGAGATGGAGGGAAGAGAAAGAACAGAGGAGATTGGATAAAATGGTCTATGCTTCGACCGAAGTTCCCGAAGTGACGAGTTATCTAGTTGGAGTCATTAAAGATAGTCAGTCACTCGTCTCATTCTCGAACTTTTGCCCGTTGGCTGACAGTTTTTCTCGGTTTTCTTTTTTCGCAGACGCACTTCATTTGAACCCAGTTACTCAGACGTTCCAACTCCGACCCTCCCTCACCTATCTCGACAACCTCCTCGCGATCGAGCGACGAGCTAAACGTGAAGCAGCTCGTAACGACGACGTTTCAGACGAAGAGATCTCTGATACCGAACTCAAGAAAGAAGAAGCGAAAGCCGTTCAAGTATCGATCAAAACTGGGGAACAACCGAAAGGTCCTCTTGGAGGTGGGAACGGGCGTGCGGGAGCTGGGTTGTTCGCTCCGTTGAGGGCGGAAGAAGCAGAGGATTGGAAACCGATTAAACATTTCCATGCGAATGTGAGTCCACTTCACTCTCTCTCTATCGATTTAGTGTGAATTGCGCTGATACGGCGTGAGCGTGTTATCAGACGGATGCGGCACACAAGGCGTTGAATCAAATGTTTGTTACCAAAAAGGGAGTCAAGAAATTGACGAGTACGACGAAACCGAAGGAATACCTCTATTCCTAGATCTCTCTTGTCCCCACCCTCTCGACTCGTTCTCAGCTTGCAATCGCATTACCTCGTTCTACGCCTTGACGTACTCTGACCGGACAAGAACCTCTCCGAGCTGATCACTGGATTTCTGAGAGACTGTTGAGAGGGATTGCTGTCGATGAGAGATCGAACACGCAAGGAGAATTGCAAACAAGCAAGACTTGGGAAGTAGAAGTAACAGTGCGTGAAAGGTGTGGAAAGCGCAGACAAGGAGGAGCCGAGAATAGCGAACTGAATGATCCGAGAATCGAACGGGGTAACAGAGTAACCAAAGACGAGGAAAAGGCACAACAACCGAGAAGAGGAAACATACGAAAGACAGAATGAGGAAAAGAGTGCGTGGATCAAGCGAGATGGTTATTTCGGAGACTTCTTCGAGTTCATGTTTTCGACCATTCCAGCCGGACGAAGGACTTTCGTTGCCCCTACGACGTCGAGCGTAGAACATGGTCAGGTCAAAGAGAAGGGGTGGGGAGGAAAGCGAGAACTCACATTCGAAATGATCACAACGATATTCTGGATTGACATTGATTTTCGCTTGTCCTTTATCATATCCAGGTCCAACCGGTCTGTCCGCGTCGCCGACTCATCAGCTCACTGAATTAACGATCGCAGGAGAGAGCAGAGACTGACCTAGCGCAAAGGTAGAACTTCCTCCCTTTGTTGATCCCCGGTTTATTCACCGTCCACATCTTCGTCGGTTCTTGATGACCTTGACAAAGGGGAGCAGCTTTCGGAGCGAACACGTTCTGCCAGACTGAAGCGGCTTGAGCATTGACTTCAGCGACAGCTTGAGCTTGCGAGGTGGAAGGTTGAGAAGAGAGGGTTGCGGAAGCGGTCGGATCGTCCATGATGATCATGTCGTCGTCGTCTTCATCGTTCCCAGGTTGTTCGTAGGTGGAAGGAGAAGGGGAAGGACTAGGACGAGGAGGAGGTTCTGGTGTAACTTTCTTTTTCTTCTTCTTCGAATCCACGGTTGTCGTCGAAGAGGAAGGAGTAGACGATTTCTTACGTTTCTTCGTAGTAGGTTCGGGTTCGGGAGGAGGCAGGAAGAAACTATTGAGAGATTGTTGACCTTTCTTCTTTACGACCGGAGGCGCAGGTTTCTCGACTTCTTTCGCTTTTCCTTTTCCGTTCTTCTTCGTTTCAGGTTCTTGCGATTGAGACTTCTTAACTTTCTCAGTAGCGGGTTCTTTGCTCGAAGAAGGAGGTGGGACTGAGGAGGAAGGAGGAAGTTTAGAAGTTGAAGCGACCGGTTGAGGAGAAGGAGAAGCTCCATTCGAAGTCGATGAGGCGGGGGCTTTGGGCATCGCTCCTCTCCCAAAGAAGCTCGCGAGAGTTTTCTGTTTCCCGGAATACTCGTCGTAGAATTTGCAAGCGAACGCAGGAGGTTCCGGAATCGCATCTCCGGGTTTTCGTTGTGGGTTCAGTTCGTTCTTGAGGTAAACGGTTCCTCTTCCCGGTACTTTGATCGAGTCGTGGAAGTCGAGAAAGACGGGACAGTGATCGGATCCGACAATGTCGCGTTGGATGTCGGCGGATTTGATCCAGGGGAGAAGTCCGCGAGTGACGAGAATGTAGTCGAGACGAGTACCGTAGTTCGAGGGTCTGTGAACGCCATCATCAGAGTCACTTTCTCGCAAGTGTGAGTGATTGGGCTCACCTTGCGTCAATCTTCGTATTCCAACCTGAATGAGAGAGAAATCGTCAGCCTTTTCATCCCTTCTCGGCAGTATCACGGCGACCTACAAGTGAACATCCCTTTCCTATCCGGGAACTGCGCACGAGTCGTATCGACCATCGGACCATCAGGTCCCGTGAACTCTTTCAACCATTTTCTAGGAGGATGATCCGTGAACTGTTCGAGTCCTTGGTTCTGAGCGCGCTGAGACGGTTCGGCAGTGTCCAAATCGGAGGCGCAGATGTTCTACAATTCGACAGGGTGCTCAGAGAAGATGTAACCGGGCGTGAGGAAGGGAAGAGACGTACGAGATCTCCGAGAACAATGACTTCTCGACCTTCACGAATCAAGTTGCGAACTCGACGATCTACCATCGAATTGAATTCGTTCTTAAAGACGAGTCGTTGATCGTTCGTTTCATTCGGGCAATATCTGTCATAAATGAATCGTCAGCTCTTCCTCAGACAGGATACCTCAAGACGAGGAGACCTTACAGATTGATCAAGACAAACATCCCCGTATCAATAATCGTCGTCCTCCCTTCCGCATCCAATTCCTTCATCTTCCCATAATCCAAATCGACCTCTGAGCTCAACGGATACCCTCCAATCCTCTCTTTCTCCGTCAACGTCGCCGGTAACAACGCCGATCCGATCCCTTCCTCCGCTTTGACGGGAACGACAACATCTCGTTTCGTAAAGATCGCGGTTCCGTGAATTCCTCGAACGGTTTTGCGGTAGAAAGAGAAAAAGGAATCGTAATTTTCCATAATCGCCATGCCTTTCTCCATTTGGGCTCGAGTGATCTTCGTTTCTACATCGTTCGGCACCACGTTAGAAGGCTGCCACAGAGTGAGAGACTGCTACGCGAGGAACAGAGATGTACCTTGAATGCAAGTGATATCGCCACCTAAATCTTCAATGATTCCTTCATACGTTTTCTTCTTGTTCCAGCTGTTTCTCACACGCATCCTTCATAACGTCAGGGCGACCCCTTGTACGAACAGAGGACAGAAAGACTAACGGATGATACTGGAGAAGCGTTTTAATGCCATTCTGTCGACAGAGAGCCGCATGAGCCGACAGGAACTATGCGCGATGGTAGAGAGTACTCACGACATTCCAAGTGACGATCCTCATCGTCCCCGGAGCGTTCTACCGTGCTCTGATGAGCTTGATCTCTTTATGGCGTGTAGCGGGGAAGAAAGGTCGACGGCGGCTTGAACGAACACTCAGGTATATTGTCAGAGTCTGAGCTTCGATCTCTTGTAGTCTCGTGAGATCTAGGTGGTGTTGTCGAGAGCTGATCGAGGTGAACGAGCGAAAGCATCATCGAACATCTTTCGAACCTCAACGACTCACTCTTCCCGACTTTGTTGACTCAATCGTGAGTCTCCCAGCACTCTCGAGCTCTTTGAAGAAGCTCTGCTAACACGCGCACTCTCCCTCACCTTTCCTTCACTGATTCCTCTCATCTTCTCGGTTCCCCTCTCTCTCCTCCTTCCATAGCCCCAGTACGGCCACGATGACGATATCCCACCATTCTCATTCCGGCGAGTTCTGTCTCCACGCGAAAGGATCCCTCGTAGAAGTTGTCGAAGAGGCGATTCGACAAGGTTTTACGACGTTTGGATTATCGGAACATGTTCCTCGATACAAGGTTGAACATCTGTACCCTGAAGAAGTGCGCTCCTTTCCGTTTACTTCTACCTCGAATACCCGACCCGAAAAAGCTGATGAGAAAGACACTTTCTCGCGCTAGGCTCATCTCACTCCTCAAGATCTCTCCTCGACTTTCTCCCGCTACCTCGTCGAAGCGAACCGACTCAAATCCCTCTACTCCAACCAGATCTCCCTCCTCGTTGGACTCGAAACGGAATACATCGATGCGTCCGGCCTCACAAAACTCGAACAATTACTCGAAACCTCTTCCTCTTCACTCGATTACATAGTCGGTAGTGTTCATCACTGCGACTCTCTCCCTATCGATTTCGACCAACCCCGATTCGACGAGGTCCTTTCCCTCCAATCTGGATCGAACGAACATGATCGATTCTCTCGATTGTTCTGTAAATACTTCGATAATCAATTCGAACTCATTTATCGACTTCGACCGGAAGTTATCGGTCATTTCGATTTGTGTCGACTCTACTACCCTGAGAAAGATTTTAGAGAGTTTCCGGAGGTGTGGAAGAAGGTGGAGAGGAATATCGAACTGGCGGTGAGTTATGGAGCGTTGTTTGAGTTGAACGCGTCGGCGTTTAGGAAAGGATGGGAGACGGGGTATCCTGGAGTCGAGGTCTTCGATGTGAGTCCACTCGCGTGACTCTGAGATTCGTCTTCGTGGACAAGAAGCTGAGACGAGATTCGCTTGGGGCGCGATAGGCGATTCTCGCAAAAGGAGGCCGTTTCACTCTATCGGACGACTCTCACGGACCTCAAGCCGTAGGACTTCACTACGATAAAGCCTACGCCTACCTCAGGGATCGTCAAGTGAAAGAGTTATGGAAACTCGTCCCGACGGGAGAACGTGGATCGGGGGGAGGAGAAGCAGAGTTCAGGAGGGGGACGAAAGCGGTTAGAGTTGAGGGACGACCTTGGGAGGATGAATGGCCGAGATTGTTTGAGGAACGACAGAAGGAGTAGCGAGGAAGAAGAGAAACGGATAGCTCTTTGTGCGAGAGCTTGAGCGAATAGAAACTTTGTAACTTTTTCAATAGCAGCACTCCTAGATAAGTCAATCTACCCTCGTGCTCGTACCTACCTTCGCACTCTCCATAGTCGCCGCGTCGCTTGTCGCTCTAGAGTTCACCCCTCGCCTCCAAAATACATTCCCTCAACCTCGCAAACGCCAATTCCGCATCCTCCTCTGTCGCAAGGGAGAAACTAACCCTAACACAACTCGATTTCCCTCCATTCGGTAAGAACCCTACACCGGGAACTGCTAGGACTCCTTTTTGAACTGCGGTCGTCGAGATTAACTCGGAGGAATCTCCGGGTGAACCATCTTTCGTCAAGTTGAGGTTGAGGAACAACTACCCTCGCGTTCAAGCTCGAGAGAGTTCAGTGACGACAGAGGGAGAGAGAGGGAGAGGGGAAGAGGGGAGAAACGCACGAACATCCCCGAATCGGGAGTGACCCAAGTCGCTAATCCGTCCAAGTGTTTATGCGCGATCGCTTCAAACATGTCTCGTTTTGATTTGTAGAATGCTGCGACTCGACGGGTGTGGGCGAAGAATCCGTCGAGTCCCCATTTGTTGAGGAGGACGAGAACGATCGCTTGAGTGGTTGAACTGCTCGAACAGCGAGAACGTCAAGTTAGGGATGAGTAGAGAGGGAGAGAGGTAGAGAGGAGGAGACGTAGCGTACGAGGGTTGGAGGTTCGTGTTAGAGGTGTTCAAGTCGACAATATCGACGAGAGGTTTCGCGGCAGTTAAGAATCCTAACCTCATACCTGTTCAGCGAGCGAAGCGAGTATTATAGTCCTGTTCAGCTTCGAAGTCTGGGTCGTTGAGTTGAAGAGCGAAATGAGAGCTCACCCGAACTCAGAATCTTCGAGAACGAATCAAACCTAACAACCCTTCCCGTTTCCCCATCACCCTCCGTCGCCTCCAGCTCGAAATACGTCGGTGTAATGTTATCGGGGTCGAAAGAGAGGTAGTGATATGCGTCATCTTCGAGTAGGAGGAGGTTGTATTGTCGAACGAGCGCTAGGATCTTTTTACGTCGTTCGAGGGGGGAGGAACAACCGGTGGGGTTGGAGCCGGTAGGACTGCATGTGCGTTCGAGTTGGGAAGTGATCGTGGTCAGTAGGGTGAAAGGAGCTGCTAGGAAGGGAGAGAGGACGAACATGGTATAGAGGAGCTTGGGGAATCGTTTACCAGGGTACTTGGTGGACCAGTTTGCGAGAGTGTCTTCGAGAAGATCAGGTCGAAGTCCGGCATCATCGACGGGGATCTCTGAGGACGAAGGGAAAGGCAGAGATTGAGCTTCTTTAGCGTTTGGTTCCGAGTGAAGGATACGAGTGATAGCGTGAGAGCTCACCCATCAGGTTGACGTCGTGTTGTTTCAGTAGACCGAGAGTACCCCTGTAAAGTTCATCCAATCGGTTCACGTCAGCTTGAGCTCGAGAGCGGGCAGCTCAAGTCGAGCCGTGAGTGCGAATGAAAAACTTACGGATAAACCGGCGTTTCAAGCAGGATCGAGTCTCCCGGGTTGACGAGCGAACAGAAAGCCTACTCGCATCCTCACCCCATTAGCTCTCTCCTCCCATCCTTCTCTCGTAGCTCAGCTCGACCGCGTCTCGAAGCTCTCACTCACCTTGTTAATCAGATCCTGACTTCCCGACCCGACGCTCACTTTCCAACTCCCATCCTTGACTCTCTTATGTCTCGTTTCCTGCAAGTTCTCCAACCATTTAACGACTCCCGCAAGACCGGCCGTAGGTCCGTATTGGAGTCCTTCTGTGAGAGCATCGGATTCGACTACGAGTTGTTCGGGTTCATCTCCCGGAATCTAACCCGAACGTGAACGTCCTCTCTTCTAGGTTCAGCGAAGAGAACAGGGGACACAGAGGTACGGGTGGGCATAGAGAGAGACGCACGAGAGGTTTGAGAGAGACTGTAATCGAGGAAAAGGGGAAAGTTTCGGCGTTTGGTTTACCAGCGAGGAGGGAAACCGTTCCTGGTAACTTCTCGAGTGGGAACAAGCCACGAACTGGATCATCGTCGCAAGGGATTGTTAGTGAGTCGTTGAGTCATTTCCCGAAGATGAGGAGAGAGGGGAGAGAGAAGGGAGACGTACTGGCGGAGGGTTGCCATCGTTTCCCAGAGTCACTGATGAAGTAATCCCAATCTACTGTCATTGTGATCGATCCGAGTCGAGGAGGAGTACGGAGAAGAGAATCAACCGTTCTCGATCTCTCCTTTCGACCGTTTCATGCGACTTCAGCAGCAAATCTCTCGATCCCTAGCTACCTCTACTCGAACCTCTCGATCTACCAAGACGACCGCTCTGAATTCCATGCCGATCGAACGAGCTAGTGAGGAGAGGAAAGAGGAATTGATCAAGAATTATGAACGCATCAATCAACGATTGCAAGAAACTGTCCAGACGAGAACTTCGACTACTGCATCGGTGAGTGATCTCTCTACACTCTGTCGATGATCTGGGCTGACGGGAACTCTGGTTGATGGCGCGGTGAAAAGTCACCTCGATTGGTAGCAGTTTCGAAACTGAAACCTTCGTCTGATATCCTCGCATTGTACGACCATGGAGTTCGACATTTCGGAGAAAACTATCCACAAGAACTAGAGGCGAAAGCGAAAGAGGTGAGCCATTCACTCCCGTTTCTTCTATTCCTCGTTCTTCTCTCGAAATAGCTCCACTTACTACGTTCTTTTCACTCGAAATAGTTACCAGACGATATTGAATGGCATTATATTGGAACTCTACAATCGAATAAATGCAAGATGCTAGCCTGTACGTCCTCCCTCCCTTCTCCGTCCCTGCTTCCTCCCTCGAGATCTGACGAAAAGATTCTCTGATTTAGCGATCCCGAACCTCTACGCAATCGAAACCCTCACCTCCATCAAGTCCGCGAATCACCTACACTCTACCGTCTCTTCCCTCTCCCCTCCTCGTTCGAAACCTCTGAACGTATTCCTCCAAATCAACACTTCGGGAGAATCTTCAAAGTCCGGACTTTCACCTCTCTCCTCCTCTTCGGACTCTTCCTCCAGCGAGGTACTCGACGTCGCGAAACATATCATGAAGGAATGTAAAGAGACCTTGAAGTTGAAAGGATTAATGACGATTGGATCATGGGATCATAGTCATTCGGATTCTGCGGCAGAGAATCCAGATTTCTCGACTCTACTCTCTACTCGGTCCGAACTAGTGAAACGACTGAAGGAAGAAGGGGTCAAGGAGTTGGGAGAAGAGGAGGAATTCGAGTTGAGTATGGGAATGAGTAACGATTTTGAAGTTGCGATTCGAATGGGAAGTACGAATGTCAGAGTTGGGAGTTCGATCTTTGGCGCGAGGGAACCTAGACAGAAGTAGGTTTCGTAGCATCGTTTTTGGACTGTTATTGCATCATGTTGTTCCAATTTAGCAGCGAAGAGTTCGATTTCGGTGAGAGTGAGTTGAGTGTATGCGTCTCGAACATTAGTGAGAGAAAGGAAGGGTCCGACTCTTCCGTCAGCACAACTATATACGCGGCGAGATGCAGCAACCCTGGACCCGACATTCTGAGCCTATGTCACCCATGTATCCCGAAGAATACGATCGTCCGTTCCCCATGCCCTCTCCTCTCTCCCTCCTCATCTCTGTCTGTTCGCTGATCTCTCTTCGTCTGTAGAGTACGCGGCGCACGCAGCTCATGCAGCAGCTGTATCACATCAGCATCAACACCAGCACCAACAACAAGCGACAGTGTCTAGTGGAACGGGAGGAGGAGGGGAAAGTAAGAGGGATAAGAGGAGGAGGGAAATGACGGATCGGGTACAGAGATTGCATGAGGATACCGTTGCGAGAAGGGATCGGTGAGTCTATCCACTCTATGCGCTGCTGCTGTCACGATTCGGCGAGGAAAGGGAGGCAAGTATCGGCGGGAGGGTTGAGCGATCTCTATCGAGCTCTCCCGCTTGAAGGATAGCCCAGATCGACAGCTGGATACTCTTACAGGGCTCAGAAGATCATGAACTGACACTGAAGATCGAAATTCGGTTCGACGCGCAGAGTATATCACGAATTATCCCAAATCTATGCCCGAACGACCGATGACCTACTCCCTCCTCCCGTATTCCCCGTCTCCTCCTCCTCCACTCTCGGTTCCTCCTCATCCGTCTCCTCCCTCCCCCCTTCCATTTCCCACACGGACCCTTTATTCCCCGACTTATTCCCGCCTTCGTTCCTGTTCCGCTTACACGAGTTGAGCATGCAACGTTCGAACCGACAACTCGAGATTAGGTTGTTCCATACGCATCAAGTAGCAAGTGCGAGGAGGTTGTACGATGCCGAAGTCGAGAGGATCGAGGATGAATACGAAGGAGCTACGAAGGGAGTCGTCGAGAGATTGTTAGAGGGAGTGGAGGAGAGACGGAGGAAATTGATGGAGGAGAAAGAAGGGGAAGGCGTTTCATTAGGTCAGTCCACGCACTCTCTCTCTTGCAGGTTTCGAGAGAAGAGGGAAAACTGAAACCTTTTCGGAATTTGGTCCAGATGCATTCTTGGATCCTCAAAGAGCTCATGGAACCAGACGTATGAGAGGAGGTTCGGGCAAATCCCACACATCACGACCTCATCTCCCTTCAAATCCAGGATCCGGTTCGAATGGAGCCGCATCTCCAGCCGAATCCGTCTCGAACGGTCGAACGAACGGGGGTCCAAACGGTGGAACGAACGGCTCAAACGGTCACGGAGGAGAATCCAACGGGATCGATGCTTCTGCATTGGGATCTTTACTCGGGTTGAATGGGATTTCCGATCCGTTCGGACTCGCTTCTTCACTTTTACCCGGTTCTTCCGGAGTCGTTCCCCCTTCTTCTCTCGCCACCAATCTCTCTTCTATCAACTCTACCGCCTCTCTTCTCAGCGGTACCTTGTTGGGACTGATCGGAGGAGCCGGAGGAAGTGGAGGAACGACGACGAAACGGAAATCTGGAGGAAGGACTCAACCGGGTTTACCTCCTACTCATTACTTGGTACAATCGGGGACGTATTCACAGTTTGGGAAGAGTATTGCGGGACTTTCGGCATTGAGAGGGGAAGAGGTAGAGGGGGATTTGGTGGAGGTTAGGAGGAAACGACAGAGGGTTGCGACGGCGAGTTCGAGGAGGAGGAATTACGAGTAGTTCGAACCGTATCGGTTGTGTACAGGTTTATCGTTTGTCCGTTCTCCCCCATCGTTGCTATCATCATCTTCCACCCGTTTCGATTCACGTTTAAGAGGGATGTCCAGATCGCGAAAACTTGTCCCGTCGAGGCAGCTCGTCAGCCGAGCCCGTCAACGAGCCTAGTCATGCGTATAGTTCGACAGCGTTGTTCGTGAGAAGAGAGCGCAAAGGGACATGCTACAGCACAGAGGTTCGAACGGATCTGAGCTCTGAAAACTTCGCACAAACTCGATTCGTTCTCCAACTTCACTGAACTTGATTCGGTAAGACGAACTACTCTCGAGAGTCTCGCACAGTTCGAACGATGTGTGTCAGAAATTCCCTTTGCAAGGACAAGTCTGTAAGAAGAAATTTTGGGGGGCATAAACGAGAGGAATGATCCAAGGCTCCTTTTGAGAAAGGTTGGGGGTAACGAACATAAAACGAGAGAAGTGTAGAGAGAGGGCATAAACAGGGTCGTCTAGATAAGATAAAGAGGAAAAGAGGAAGGGTTACATGATATTCGAGAGAGAGAGAAAAAAGCTACAACCGAGTAAAAGAACGAATCGAATCTTTGACTCCGATACGACTGGAGGGGTAGACCGACGTTTCTACTGGAGACACAGAAGAAGAGGGTGTTGCGAAAATGCGAGAGGAGAGAGACAACCTGAAAGCCCGGAAAAGAGAGAGAAAAGAAAAACCGAAAAGAGAAGAAGAACGACGGGTCGCGCTTGGCGGAGAGTGTCGAGGGAAAAGGGTGAAACGTATAAACCTTGTAGAGAATCCGAGATCCGACGAAAGAGAAGAGAAGAGAGAGAGAGTCGAAGGAAAGGGCGATGAGCTCGGCTCAGGCGATTTCAGTCGAGGTTGACGATCTAGTTGAAGGACCAGGTGATGGGGAGAACTCCTTGGTCGTAGTCACCAATGGCGGCGAAGGCACCCATCGAGAGGTCGAGGGATCCGTAGGAGCAACCAGGGCAGGTATCAGCGACCTTGGCGGACACGGTCTTGCCGTTTTGGGTGTTCTTGATGGTGACCCATTGACCGCAGTGAGAGTTCTCCGATCGTTGGGGTGCATTGAGCGCGACGATCATCGAGTAGTCACCGTTGACTTGTCCACAGGATCCGGCATCTATAGCGAAAGCAGCGATCAAAATCAGTCAAATGCGAAGCAAGGGGAAGACGAAGAAATCCTACTCACTGCCTCCTTGCGAGTAGAAGCTGTATGACAGGGGCAGAGCGAGCGGGTGGTCAGATACGGGCGAGGCAGAAAGGAAAAGAAAAGAAAAACTCACGTTGCTCGTCCAGAGTAAGATCCCGATCCACCGGAAGAAGCAGGAGCTTGAGTGGTAGTCTTAGGAGCGACGTATTGCGAAGTAGTGGTAGTCTTGGGGGCGTAGGAGGTAGTGGGAGCGACGTAGGCCTTGGTGGAAGAAGTCGTCTTGGGAGCTTGGTAAGAAGAGGTCGAAGGTTCGGATTGCTTTTGGTTTTGAACGGGGGCAGCAGACGATGATGAAGGAGCGACGTAGGCGGCAGCCGAGGACGAGGAGGAAGAAGCGCGAACCGAGGAAGAGGAAGGAGCGACATATCGGGCAGAGGAAGATGAAGGAGAAGATTCGTCCGAGGAGTCGTCGGAGAGAGCGGCCTTGGCATCAGCGGTCTCGGTAGAGTTGGCGAATCGCCATTCGACGGTCTCTGGCAGAAGGGAAATGAAAAGAGTGTCAGCGATGGAAGAAAGGGACCGAGCGTTGAGAAGAAGAAGAAGAGACTCACTGAGGTCGGTAGCGGTTCCGTTGAGGGCCTTCCAGGTACCTTGCGATACAGAGAGAGTGCTGTTTTGAGTAGAAGCGTCGGAGACCAAGGCGGTGACAGTCTTGTTCGATTCGAGGTTCTTGACGACGACGAATTGTCCACAGTAAGGCGAGACGGTGCTCAAGGCGGAGTAGAACTCGAGAGGGAGACCGACGACGACGTCAGAGTCCTTGTTGTACCAGGCGCAAGCTCCAGCGTTACCGTTCATCTCGTACGAGACAACCTTCGAAGTTTGAGTGCTGTTGGGAGTCGAGACGGCGGCTTCGACGAGGTTGAGAGAGATGGGGGCAGCAGAGGCGGCAACGGCCGAAAGAGCGACGAAGAGAGTCGAGGCGAGCATGTTGAAAGAAGGAATGGAGGTTTGGAGAAGAGAGGGGAGACGGAGAGAGAGAGAGAGAATATGAGGAGGAAGTAAGGAATGAAGAAGAGAGAGAGAGAGGAAGGAGCTGCTCTCGAGTCGATTCAACTCGACATGAATCGAGTGTGCAGGCATTGAGGGTCCGGGGAGAGAGGGTTGAGTGAAAAATTGAAGAATGAAAAAAATTCGGGGTGCAGCACTCAAAAAAAATCGGACAACCCTCTCCCCTCTCCCTCTGTCGAAAGAAGGAGGCGACGGGACGCGGAACGCGGCATCTGCTCCGAAAAATTTGTCGAGATCCCTCTTCCTCCTCTCACCCCTTCCATTTCCGGTAGTTCTCGAAGACTCGACACCAGCTTAACCGGCTTACCCTCTTTTCGCTTGCGGCATGGTTCAACTCGATTCTTTTCACACGACCCACACGCTTCTTCGATATTGAAATTTCAATTGACCACGCTTCCGGCGGAACAATACCTCGAGAATCCTTTGATATTTCCTCTTTCGCTGCGGAAGTTCTCTCTACAGACACCTCGAGATTCTCGATCTATCGATTCGTCGATTTGCGATTATCGATGCCGCAGGAGAGAGTTCCTCCGTGAGAGCGACCCTCGAAAGTAAAGAGAATGAAAACTCTAGACAATCATGCTTCGCGCTGTGACTCTCGAAACTTTGCGATTCGCAGCTGTAACTCGCAGGATCAGAGTCAATCGACGCAGGGCCGGGAGGGAAAAGAGACGCATTCCGACTCGCAAGGGATCCGCGACGTCGACGTCCCCAAATTCTTCTCTGCATGGTTGGAATGCTCGAGGGAGAAAGTTTATCGACACATCTGTCTCCCTTGCGTATACTGCAATGAGCTGTGAATGTACTGCACCGAGCGCGACTCGAGCTGCGACACTGATTCGACCAGAAAATGAGTCACAACGAGCACTGTCCTCGTTTTCCTTTTCCTTACTTTACTTTGCGACTGTTCGCGTGGTAGAGAGACGACTTTCAGTCGATCTGCTCTACTAGTGGTAGAATAACTTTGTAATCCCACTAACGGACTTCCATCGATCATAGATCTGAGTGACTTTCGATTCAAAGGTCGGGCGAGCTTTTGAAGGAAGAGGGGTTCTTCTCGCGCGACCCAACCTCAAATGTCATTTCGATTTTCGCTCACTCGCGAGCATACAGACGTCGTTGCAACTCGCATTCATTCGAACGGTACAGTACTGTAGCGGAACCCTCTTTGTACCGGCAGGAGACACCGACCCTATGTATTCAGAACGAACCCTCATCACAGCTGGCCTCTATTTTTTTTCGCTTGACGTCGAGCGCGGGGACGAGAGGGAGGGTTTCTGCATGCACGCATTGACCGCTTACATTCGTTAAGCGGGATTTGCCGGAGTTTGAATCGCAGGACGAGACGAAAACTCGAAATCTGCGGAAAACTGGGAAACAAATGCTTAAAACGAACATTGTACATTACAACCGGAGACACAAGAGAGTAACTACTACAACCGGATCACGTCGTATCGCTAACTGTTCATGCCCAGCGAAGTCCACGGATCTCGAAAGAGTTCCAAGGTCGAGAAGTGAAAACCTGATAAGAAACGGTGAGAACGAAATCTTGGGACTCCAAATCTGGTGCCCGGTCCGCGCTCTGATGTATGAAAGAGTACTGGAAATCGGAGAATGCACCTAGACGAACGAGAGCGTCGTGAAAGAGGGGTGCCGAGGGATGAATTCGGCGGGAGAGCGAGACAAAACGATTAGGATGCGGAGGGTCTGTCTGAAATATCGTCGAGGGCTCGGGAGATGGTGGGTGGACGATACAGGCTGGCGAGCTGTTGAGAAGTATGGAAGGGTGAGGTTTGTCGGTTGTCGAAAGGGGAGAAGAAAAACCAGCTGGCATCTGCCCAGTCCTTGGTCTACCGCCAATAATCACTTCCAATGCATTCCATTCAATCCCCTACTTCGAATCGAGAGCGAGGGTTGCGATTGAGAAGAATGGGGAGAGGTCGAACGAGAAGAGGAGAGAAAGGGGAATAATCGTCCGGCGGTCTCATTTGGCCGTCATCTGGATGCTCGAGTGATTGCAGATATTGTCAGAGGTCGCAGACAAGTCGAAAGGGTGAGAAGAAGAGAGAGGAGTCGAGTCGAAAAATCGAGAGAGTCTCGCCAAAGGAGAGGAGAGGAGTTGTCTTCTTCTTCGTCTCGCGTACCAACAACAAGGTGAGCTACATGCTGGCAGTGTATACATACGTACAAGAACCGTAACTGACCTGTGTGATTGCCTACGATCCTCAACTCTCTCCCTCGACGCCGCACTTTGATCGAAACTTCAATTTTTCAAACTACTTCGAAATCGACTACTTACCTCGTCTCGACCGCTCCACCGAACGTACGAACGTATACACAGGCCGCCATGTCCAACCTTCGCTCGCAAAAGCGCCTCGCCGCGTCGGTTCTCGGCGTCGGAAAGCGCAAGATCTACCTCGACCCTTCTCACATCTCGGAGATTGGTCAAGCCAACTCGAGGCAAAACATCCGTCGTCTCCGCAAGGATGGTTACATCATCGTCAAGCCCCAGGTCGTTCACTCGCGTGTCCGCGCCCGTGAGCACGAGGCGGCAAAGGCCAAGGGACGTCACACCGGAACCGGTAAGAGAAAGGGTAGTGCCGAAGCTCGTATGCCTACCAAGGTTCTCTGGATGAGGAGGCAACGTGTTCTCAGGCGCTTGCTCCGCAAGTACCGTGAAGAGGGCAAGATCAACCGTCACCTGTAAGTTTTCGCTTCTCTCTCTCGAGTTGACGGGTTGGGGAGCTGGCGATGGAGAGCGGAACAAATTACCGAGCGACGAGCATGGGAGTTAGAACGGAGATGGGCGAGAACGAAACGGACAAATAGTTGATTTCGAATCCTGATAAAACTGGTGCTTTCTTTCCCTCGAATAGCTACCACGAGCTCTACATGAAGGCCAAGGTAAGCTTGTTACCTCTCTGATCTTCTGATCTCAAGCAGTTGACTAACTTGCGGTTTGCGATTCTCTAGGGTAACGTCTTCAAGGCGAGTTTTCTAATTTCGATTTCGAGTTCGAGAAAGGACGAGGTGGAAGAGACTGGATAGCAGGAGACTGACTCGATTCTCGTTCATGTTCATTCGTGTTGGATTTGATCGTAAACAGAACAAGGTGAGTTCCTTTGGCTCTCGTTTTGTCGTTTTTCGCAAAATCGCTAATCAATTCCTCTCTCTCCTCGTTTAGCGTGTTCTCATGGACCACATCCACAAGGCCAAGGCCGAGCAAAACCGTACCAAGGTTCTTGCCGACCAAATGGAGGCTCGTCGTGCTGCCAACAAGGCCGCCCGTGCTCGTCGTGCCGAACGTGTTGCCGAGAAGAGGTCTGCTATCCTCGCCGTCGAGGTGAGTTCCAACCCTCCTCTTCCGACTTGACGACGTTCCTGTTGACTGATTGACGTTCGATTTGTAGGCCGAGGGAGAGACCCGCGAGTAGATCTGTACGCCAAACTGAGACGAGACAGTTTTTGCGGTTTTTGGAATTTGGTCGCTTCAAACATCCAGGGTTTCTGTCGTGTCGAGGGAGAAGAGAGAGTGCGAGCTGGAATTCTGCGAGCAAAGGAGGGCAAGACGAAGCAGGGGAGACTCGCAGGTTTCGTTTCGCCGCGTACGGAGGTTTTCTCGTGCGATCTCCGTTCGACGCTGTCAACCTGCGCTTTCCTCCTCGACGCCGTCTTCGTTTGATATATCACCGTAGGTGTGATCGCTCCTCGGCATTTCCTCAACGCCCTCTTCGACGAGACCCGCAAGTTCGAGATTTTTCGCGAAAAAGCTAGAAGCCACTCAGGCCGCAAACGTCTCCACCTACATTTCAGTCAAACGACATGAGGTTGTGCTCTTCCTATCGAAACCCTTCCTCCCGAACGAGAAACGATGGGTTGCGACGAGCTCGAACGAGGTTTACGGCGACCTGCGAAGCAAACTCGTCTATCCCCTCGATTCCCTTTTCCCTCGTTGTCTGTCGTCTATCGCGAAACGAGGCGAGTCTATTCACGTCCTATTGCGAATACAGTATCGATTGGTTCAGCTTACCCCTCGATCGCAACTTCCGTTTTGAGGAGAACAGGCCTCGATCAGTTTTTTGTTCGAACGTTTCCGTCTTTTCGTTCGATCTCGTCCTTCGTTTCAGCTAGGACAGTATTCGCATGGACAAAAGGACGTTGTTGACAACCTGGGAGGAGTTCTGGGGTACGAGACGGAATCGTGCGAAGCAGCGGAAACGAAACCGGGAAAAAATAGAACACTGAATCTGGATCAAATTCAGGTTTCGCAATTCGAGATCCGAGTCGTCTTTTTTTCGCAGTCTCGGCCACCACCGCTTCGATGCGTGCAGTGTCAAAAGCGAAGTCGAAACCCTACCCTCGATCTCTCCTTCCTCCGTCGCAACCTCTTTTTGAGGGTCGATACCCTCGAAGGGAGGGAGGATGTGTCGTGTGAAACGATTCAAACGAAAGCTGCTTTCTTCTTGATCTTGTTCAGACCACTCTCGCTACAGTATCTCGCTTCTCTATCCTCGAGCTCTCTTCCTCTCTTTTTAACTGCTCAACGACGACCTCTGTTCCCTTCAACCATGCTTCGCCTCTCCATCCTCTTCGCCTTCGTCCTCGCCTTGGCTACCTGTGTCCTATCAGCCCCTACCCCAGTCGTTACCGCTGCACCCTCGATCGACGTAGGATCACTCGAAGAGCGAGACAATAACCTCCTCGAAGCACGAGCCGCAAAAAAGAAGACGACCGCGAAAAAGTCAAAGGCGAAGGCGACTCAGGAGCTTTACGTCTCTCCTTCGTCGTACTCGGGAAAGGCTACTTGGTTCACTCAAGTGCGTCGTCCATCTTGCACCGAATCTTCGAGAGTGCAACTCGCTAACCGTCTCCCTCTTTCTTTCAACCTCTCCAGAATGGGCAGCCGGGGTCGTGTGGAAAGTGGAATAATGGTGAGCTCGACTTCCGCATGACAACCACCCTATCTCGAGCTGAGGGAGCAAACGAACTGACTTTCTCTCTTTCGCAATTCTTTCTTTGCTCGCGGTCTTCCTCTTCCAGACAACACGCCTTTGGTCGCAATGAGCCAAGCGATGGTCGGATCGATGGGAAACAAGTGCGGATCATGGGTCACGATCAAGAACACTTCGAATGGAAAAACTGTCAAAGCTCTCGTTCAAGACAGTGAGCTCTCTTTCCACTATGATCTCTTGCTTTCTTCTCGAGAACTGACCCTGGTCTCTAACTTTTTCCAGCTTGCCCTGGGTGCTCTTGGGGATCTCTTGACCTCTCCCTCGATGCTTTCAAAGCGAGTGAGTCGAAATTTCCCCTTTTTCGAGCTCGTCTCCGTCTGCGGGAACTGACTCTAATCTCGACGATCAGTCGGAAACCTCGACACTGGCGTCCTTCCCATCTCCTGGAGCTTCAACTAGAAGATTGAGCTCGAAAAACGAAAAGAAGATTTCTCGCTGGCTCGAATTTCTTCACCATTCTTCGGCCTGTATTGATGGTTGGACCGTTCAGATTTCATGTAGCAACTAGGTGTATCACTTCGTATCGCAGCTTCTGACTCGTTATCGCAACTTCCGAGAGATCATTCCGTGAGCTTTGGCGACTGTTCCAGCTCTTCTTTTGCGAAACGCCAACTTGCGGAGGCTAAGTAACGGTCACACACGCGAGACGATTATCTCTTGAACGGACAGCGAGAACAAGAAGCGAACTCTGGAGAAGATCGAAGACAGTTTCAGGAAGAATAAATAGGAGAGCTAGACGGACTGGATAGAGCTTGAGATAACGAAACAAGGGATGGATAAGACTGTAAACGACAAGTGAAAGAGGAAGAAGAAGAAGCAACGACAAGCAAGGAAAGAAGGGGAACAGAAATCGGGTATTTGGGAATCAAAAAGCGAAGAAAACGAAAACGACGAGAAAAAAGGGGGGTATTGGAGACAAGATTGCAAAGAAGCAACGATCGAGAAGAGAGACAGAATAAAGATATAGCGACTCGGAAAGTCGAAAGGAGAACGATCTATGAACAAAGTCGAGACAGAGAGGGAAAGAAGAAATGTGATTTTTTTCACCAGTTGCTGAGTCGAGCAGCGGGAGAAGGCCAAGGCGAACGACCATTGACGAGAGTGTCGTTGCGATTGAAGTGGTCGAGGTCGGCATCAAGGGAAGAGCTGTAGTTGTCGTTCCACGAAGACCAGTTTCCTCCAGAAAGGCTCGGACTGAAACCGAGAGGACGTTTTCCGGGAGTTTGAAGGCCTGGTTGTAGAGATCCGATCGTCGCGAACCCGCGAGCCGAAGGTGATCGAGTACGAGCAGTGCGAGGAGGCGAACGGAAGGGATCGTGGGAAGCATCGACGAGGGCGTTGACAGCGGGAAGCAGACGAGTACCCATCGCTCGAGGTTTCTTCTCGGGATCAGGAATGGGTTCGAGCTTTTCGGCAGAAGGTTGAGTAGGCGACATCGGAACTCGAGGTCCTCCGCGTACAGACGAGATCTACGAGAAGAGAAAAGTCAGCGACTGGGAAGAACGAGTCGACCTGAAGAAATAGACTTACGGGACTCTGAGTGTGAACCAAAGTCGAAGGAGACAGTAGTCCAGCGTACCCACGTTCTTCCTTTTCACTTTCAGTCCTCAATCGTTTCGACGCACTTCCAGGGAAAATTTGCGGCGAAGGTAAGAACGAGACTCCCGAAGAACGAGGCGATCCTTGCGAAGCACCGGTCAGGAGAGAGTGTCCACGGTCGAACGGATGAGCCGCTGGCATGATTCCGGCGGCTTCGGGAGAGGCGAGAAGAGCGAGAGCTCGACGGTTTTGAAGCGAAGATGCGCCGTACATCGGTTGATAAGGTCCGGCGAGACGATGGTAGACTGAGGTAGGAGGTGACATCGTGACGGGGACGAGGGGTTCACGGGGTTGAGAGAGAGTTGCACGAGAGATCGAAGGACTTTCTTCGTCGACTGATGATTTCTCCTCCGGCTCGAAAGTCGTCGCAACGTGAGAAATCGCGGTAGTCGTCGGGAGAACGGGGGCAGAGGTGGTTCGCATCATCATCGGAACGTCGTAGTGAGCTCTCGGGACATCCTCCGTTTCGATGTTCAAATCGGCAGTCGAGTAGGAACGAACGACCGACAAGTGAGGTCGATGGTGCTGTTGATGAACGCCAAGAGTGAACCTTGGTTCTTCTTGTTGACGATGGTACATCGGTTGACGCATCGAAGCTGCTGAAGCTGAACGAGGTACGAGAGGAGGAGGAGGAATGTTGAATTCGAGGACGCTCGCCGAAAGGGGCATTTGAGGGGGAGGTGAAAGAGGAGTTTCAGACCTGACCGAGATGGAAGCGGGAGAGTAGTCGCGATTCGGAGGTGGCATGTCCTCGTGATTGTGATCCGGGATCATCAAAGTCGGCGGCGGAACTCGTCCTCCTCCTCCTTGACTTCCGTAAACCGACATGCTGTCACTCCTCGACGACTTGATCGAAACTGCGGGTGAAGGAGCTTTCGTCCTCCTCGTCGAACCTCTAGTCGAAGTCTTCGGTTCGGGTTGAGGGGTCGGGGCTTGCTGTTGTTGAGCTGCAGCCTTTCCTCGTTTGCGAGAACCTCCCGCACCTCCTCGTTTCACGAATCCTCCATCGGCGAATTGATCTTCACATCCCGCTACGACCGCCCAAAGTGATCCTTTCCCAGGGTTGTTCGCACCACGAGCCGTCTTGACGAAACATTCGTTGAGGGACAAATTGTGACGAATCGAGTTTTGCCATCCCGCATCTTGCTTCTTGTAGTAAGGGTAACAACGCATGATGAACGAGTAAATATCGGCGAGTGACATCTTCCTATCCTCGGCGGAGAAGATCGCTTGACCGATGAGAGCGGCGTAGGACCAAGAAGGCTTCTTGTCGGGATCTTGTTGACCTCGAGTCGGATCGAACGCGTTCGGTCGAGGAGCTGCTGCTCGTTGAGGAGCGCGAGCAGGGGTAGGAGCGGCAAGTTGGGAGGTTGAAGGTCCACCAGAGACACTCGCGATGCTGTTGCTACGAGAGAGACTGCTGCCTCCGGAAACCGAAGGGCCGGGGCTCGATCGAGAGTAACGAGTGGGGACGAACTCGGAGTGGTGTGATGAAGTCGGAGATGAGGAAGCGGGAGCAGCGCCGTAGCCAAAGTCGGGAGCCGAGGCGGGATGGGAAACGTGAAGAGAGCGGGAAGGTGCAGAACCGTGTTCGGAAGAAGGAGGGGAAGAGTCGCAGAACGAAGGAGCTCGGAGTGGTGCAGAGGCAGAGGAAGAAGTCGGTGAGATCAAGCCGTTGTCGGTAGCGGAAACGACGTGAGTCCAACGAGCTCGCTTGTTGGGAGGTTCGAGTTCTCCTCCGAAAACGTCGCGAGTACGAGACGCTCCAGCCGAAGAGTACGGACTGTTCGGTTGGAAGGGACTCGAGTCGACGACCTGCAAACAAGCGTGTCAGTTTTTGTGAGGACGCATACAAGGGAGAATGGAAGCGAGTAGCTCACGATGTCAGAAGATCGATCAACGTTTTTCAACGGACTCGAGGGTCTCCTCGATCCTCCTCCTCCTCCTGCAGCTACCTCGTTCGCTTCGAGTTGATCGAGTTCACTACGGAGAAGCTTTGCGACGTCGGGAGAGAAGAGAACGCTGGGACTCGGTTTCGATGGTACGGGCGAGGCGAGAAGATGTTGAGCGTAGTTCGCACGACGAGGAGGCGACCCAGGAGGAGCGATTTGTTCCTTCTCGACCTGATGATGATGAGAAACGTTCGAAGACTCGTCTTCGTTCGAATTCGGTCGATCCGACATGAATCGATCCATGATTCCTCGACGAGGTGCGCCATCTTGTCCCAACGAAGGACTCCTGTTGTTCGCTTCGTGATGTCCTCCTCCTCCTCCTCCTCCTAGACGATCGAAATTGACCGGGGAAGGTAAAAGTTTTGAAGCTGAAGTCGGAGGAACGCCTCGATGAGCGGGTGAACTCGCGATTCGTCGAGCTTGAGCACTCGCGGCGAGCAAGCTTGCCAATCCAGGTCCCCCCTCGTCTTCACTACTACTACTCGTCTCGTCTTCTTGAGCCCACTGCATAACCTGACTCGACAAGACGTCGTTTCCACCGCGCGTTTGTCGTTTCGCACTCCTCTGCATGACATCCTCGAAACTCGGTCGACTTTTGATCGTTCTCGACGAACTGTTGCTGTTGTTGAGCTGGTCGTATTCGTTTTGGGATGCGTCGAAAGTCGCGCGTTGAAGAGCCGAAGAGGCGTTCGGGGTCCGGGCGAGAGGAGCTTGAGCTGGATGAGGAGGGAAGGAAGCCATCGAAGGCGTGATCGATTGGTGATTCGAAGTTGACGCGTCGTAGCGGTTCGTATCGATCGAGAGGGAGTAAGAGAGGGCAGAGGAGGAATTCGAGCGAGAGATGGGTTGATGTCGTTGCGAAGGGAACGGAGGGAGGTTCGAAGTCGTAGGAAGGGGTGCTTGTGACGGTACTTCGGCGGTTCTATACGGGTACTGACTCGTGGAGGGACCGTGAGCAGAGTTGAGTGCGAAATGATCGTATGAAGCGGAATGTCCTCCTCCTCCTCCTCCAGCTGTTCGCGATCCACCGATCATCGTTCTCGAATGAGGTCGAGAGAGTTCGACGACTTCTGAGATTTCGGTCATGCGAGGGGTAGTATCGAGGAACGAGTGAGAATCGTTGAATGCGATCTGAGGTGAAGAATCGAAATTGTTTCCGGAGGATGATCTGATCCTGACGCTTCTCCTGCTACTCTGCATCTGTTTCCCTTGTTGTTTCACCGTGTTTCTCGTCGAGTCGTATCGGTCGGAAGGAGTAGCGATCAAGTCGTTCGGAGGCGATGAAGACGACGCGTTGTGAGAGTAAGGGGGACGTTGTGAGAGAGCTGGAGTCGATTGCGAGAAAGTCGAAGATGGAGGAAGCGGACTTAGATCATGTCGTGAAGGCATCTCCTGAAGAGGGTGAGGAGGAGGAAGGGAGGGGAGGGCGAAGCGAGACGAGTTTCAAGTGTTGAATCTCCGATCGACTGACGATTGTCTTCGAGATTCGAGAGGTTGAAACGCGTCTAAAAAGTCCGAGTTTTTCGCTCGACTTGGGGAGACTGGTAGAAGGGTAGATTCTATCGAGAGTATCGAGCGTGTTCGAATGACTGATCGAGATGGGGAGTAAGGAGAGGACGAGATCGCAACGAGGAATGAATTAGTCGCGTTCTTCCGAGTCCCCCGCTCGATTCCTAATCGTCATACGAGTGTAAGAGAGAGCAAGACTCACAGTATGACTCGGTACTAAGGCGCGTGAGCTCAAAGAGATCGGTTCTCGAGGTCGAAACGAGGCGAGTTCGTCAGGCCGTGAATTGGATCCAGATAGACGCTCGAACCGGTAATCTGCGAATGCGAGTAGATCCCAGTAGTGCTCTGTGTAATTCCTCGCAAGTAACTTGAACTGCCTGAGGTCGTAGTCGTGGGCGGTCTGCAGTTTGTGATGAGCGTAAATTCGACTGGGAAAGGCGAACGGTTCCGAAGTCGTAGAAGGGAGAGCACTGTACTCGTTCTAGAGGTCGTGAGAAGGACTGCGGAAGGTGTAGAAGCCGTCCTCTTGATTCGAGGTGAAGAGAAGTGGTGATGGTCGCTCTCAAATCAAACTCAAAATCTCCTCCGTTCTCTCCACTCTCGATCGCTAATTCGACCCGAGCATACATAGACTCTACCTCGCGAAATCATCAGCTCGGAATACCTCTTCCTACTAAACCTCCTCTACATCCTCGATCTCCCTCTTTTGTTTACCCATGTTTTCGCATTGTTTTTGACGCGAATCAATTGTTTTTTTCGGGTTTTTTTACGCTCCCTTGCCATCCGTTTCCAATGGTCTACATGCGGTTTGATAATTAAGCCCAGGTAAGTGGGAGAGGCGGACTTTGAACCGCGAAAAGCGAAAAATGTCCTCTCGAAAATCCAGTTCGCAAGTCATCCTCGCAAAGCGACGGTCAACCTTCTGCAGAAACGCGTCTACCGGCTGTCGCAAATTACATCAAGAAGATCTACTGAAACAGTCGCTACACTCTCGGTCAGTTCAGGCGTGTACAACGTCCTTTCGAAACCAAACTTTGCGAAAGTCTCGCAAACCAAAACTGTCTGCCAGTTCCTAGCCTCGGTCCGGAACAGTGCAGCCACTATGTATGAGCTCAGACGACGTACAGACCCCTCTCCCTCTCTGACCTTCACGTGCAAGGAGGAACAAAGCAAGACAACTTGTAACTTCCCTTTCTTCCCTTGTCTCGACGACACGGTCCGCTTTTCCCCTTCCCCTTGGACGTTTCATAACAAAGGTTCCTCCCGACAGGCTTTGGAGTCTAGTGAGCGACGAACTGTGCATCGAGAGAGAGGTCGAACAGTGACGAGCGAGAGAGAGATCCTTTCTACTTTCTTTCTCCCGGTCCTCACTTCTCGTCACCCGTCTCTCCGTCTCTCCTCTTTCGCTCCCAGTCGCTGGTCGACTCTTGTGCTCTCTCCCACTCGTCTCCGCGGTTCCCTCACTCAACACACCTTCCATCTTCCGCGCCGGTCGCAAATCACTCGAGAAAGCAATGTCCGTAACGTTCCTCATGATCCCTATCCTCACTCTCACGCCTCCTACCCCTCTTCCCTCGTCGAGTCCCCTCTCGTTCTCCTTCACCGCGTCGTTCCCGAGGATCAACTCCAGCGGAGTCACCGACGAGACGAATGATCCCTCACCTCGTGAAGACCGAGCACGTTCAGACGTTAAGGAAATCGTGCGATCTTACCTACAAGGAGGAGGAGGAGGAGGCGACCCGTGCCCTAGTCTTCCGTTTACGAATCTCGAGGTGATCCGTTCTCCCGTGCAAGTCTTCGTCGATGAACGAGAAGTATCGGTCAAGGTATCGACGGAGAAGGTCAAGAAGCCGGGGCGAGCGGGCTGGGTAACGAGAAAGAGGGCTAGGAAGGCGGAGCGGTTGGTGAAGGTCGATCAGAAATTGGACTGTGCTTTGAGTCAATTGGGGTGGTGATCGAGGTGGAACGTCGTTCTGGAGGGGGAGGAAGTTAGCTGTCGGGGGTTTAGTCAGTCATAGGTTGTCGTACTCTCTGCTAAGCATCGATAGGACGAAGGGAGGGTGGATCTGGATTCGATTCGACAATTCGTTCAAATCTCGTTCATCCCTCCACTACGTCTTCCCCTTCTTCTCATTGTACTAGGAAAGGTTTGAGCCATTGATCTGCATGTTCGAATTGATCCGCTAGTTCGGGAGAGATTGCTGCTCCAGAAGGGGATTGTCGTAGCGAACGAACAGCGAGCATGATCTGTCGAAGGGAACGAAACTGAGTCATCATCGAACGCTTAAACAGGCGCGGAGAGGGACTCACCAAGCTCCAGAACCTGAACCCTCTTTCCAGTTCCGCCCTGACGTTCTTAACGTTCGGGAACGCGTCTTGTAACAAGGTCAAAACCTGTTCCTTCGTTTCCTTGATCGCCTGTTTCTCCTCCGTCGTACCTTCCTTCGAACCCGCTCTCGCAACTCCATCAATCCCTCCCGTCATGTGACAAACCGTGTCTCCGTACGCTTTGAACAGGATTCCCATCCCCGTGTTCGTGTCGGTTTGGAAAGGAAGGGAGAAGGCAACTCCGAGGTAATCTTCGTAGGATCGTTTCGCGTCGGCTCGGAGGAGGAAATTGACGGCGATCGCTTCGAGAAGAGTTCGCATCGATCTAGAAGTTGCTCGGATGAACGAATTGAAGACGAGTAGTTCTCGAGATAGAGGGCCGTCCCAAGCTCCAGGCTGATCGATTTTAACGTCAAACGTCAACGCCGTGAATTGTTACGTGGAAAGTGAGGAGAGAAAGTGCTCACGGTGAAAACGAGAGGAACAATACTGAGAACTCTCATCACGAGCAACATACTCCTCTTGTCCTGTTCCGTTCCTCCACTAAAGTTTGGTCCTCCCGAATAAGCTCTCGTACCGATTCGACCGTTGTGAAGCATGTTCGAACGCAAGAGTTCCATCGCGAGGTACAGAGGTTCTTGGAATTTGTCGTTCACTTTCGAGTTCTTCATGACGAGGTGAAGGGCGGAAGCGTGAGGGGTATGTTGGTGAGCAGAAGTGAGGAAACTACGATCGAAAGGATCTCATGTCAGCTTGAGAGCAGATGAGCTCGGAAAAGGGGGAAAACCTTACGAGCGAAGTTCGAGGAAACGCCAGAGGGTGTTGGCGACGATTTCATCCTTTTTGTCCAGAGGCTACGCGATGCCGAGAAATTGATCAGTCAAGAACGAATGACTAGGCAAGAACTCAACCGCACTCTTTCGTTATTTTTCACTACGATTGTACGTTGTGCAAGACTCGCAGTGCTTGTCCCTCCGAGGCAGAGACAGAGATCGATTGTCGAAGACTGTGCGAGGCGGACATCAACGAATCAGCATGCCATTCGAGCGAGATAATTCGAGACATTGACACGTACGGCTTGTCGTCTCAATTCGTCTTCGACGTAACGTGCGTGGACGTTCCATTTTGAGACGCTTTCGATGAAAGCTTGGGTATGAGGTGCGGAATGAGGAATAGGGTGTTCTACTTGAGGTTGGAAGTAGTAAACTGCAGACTATTTGTTTTCGAGCAAACGATCAGTCTTCGTTCCGGCAGTGCATTCAAGAGGCAATGACTACTTACGACTGGTCGTTTCGACCAAACGGGATGAAGAACGTTGCTGAGAAGTGCGAGTGCGACACAACGAGGAGATTGATTCGGTTCGTTGAGAGTTTTGATGTATCGTTCATATTCGGGGGATCCTCCACACAGCGGAGGTTGTTCAAAGACGGTACCGGACGCGAGAGGGGCGATCACTTGAGGACTCATCATCCCTCGGAAGAGTTGATAGTAGACTTCGTCGGGGAAATGAGAGCTGAAGATTTCTCCCAAGTCGGAAGGAACGTCGGCAGAAGTGATGATTGGACTAGGTTGAGGGTTCATCGGTGAAGGTGCAGGAGGAGGAGTGACGAGGGGTAAAGGAAGCACTCGACCTTCGTGAGCGACGAGGACGAGGGAGAATTTGATCATGCAACGAGCTCGGGCGAACACGTCGACGTAGTTTGATTGATACACTCGAGGGAAGTCTTTGAAGGCGAGGACGGCGTTCACTCCAGATCCACGAGTTTTGAGCACCTCGACCACCGAACGAAGGTGGAATTCTCGAGGGTCGATAGCAGGGAAAGGCATGGAAGTAGAGAAACCGGCGAGGATCGCGAGGTCGAGGAACTGGTCTGAACTGAGTCCCATATCGGAGAGGATGTTGGCTTTCGAGGCGAACGAGATCGTGAGTCGTTTGAAATCGATATCGAGAATGATTCGGTCGATTCCGTCAAACATGAACATTTCTTCGGCTCCGTAGATCGAGTGAACGTAACCACGTTCGTGTCGTTCGAGGTAAGCGAGTTGAGCCCAGGCCAAGTAAGGAGATACGACGAATTCGTAAGAACGTTGTTTGAAGAGTCGATGAACGAGTCGCAGGACGTCTTTCGGTACGATCGAATTCGATTCGCCGAACTCTGCTCTCGAAGGTTGTACTCTTCCATTCTCGTAGTGATCCCATGCTTGTCCCCTCCTCCAAGTACTTTCGTCGTAACTTTTGTTCTCAGGTCGGTCGAGCGGATTCATTCCGTCGAACACGAAGACTGGTTTGATCCCGAGTTTGCCGAGTGCTTCCATATCCTTGTCAATCTGTCCTCGTCGTCAAGGAGAACGTCCACAGTCAGCTCAATCTCCATTTCACTTATCCCCCGCTCCGACGAGAGTTTGGGGGAACTCACTTGAGCCGTCAATGTGAGAGGAGCGCCGCCAATCGCAGGAGTGAAAGTGTCGCTAGTAGAAGGGTCACGACTGTCGAGGAGCTTCTGTAGGTAGTGGTCTGCGTCGATACCTAGTCGCGTTCCGCTGAGGGCGCTGAGAGGACATTGTTTAACCAATTTACGCTGCAGTTCCGAGCGCGACAAGGTCAGCTAGCAGCGATATGGATGGTTAGAAGCAGAATGTGTTACCTCTGAAAGCCAAGCTGGAGAGGGAGGGAGAGACGAGGAGAGTTAGATCAATCAATGACACCTCGCGAGTCTCAAGCTAGAGGAGCGCAGGTTAAAGCGTGAGACTTACTGTCGAGTGCCCTGATAACCATCTTCAAGCTGCTCGTTCGCTCAAAAAGTCCCGGTCGAGCGAAAGTCGAAAGGTGGAGTGAGGGAAAACGAGCAAGTCGAATCGCTCGTTTCGCACAGCTAATTCCGTAGAACTCTCTCTATCGATGTGGATCGTGGACATTTCCAAGAGATAGTTTGCGACTTTACAAAGGAAAGAAGGGAGCAACACAAACGAAAAAGAGACAACTGATTGAAATGCAGCGGAGGGAAGAAAAGAGTATGAGGAGAGAGAGTGAAGAACGTGACTGGGTATCAGCAGGGAAGAGGGGCGAGGAGTTGCACGTTCTCATTATGACGGCTTTTAACTGAAGGCAGTGGAGTGGGCACATAAGATTGCGACGGGCAGAAGGGAATCTTTCTCTTTTTACGATCAATCTCGCTTGAGCGGCGGTGGTGGTTGATTGTGTCCGCCACGAAGGAAGAAGCGGAAGCCTTCGTATGATAGCCCTACAAACACTCCATGCGTGATCAGCGCCATTCAGTGACAGAGAGAGACGCGGAAAAGAAACTTACAACACAGAGCGTTACTCGGCATATTGGTCAAAATCCTGGGCGTCAACCCTCTTGCGAACCCCTTCAACCCTTGTCGTTCCCAAATGATCCTGAACGCATCACCCATCCCTCTCGCCTGCCGGATCTGCGCATCCTCCGAAGTACCTCGAGTTTGGAGGAGCGTTTTACACACGTCGAGCGGAGTCGTGACGGCGGCGGCTACGGCACCTGCGATACCTCCTGCTGTGACGTGAGTCAGAGGAGAGTAGATTCCGGAAGGGTTGAGCCGATCTCTGATGAGGCAAAGGGAGGATTAGCGCGTTGAGTCGCATCGTAAGGTGAAGAGATCAGGCTTACTTTAGGAACTCGTAAGTCGAGAATTGAACAGCGGTGAAAGGAACAGTCATAGTGAGGGTTGTAGGGTATGAAACGTAGAAAGCTCCGAGTCCTTCTGTTCTATACACTGTCTTGAACGTTTCTGGCACACTTCGGAATTTCGAACCGTGAACTTGCATTCGTTGTTTGACGACTGTTTCCATAATAGAATGTCAGTTCTTCGAATGTTCTACCCTGTACGGTAGTAGACCGAGAGACTGACCATCAAAGGGATTCATGAGGGCATCCGAAGTAATCGTTGCGAGAGCACCTGCTCCAGCTATTTCATGAACGAAAATCAGTCGGAATGATCCAATGTGTATATACAATTTATACGAGAGGATCAAACTGACCAGTTGCGAAGAACGAATAACCTCCCTCGTTTCCACCTGCCATATCTTTCGCCAATTCATACGTCCCAAAATACACGGCATGAGCCGGTCCCGCTCCCAAGATAACACTCGCAACTCCTCTCCATAACCGTCTAGATCCTTCCGTCGATGAAATCCTCGTGAATGCATCCGACATATTCGCGTAAACCGCCGTAGGAGAAGTCGTCAAAACTTGCATTCGAGTCTACAAAGCGCAAATCTCCGTTCAGCTCAACGAATCTGATGGAAGATAGAGGGAGACTGACTTTGATAGAATCTACTGGGAACATGACTGCATGTTCAGAGATACCGGCGAGAGATCCAGCGAGCATATTGATCGCGAGAGAATCATGATTCAATCCTTCATAGTCGATTTCTTCGACCGTCGCAGCTCCTGATTCCATCGTAGGGATGGAGAGTTTATATGGTATATGTACGAGGGCGAATGGAAGGAGGGGTATCGACCAGTCGTGAGGAGAGGGAGAGAGGGGTGGAGGTCTGAAAACTATCGGAATCGAAGAGGAGAGCTCAGAGTCAGTACAGCTGCACGAATGGATAGTGGTAGGTACTCTGAGTGCTGCTGGGTTGGTCCTGAGTCTCCTTGAGCTGCTCAGGGTTGCTCCACCGATCGACTCTCCCACTGATCAAAAACTTTATCCTTCCCGATCGACTGCATCTTCCTGGACCTTGATAACCTTGATCCCACTGGATAACCTTCTTGACTGCACCCAGAGTGATAAACTTGCTCAAGATGAGGCAAGACGGGTGGATGAACGAAATTCGAGTGCCGAGCGAATGGACCGAAATGAACTGCAAGCCTTACGCGCTGATCCTTCGAGTTCGAGAGACTGTTGATGACTTTCTGACCTAGTCCCTGCTGGAGAGCTCACACCGGGAGGAAGCGGGGTGATGAGATGGAGAAGACGAGTCGCATCGGCTTTGACAAATTCTTTCGCAAAGACGAGCATTCTTCTGCTCTCTCTCTGGTCTCGAAAGGGAGGGAGTAAGATGTGCAGGAAACGGGGCATTGTTCCATTGCCGCGTTGAGTTTTCCTAGTTTACAATTTTCTATACGAGCGAGATGCAAAACGACGAAGAATAGCGGGTGATAACGAGGAGCGAGTGTCAGGAGTGAAATGTAGAAAAGAGTGAAGCTGGGTATCGTATAGTAGTGCGAGAGTAGAGTGTTTTAAGCTTGCTTCGCAGCGAGGGCTTTTTGTTCTTGACAAAGTCGTTCATGAAGTTCGATATTCTCCGTCTCCCAAGGGTAATCGACCCATTTGTCCTCAATGTTTTCTCCAGGGAAGTATTGTACGTCATCGGGGAGTTCTGCGAGCTTCTCCTTGAGTTTGTTGTGGACGACAAAGATCGCGAGTTCAGTCTTGGGGAAATGAGCTTTTTGTTCAGGAGTTAATCGCTCGTATTGTTGAGCGATATCCTTCTTGAGTTCAGCGACGGCGTATCCAAGAGTCGTTCGAGAATCGTCAACTTCGTCCTGCGGATGCGGAAACTGTCAGTACGCTGAAAAGCGAGACGACTGGACAGATTCGGTACCCACGACGATGAGGATCCTCCTACCGATCAAAGGTCGGTTTCCGAGCGTCGAGAAGTCCAACCATTGAGTCCTGATGACCTCTTTACCGAGCTTCTCCTCCGAAGTCAGACCTTCAGATCCGTCGAAAGCGCCAACTTCTTCGTAGAGCGAGAGACCGATGGCTTGAATGGGGATGTTACGCTTGGAGCCGTCAGGTCCACTGGCACGCTTCAAGAAAGTACGCAGGACACGAGCAGGGAAGAATCTGGAATCGAGAGCTCAGAGTCAGTCTCATGTGCGAATTTCCTGTTTCTTGCTTGCGAGAGAAAGAACTTACCCTCCTCCTCCGATAGCGCTGAAAGTGAGGAGAACGACGGAGAACAAATTCACGCTCACGTCAGCTTCGTCTCCCCTGATTAGAGACGAAAGAACCAAATTTCGCAAGGTGAATTTGCTTTTCTGCTCAACTCACATCATGATATCGGGGCTGTTGCATGCATTTTGTGTGTCAGCTTCACGGCACATTCCGTGCTTAATGTAAGCTGAACGTACTCGAACTTTGCCTTGATCTCCTTGGCAGCGTTTCCAATCGTAACCTTCACGGCGACGAGAACTCGACCATATTTAGCTCCCTGCCTTGATACCCCGCTTGAGAACTACTGGAGCACTCACGTGTACGTCGACATAACTGTAACGAAGGTGACCGTCGTTGACATGCGGTTCAGCGAGCGAAGAAGATCCCATGATTCTGTTCACGGACGGAAGAGCTCGCGGTCAGTCTACGTACTTCGGTGTTGGTCAGGGGTTCTTGCTGTCAGGCTGGACCGACCAGAGGCGGAGTCGGGTGGGAGAGAGGGGGAGAAAAAGGTTGGAGATGAAGAGGTTGCAGGGCGTGTTCTGAACTTGCTGTCGGCGCTTGCTGAAGGCGTATAGCTTTGGGCGGTCTAGTGAATGTTCTGGACGAGCTCACAAGTTGATCGAGGTGCGGCGAAAGCGGAACAAGAGTCGCGGACACTTTTCTGGAATTCGAGGAAGTTGCATGCATTCACTCCCTTCACTCGACCGCTCGTTCCCTTCTTCGAGCACCATCAAGCTTCACCTCTCATCCCAAGTCCCATTGCGAATCGGCGGCACGAATCCTCTGACAACAGACGCACGGAACTCGTCGTGGGAAGAGCTGTCGAATGAGTCCACCCTCGAGCCCACCTCGTACTCCTATACACGCCCAATTCGCTACCTCGATCCAGTCAGACCCTACTCCAACCCGTCCAAAGCCTATCGTCGTTCCTCAACTTCCACGACATTCTCCTATCCCTCCGACCTCCTACCCTCCACCTTCGACCTCCTCTCCCGAGAAAGCTACGATAGCGACGACAAGCAACCGAGGAAGTAGTACGGGAGCGATGGCTTCATATCCTCCGACGAAACAGCCCTCAGTCGTCCGTCTCACACCGACTTCTTCCTCGAATCCCGAAGCAGCTCTCGAAGACGGTCCCCTCTTTCGAGCCCACATCACCCTGCTCGAGAAGCGTGCACATTCGCTACGACACTCGCTGAAGAAACTCGGGAAAGCGCTCGAATTGAGTCTGAGCAATCTTCGAGAATCTCTCGCGGCACAAGCGCACCTCGACGAAGCTCTTGAAGATCTTGGTGGAGGAGGCTTAACTGGGGGAGAAGACGTACTCGGGGAATTGTACGAGAGGGCGTTGAGGGGTTCGAGAGGGAGGAAACGGTTGAAACTGGAACAGGAGATTGAAAGGACGAGGGAATTTGGGGAACGGTTGAGGTCGAGCGTTGAGAGGCTCAAACTGGTAGAGGAGAGGAAGAAGGATTTCGAATCGGATTCAAAAAAGTTCTATGAGGAACTTTCAAAGGTGCGCAAGCCGACTAGGTTTTCCTCTCCTTTTCTGCGAAAATGAATACTAATGTTCTCTCGCTCAATAGTACCTCTCGAAACCTGAAGTCGACTCTAGCAAACTCGCAGCATCGGATCAGAAGCAAGGTGAACGTACCGAACTGTTCAGAGGGAACCGAATCGAATACTTTTCGTTTGTGGAAGGAGTAGTTTTGAGCGAAGAGCACGTCGTTGCAGCTTGGCTCGTCGCGTGGGAGAATATCGGGCAAGACGAGAGTCACCTGGGCATTGGAGCAGAGGGAGGTGCCGACACGAGTCGAGAAGGCTGGGTTCATCTCGATGAGGGCAAAACCGACACTTCGTTAACTCACGCTCAATTGCTCGACGCGCTTCACCTCGACCTCGATTCACCTTCGCCTTCACTTCCACCCTCAGCTTCTTCGACAGATGGTCGTCCCGCACCGAGCCGTTCGTCGACTCTCGATCTTCCACCTCCCGTTTCTCCTGCCCTTCCGAGCGAACAAAGTCGAGATGCGAGAAGAAGAAGAAGGACATCGTTACCTCACTGGGGACTATCGCCTTCTCCGAGTCTAGGGGCAGAAAAAGAAAGCGCCTCTGGAGCAGGAGGAGGACGTCGAGATCGTTTGAAAGGTTTCATTTCGAAATCCCTTACCTCGGCTCAGAACTCGATTCAGTCCGCTCTTCCCTCGTCAGGCTCTTCCTACAATCTCTTCTCGCCGACTTCAGATTCTTTCCCTCCTCCCACTTCGCCTCTCCTCTCGACTCCTGCGCGTTCTCCCCCGATGCCTTCAATGCCCTCCCGAACTTCGCTGCAAATCCCCTCTTCCACACCTACTCCCGCTTCAACACATCCTCGTCGAAAAGAAGGTTTCCTCTATGCAACAGAGACAGGACAGAAGCATTCGAGCGCGGGAGATGGAGGAGCTCGATACATTCGCTTTTGGGTCGTACTCTCCGAAGGTCAACTCATCGAGTATGATCGTTGGAGCGATTCTTTGTCGGTCCACGGGACCCCGATCAATCTGAGATATGCGACGGCGAGGATCAGTAAACAGGGTGGAGAGAGGAGGTTCTGTTTCGAAGTGTTGACGCCTCAGTTAAGACGAGTCTATCGTGCGTTCTACCTTCCCTTTCGCATGAAGTTGTCGCTCTGACACAAATCGTCGTGAATACAGAGGCTACGAGCGAAGAAGAATGCTCTGCTTGGGTTACAGCAATTTCGAAAAGCGTCGAGAGTCTACTAAACGGGCAAGTCGATTAGCCCGAAGCGATCAGAAGCGCAAGCTGATCGTTTGGCCTACTTTTTGCAGGACTTCATCCGTACGCCACTTCGATCCCTCCCGCATCAGCGGAACCGATTCCCCTTCATCCCTTCCTCCCTCTCACGATCCATTCCCAACCTCGCCTAAAGGTCGGTTCGCGCCTTTCCTCTCACGTCACACGTCCCTCGGTCACGCACGAAAAGTCTCCGGTAGCGCCAAGAAAGACAAACGACGATCCGTCCAGCAGCAACAAACGATCCCTTCGTTCCGAATTGGCGAAGAAGAATCGTTCCGCTCTGACCTCACCTCGTCTCCGAGTCATTCGATCCTCGATGGACTCGGCATACCCTTTCCCTCTGATCTGAGACCTCGACATCCCGCCTCTCGTTCTTCACCCAATCTACTAGTCCCTCGTTCGAGAACGACGACTTCTCCTTCCGAAGGGTTCTCGACGGGAGACGAAGGAGAACAAGATGATACAGTATCGATCGTTTCGGAACAAGATCTTGCGATTTCTGATGCGGTGAAGCGGTGGGCTGCGGGAGACGAACCGAAATCACCGAGTCAGAACGATAGCAAGTTTCGAAACGCGCTCAAGATTGTCGAGATCGCTCGCGATGATGGACTTGGAAACGGGAAATGTGCTGATTGTAGAGCTCCCGAAGCGACATGGGCGAGCTGGAGTTTGGGAATCGTCCTTTGCATGTGAGTTTTCCCTTCTTTGACCCGGAGAAGTGTTTTCCCGTGCTGACGTTTATTCTGACCTTTCGGTAGTCGCTGTTCTGGTCTACATCGAGGTCTTGGGAGTCACATCAGCAAAGTAAGGTCGATCGAGCTCGACGATTGGTCGGACGAGCAAATCGCATCAATGTTATCCGTCGGCAACTCTCGTTCGAACGCCTTCTTTGAAGCCGAGATGTCACCTGATGTACTCGAAACTCTTGATGATTCGTGAGCTACACTTTTTTCTTCTCTCAGCGGAGTCGAACTCGTCTGATCCGAGGGTTGTGATTCAGAACGATCGGAACTTTTGTTCGACAGAAGTACGCCGAGAAGAAATGGGTCTCTCTCGTCGCTCCTACTCCTCCGAGCACTACCACTTCATTCACGCCTAATCAACAGTCCTAATCCATCACTTTTCGTTCAACTTCAATTCGCGACGCACTCCTCTAAGCTTCCCGTCTACCTATCCCCTACCCGACCCTAATGATCTATACCATCTATGTCTTACGATACCCTTAATAACATGCATTGCTGCTTCCCCACGATTTGAATCAAAGATCATAATCCTTTTGCACAGAAAACGAAAACGACTGATTCGAATCGCGTACTTGTGCTCAGCGACCAGGGGTTGTGACACTGCGGGTACGATCCGCATGTCTCTCAGGCGATGCTCTAGACGATGGTCAGAAGTATCTCACTAGCTTTGCTTTCAAAGTCGCCGCTTTGCGAAGAGAATCCCTCGCTTTCGCAAAAAGAAAACCTTTATAACTGGCGAGCTAGCCACACGGAGCGTGAGAACTGATGACAGGGTGTTCGCGTCCTTCGCCGATTTCCGGGACGAGAGAAACCATCCTTGAGGGAATTCTTCCCACGCGACTGGAACCGGCTTGCGAAAGCGAGGGAAAGTTGAAAGTTTTGGGCGCGAGAGAGTCTCGACCAACAACTTGGTGAAATCGACCTTTCCTCCCCCAGTTCAACCTTCAACCTCTTTCTGTTCTTCACTTGTACGCTCCTCCTAGCTTGTTCCACTACTACTCTGTACACTTTTTCACACCTTCTGTCCAACCCTCCAGTCAAGATGATCGGTCCTCTCGCTGCTCGAAACGCTCGTCAACTCTCCCTCCGAGGTGTTCGTCAAGCCTCTACCGCCCAACAAGCCGCTCAACAAGCCAAGAAGACGTAAGTCCACGTTCCTCTACACCCTTCTCATGGCTTCTTTAGCGCGTAGGGAGACAGTTGTTGACGAGTTTGCTTTTCTCATCGTTTACCCCGACTTTCGCCGCTCATCGCCACATCCTCTCCGTACAACAGCTTCTGGCAAATCTGGTATGAACCTGCTGCTCTACCAATTGTCGCAGTTGTAGGAACTGCATGCTTCGGAGCTGCCTGGTACCTTACCCGCCTCGCTCGTGGACCTGACGTTATCTGGGACCGACGTGAGTTTGCGTCCGAGGTCTATCACGTGTAAAACACTCACTGACATTGACTCGCGATGAATCCACAGACGGAAACCCTGAGGTTCGTTGAATTACAGGAAACTCAGTTTTCGAAATTTACTGATTTTCCGCGAATTTATCCTCGAACAGCCCTGGAACAACGTTCAACCTGGTACCAACACCAAGATGCACGCCATCAACAAAGAGTGAGTTCAGAGCATACGAAAACCTGTCGTTTTGCTGATCTTCTTTTGTTTTGCTCTCGCAGGTTCTTCACCAAGGAGTACTCCCGTGACAAGTTCTAAACCGGTTCCTCCTCACGACGACAGAGCATCTCTAGACCCTTTCAGCTTCTTTCATCTCTTCTTATCTGTACCCCCTCACCTCGCGGCCACATACCATTTATTCGACTTCTTTTTGACTAGATTTCCGGTAGAAGGATTACTCTCGCTATCCTCTCATTCACTTATCTTGTCGTTTCCTCCCTTGCACTCGTTATACATATTACCATCGACTCAGTCCTCGCGAGAGAGAGAGACAGAGAAAAGTTGTTCGAGACCGTCGACGTCGTTTTCGCACCGCTTTGGTTTCTTACTCACCTCTCGTTTCCGCCATTCGCCGCGAGTCGCCCAGAGGCGCACGATCTAAGCCGCAACACTGGCTACCTCACCGCGGGATTCACCCGTTCGTCGACGCGAAGCATACAGGGCTGCACTCGTCGCTTCCCTTCTCTGTGAGTACTCGCCGAACGTATCGAGTTCAATTACTGAACTGAATACATTGGCTTTGAGGACTCAGCGGACGATTCGACTGTATCTCCCGATGTTCGTTCATCGGCACTCCTTCAACCTTTCTCGCACCTCCTCGACACCTCGAGCCCTTCTCCTACCTCTCCAGCTTCTTCAGCCGACCTTCCTTCACGCGATGGTAGCTTCGAAATCGTGAAAGGAGTATTCAAGGAAGAGTTAGACGAAGATTCGGATGAAGGGGCTATAGTGCGTCCTGGTGCTTACTCTGCTGCAGGCTCGAACGCAGGACTAGACGGAGTGATGTCACGACGAGCTAGTTCATTCATGTTGGGAGAAGGAACGGTCGAATTCATGCCGGAACAAGAAGCAAAGTTGGATGAAGAATGGGGGATTAGCACGATAGGAGGAGGTGGTCGTGATTGCTACGAGGATATGACTGGAGTCGGATTGAGACAGTTCCCGAGTACTGGATCGAGTGGGAATCTGGCGAATCTCTTGCGAGGAAAGGAGGAGGAGGAGGACGACGAAATTGAACGAAGACGGAAACGAGAACGGACAGAAACGGGTCCATTCTCGGAAGATGATGTCGAACTAGAAGTACTCGAAACGAAATCGATGCCGGATCTCGACCATCGAAGGAAGCTTTCGTTCGCAGCTTCGATTTTGGACGAATTGGACGGACGACTTCAAGGGAAAACGACGACGACGTTGAGTCCTGAAGAAGAGGAAGCAGCGAAAGAACGTGCAGAGGAGATCGTCAAGAGTAGGGAAGAGGGACCTCGAATTAGAGTCATCGAGAGGAGGAATCGAAGTCGTTCGTTAACTTCGAACGTCGTACTCGGCAGTCCTCTACTTCCCGACGTTCCAACTCTCGCCTCGAACCTCGAAGATCTCGTTGAAACCGGCACGGTCAGTGGAAAAGCGAAAAGCGATTCTTTGTTCGCTCGACCTTCGAGTGCTCTCGCGTTCACTTCGAGACCTCGTGAACGTGAATCCTCATTCCTCTCCCGAACTTCCGATTACCTCGCCCCATCCTCCTCAAACGGTGCTCCTATCGACTCCTCGACCTCCCCAAATCCCGCTCTCGCCCCTTCCTCCCGCTTCCGTTCGACCACACACGATACCGCTCGAACGGGTGCCTCATCCTCTCTCGGTGACTACGACGATCAAACCCGACCTCCTTCTGCCCTCTCGATGACTCCATCCGTCTTTACCTCTCGTTTCGACCCCAACATCATTCGACAACAACGAGAAGAACAACTCTTAGAACGACCGAATTTCTCGAACCTCGATGCAGGGAAACCTCCAAACGTGATTCTCATGCCGGCTCCACTCGCTGGTCAACCTCTGTTACCTCCGAAGAAACCTCGGAAAGAAGGACCATCTGGCGAATCGAGCGAAGACGAAGAGGAGGAATCCGAGGAGGAGGAGGAGGAAGAGGAAGAACCAGCGAAACCTCAGAGACCGGCAGGAGCACTCTATGGTCGAAGTTTGATGGATATCATGGAGGAACGGAAAGCTTTGTTGAAGGCGCAACAGAGGGCTTATGTACCGGGAAGTGATGGGAGGAGAACGATGATGGATTGGAAGGATTCACCTGCTGCCGTCGCTCAAGCTCAGACTCAACTTCAAACTCAGGAATCGATCGCGGCTCAAGGAGCTTTGGCGAAATTGGAAGGGAGAGCACAGGCGGAAGACTCGGAGGAAAGGGAGGAGGAGGTGCCGTTGGCGTTGTTACCGGCAGGAGGAGCGATTCGAAGGAAACCGAAAAACAACAATGAAGCGATCTCGAAATCAAGGTCAGGGCTGTCGATCTTCGGTCCTGATATGCTGTACCAGAGGGAGTTGGCTGCGGCGCGAAAGTTGGAGGAAGAGGAACGTCTAGAACGGGAAGAGATCGAAAGAAGGGAAAAGGAGGTCGAGGAACAGAGAAGAATCAAGGAGGAGAGACGGAGGTTGAAGAAGAAGATGGGAAGTAAAGCCTTGCAGTATCGGGACTTGGTCGATCAACAACTCGTGTCGGGAGAGTTCAAAACTCCGGGTGATCTTTTGAGGGAATCTCAAAGAGGTGAGCTCGTTTTCGTCGAGTTGGGTTCTACTGTTTGCTAACGCGACCCGGCGCTTGATTCAGCGTCTATGGCACCCGAGGCGATGGTCAACGAACGTCTTCACGATACTCGCTCGCATGGTCCAGCTCCGTCAATCTCAATCCCCAACGGTCTCTCGAATTCGACCTCCGATTGGTTCGAACCGCTCAAAGACAAGACCGTTCCCGAGCCAGATCAAGATCAAGACGACGACGAAGAAGATCCTCGATATCGACCGCGAACATTGAGCGGAGAACTTCTTCAACAGCATCGAAAGAGCGGGTTCCTGGACTCTGATTCGGAGGAAGAGGAGGAGGGAGACGAGACCGTAAGATCTTCTTCGAGTACCGATCAGCGGTGACACCTACTGATTTGGGGAAGGTTGTTACAGTTCGCTCAACCTACTCCGCGTCGTTTCGTTTCGGAAAGCGACAAGAGCTCACCAAACGTTCGACGACTCGCTTTACCCGGAGAGCCTAGCTCACAAGGACACGGCGAAACGGAAGAGGACGAAGATGAAGACGAGGTCCCATTGGGTCGACGTTACTCGCGACATTCTCTCATGCTTTCACCCTCGAATCTTCCCGCCCTCGAGCTCGATCTCCCTACGAATGAACCTCTTGCGACGTTCCCCGACGCACAGAGACTTGAAGATGAAGAGGACGAAGAAGACGAGGATGAAGTACCCCTTGGACGACGATATTCTCGAGCGGTCGACCCAGACGAGGACGACGTTCCGCTCGCGATTCGTCGAATGTCGCTCGCACCTTCTGCTGTCGTCGCTACTCCTTACTCGGCTCGATTTGAACCACGAGCGACGATTACAGCGCTCGACGAGAACGAGAACGAGGCGGAGGTCGTTCAAGTCGAACCTAATCTCGCTTCGAAATCGGATACTGGCGATTCCGACGATCTCCCCCTCGGTCTCAAACAACAACCCTTACACAACCCAATGATGCTACCAAACTATGGCGTCCCTCAGCTTCCCCCTCCTCACCCATTCTACGCTTTCGGTCCCCCTCCAACTTCGCAATTCTTCGCCCCTGCACCGATGATGCCTCCTCACGATCCTTCGATGACGCTCGCACTCGCTCAGATGCAAATGCAAGCGGCTCTCATGTCTCAAGGAGGAGGAGCCGGACCTGGAGAAGGGATCGAGAATTGGAGGAGAGGTGTACAATCTTGAGAGTTTTCTGTCGATTTTCGTTTTTCAGTTTTTTGTTTCTACTTTTTTGGCTCGTTCGCTTGTTATTGATCATAGAGTATTCCTTTCTTTCTTCCTTTTCGCAACTGCATTCCCACGTCAAAGTAACTTTTTCCAACTCTCTGAATCTCTCTCTTATCGTTTGCACCGCGTGGGAGCTTGTCGAGAGAGATTTGACTTTCGAATCTCACGTGTTCTCCCTCTCTCTCTTCCCAAACTCTCAACTATGCATTTTCGACGCTCTCTCGGCTTAATCGCACTCACTAGTGCAACCTGTGTATCCGCCGCAACTCCATTAGGCGTCATCTCCGCCGCCGGGGAAGGAGTTGTTCGATTCGGACTTCGCAACATTCTTCGACTCAATGAAACCTCTATCGAGATGATCCTTAACCGAGGAGAAAGACCATTGGAACCTCATCCCTATGCTAGTGAGTCTCCTCTCCCTCTCTCTCTCGAGTTGGGGGATTGCGAGACTGATTCGGGGTTTCATCTATTTAGTTGATCTTACGGATGAGAATTGGTATACTGCTCTTGCTACGGGTACTCCAGATAATGCATACGCTCCTCCTTTACCAGACGATACAATTTGGGTCGTCAACGTTTATGGTCCAGACGGGTAAATCTCTTCTTTCTCTCCCCACTTGACCTCTTCTCCCCCTCTAGGACTCGTAAACTGAGTCGTTTTGACGTTGATAGGGTTTCGAAAGCTTATACCGAAGCACTCGATTTCGTAGCGAGACACAACTCGAGTGAAGCAGGAGGGAAATTACCGAAACAAGTCAAATTCGCGAGATTGAGTTACAACCAAGAGACAGTACTCGCTACTCGTTGGTGGTTATGGCGGTCAGTCGACCCTCCTCCTCATCTCCTTCTTGAACGTTGTGGAGCTGATCCTAGGTTCGTTTGACAGCCCTCCTGTCATTGTCATCGCGACGAATAAAACTCGAGATCTTCGATTCATTCAACCTACTCTACTTCGACCTTCCGCCGAATCATTCGCTGAACTCTTGTCGAAGCCTGAGATCTGGGAAGTTTTGCCTGTTTGGAAGGGTTCTCTCGCACCTGGAGGGAAATAGTAAGTTTTCATTTCTTGAATTCTCCTCCCCTTCCTGCCTGCCGGACGACCAGAACTTTTCAGACGCATCACTGACGAATCAATATTGTGTGTTTGGTAGTGAATACCTCGTAGCGAAACTCGCCGACGCCTGGTCGCGCTGGCACAAAGCAACTTCGAAAATCCCCAACGTTGTCCTCCTCGGGTTCAGTGGATTCATCATGAACATCTTTTTGACGTGGTTGCATTCGAACGATGGGAAGAAGAAGACGAAGGAAGCGAAAAAGGCTGTTAAGGCGAAAGTCGAGGAAACTGGGTGCGTTGCATTTCGACCAAAGTTTGGAGTTGAAAACTCATATTTACGATGGGATATTTTGCAGAGCCAAAATTGAAGAAATCAAGAATGATGTGACCGAGGCAAGCTCGAATGGAGTGAAGAAAGGTGGAAAAGGGTCTTCGAAACGGAAATGAGCTCGAAGTTCATTGTTCTCCCTCGGAAACGGAGTCTTCAGCTCGCATCTTCTCGTTATGAAAGATCTGTCAGGGTGTATCGCGTGGGTAAACAAACTATTGTACTTTTTGCAACTTTCAAAATCAAGACTTTCTGGATTGTTCCGATTGAAAGAAACTTCTACACGCTCTAATACTACTACTACTGTACTGCTCTACAATCTGCTCATGATCGAATCATCGTCTCTCCAAGGTTCCCGTTCCTTCAACAACTCTTTCGCTTCCCTCGCCGGTCTCGCCAACGCTGGATTTCCTCCTCCTGCTGACAATTTGAGTAAGAGGTCGACGGTCGCGTCCTTGTCGAGATCGTACAACACTTGAGGCGCCGTCTCGATCAATTCACGAATCGTGATCGTCGAGAGTTGGGTCGGAGGAAGTCCTTGATTCGATAAGACGAACGAAGTGAGGATGAACGAGAGGGATTCAGAATCGTGATAAGCGAGAGCTGCGGTTGTTCGTGCGATTGCAGTCGAGTAAGACTCCTTGGGAGTTTCCGCGAACGCCTCCGAAATGAGATCGACGATCGAAGAGACGCTCGATTCCGACAAGTTCTTTCCTCCAGAATAGACGACTTTCGCGAGTCCATTGACGGTCGAATCACGGACTTCTCCTTCTTCTGTGCTAGCGAGATTGACGAGTTCGGTAACGAGGGGATCGACTCGTGCTTGGTGAACCATGAGAGCTCCCAAGGCGGTCGCACCTCGGTTGCGCACGGAGAGGGAGGAAGGATCGACGAGACATTTGACGAAAGTTCGTTGGAGTTGGGGGAAGAAGGGTTTGACGAATTGAGGGACGCGGGTGAGGAGGATCGTGAGAGTCGAGAGAATCGCGGATTTGACGGGAGCAGGGAAACGGTCTCCGATAACACGAACTAGAAGAACAGAGTTTGTCAGTAGCTATACGTGATAGACGCGGGAGAGATGAGCTTACTGAGAGGTCCAACGGTTTGAATGCAGTAAGGTTTGAACGATTCCGGTGAACTTCGCTCGACGAGATCCCCAAGACCGTAAGCAGCTTGTTCTCGTTGTTCAGCAGTTCCAGCGAGAAGTCCTTGCAAGAGGATAGCTGCGAGGAGAAATTGACGATCAGACAGGACTCAAACGTGTGAGAACGTTTAGGAGACTCACGTAGAATGGGTTTGAGACCGTTTGGTCGAGAGAATCCATCGACGGGAACACCAGGAGTACCGACGTTCTCGATCGTTCGCCGGAGAGGAACGACGAGAGGTTCCATGTCTTCCTTGTCGATCTTCTTGACGAGCGCGTCGAGGGCACTCCAGGCCGCCGAGACGACATCTGGCGTTCGATCGTCGAAGAGCGAGACGAGTTGTCGAATGAAGTCGACGGTGTAGTCGGAGAAGTCGGCTTCGGTCGCTTGACAGAATCGAGCAAAGAGACTGCAACCGGTGATTCGTTTCGTCGGCGACTCGTTCTTGCAAAGACTGAGCATGTGCATTTGTAGAGAACCGAGACCGGATTCGTGGTCGTCCACCGAGGCGAGGACTGCTGTGAGAGCTTCGTTGAGATCGGTGAGAGTCTCTTCGTCTTCTTCCGTCTCGAGAGCGTTTTGAAGGGCGTCGACGATATGAGTGAGTCGTCGACCGAGAGCGGATCCTGCGACACGGACGAGCGCGGCGAGAGCGCGAGCGTTGAAGGCCGTGATGGGTTTCGCGATAAGTCGGGGAATGAGAACGGGGAAGATCTTCTCGGCTCGAACTTGCATGACCTGTCAAGAGTTCCATTTCGAGTCAGTCTCCTGCAGAAGATGAGCCAGAGTAGATGACTTACCTCGCGAAGAGCTTCGAGAGCGGCATCGGCCTTGTCACCAGGAGTCTGAAGGGCGTCGAGGAGAGTCGGAATAGTCTCGTCGATCGAGCGAGGTCCGATGACTTGTTGAGCGATGTCGAAAGCTTGTGCAGCAGCCGATCGAACGTGAGGATCGCTGTCGACGAGGGCGGATCGAACAGCGGCGATGACTGCACTTTCGTGAGCCTCGAGCGAAGATTTCGAAGAGTTGGCCATGAGTTCAGTGAGGGCGAGACAGACTCCTTCTCGTTGACGGCGATCGGGCGAGTCCATAGCTCGTTGCAAGTTGGCGATAACTTCTCCGAGAACGGCTTCTCCAAGTCGTCTGCAGGTATCGGCGAGACAACGAGCGGCGGTCTGAAACGGACGCAGAGAGAGTAAGTAAGTGCAGGCAGGACCAGGAAGATGAAAGGATAGCTCACCTCTCGTTGATCGAGTCCAGGACTGGCGAGAATGCGAACGAGGGTTTGCACTGCGAAGAAAGGCAAAGTCAGCTTAATCGGTCAGGCGAAAGATAGAAGAGAACTTACTGAGAACGGGGAGAATCTCGCGAGCGGTTCGAGGGGTGTTGGAAACGAGTGCTTTCCAAACACCGACGGCAGCGTGACGAACGATTCCGACTGCGTCTTGACGAACGATGTAGATCGCGGCGAGAACACGGTCGCGACGTTCTTTCCCGAGTCCTTCGATGAGCGCTTTCTTCGCGGCGTCCATTCCAGGAGCGACATCTTCCTTTTCTTCGTCTTCTGCCTCTTCCTCCTCTTCGCTGATCTTGCCACTGATTCCAGAGATTCGGAACAATAGATCTCCGATAAGAGTAACCGAACTAAAGAGTGCAGCAAGGTTGTCAGCACAGAATAAGTGTCATGGAGGAGAGAGATAGAACATACGATTGACGAATTCGCCAAGCTTCGTCGAAGAGTCCTCGTTCGAGTTCGGGCAACAAGAGTTCGATAGCTTTCGAACTGTGGTTCGCGACGATCATTCGACCAGCTCGCATCGAAGCTTCACGAACAAAGTCGGAGTCGTCGGCCAAACCAGAGAGAACGGGTTGAATGATGCGACCGAGGTAAGGAGAGAAACGATCTCCGAACGTGACGGGAAGGAAGACGAGGAGGGAAATGTGTCCCTCTCGAACGTAGGTCCTTGGACTGCTCGTGTTGGCGAGGATAGTCGGTAGGAGGTCTTCGAGTCGATCGGTACCGAGACCAGCGAGAATTTCGGAAACACCTTGAGCTGCACCCTGTTGATCGACTCCGCTTGAAGGAACCTTGAGCATCCCCATGAGGGTATCGATGAGGTCGGGGAAGTTGTCCTCTCCGAGACGTTCGACGAGTCCTCCGAGCGATTTCGCGGCGGTCGTCCGAGCTTCGGGAACCGGGTCGACGAGGACTTCGCGAACGAGAGGGACCAGTTGAGAGAGGTAAGGAACGAGGTCCTTTGCTTCGGTGAGAGTCGCAAAGTTGCCGATGATCGCTGCTGACTTTCGTTTGATGTCGGCTGATCGTTCCCGGAGACCACGGTCGAGAATAGGAATGAGCTGAGCAATGAGATGTTTCAGTCAGCTTATCTTGTAGCGACAGAATCAACTCGAAACTACTCACGAGGGCAAGTGAGGAGGCGTCGATGAAGTGAGCAAACGTAGTAGCGAGGAGGGCATCGAGAGCTTTCGAAGTCTTGCGGGCCGGATCCACGAGGGCTTCGAGGAGAACGGGAGTCATCTCCTTGATCTCGGGGTTGCTGACGACCTGTCGGAGCACGAGAGTGATGAGCAGCTGTAACCGCGTGGGAGAGCAAACAGAAGAGGAAGACTCACTTCACCGAATCGTTTCAAGGAAGTGTTGGCGGCCTCTCGAACTTGCTTGTGAGTATCGGTAATGACTTCGGTGAGACGGGGAAGGATCGTAGGGAGAGAGACCGAGAGTTGACGGGGAGCGAGGTAGGCCATCGCTCCCATGAGCTCGATCGCTCCCTTCTTCGCTCGCCATTGTTTGTCGTCGAGACCGGAAAGGAGAGTCGGAAGGATCAATTTGACGGCGTGACCACTCAATTTACTCATGATCGCTTTCGCGGCATCTTGAGTCGCTTCTCGAACGTCGGTCGAAGAGTCGCCGAAACAGTTGAGGAGGAGAGGGAGGATTTCGGTGATGTAGGGTTCGAAAAGACGACCGAGAACGGTCGAGAGGATTTCGTAACCAAAGACGGCTCCTTGACGTGCTTGCATCGCCTTCTTGTCCTCTGCATTGTCTTGAAGTCGGCCCATGAGTCCGAATTCTTGAATCGCCGACAATCCTCGACCTGCGACGAGTCCAGCGAGTCCGTAAGCGGCTCCTCTCCTCTCTGCGTACTTCGGGGCATCGAAAAGATCGTTAAGGAGTTGGTCGGCGAGATCGGGAACGTCGTCCGGAACAACCTTGATGAGAGGAGGAAGACAGTCGCAGACGGCCGCTTGAACGACTTCCGAGGGAGTTTTGAGGGCTTCGATAAGTCGACCGATGACCGTCTTGACTCGAGCATCTTTCGGATCCAAGTGACGAGCGAGACTACCGAAGAGAATGACGAGAGCTTCGGTGATGTAGTCTTGAACTTGATCTCCCGAACTAGGTCGCCCAAGGAATTCCTCAAAAAGAACGATGAGATCTTGGAGGTTCTCCTTTCCGTGAAGGTCGATGACAGTCATTGCGGCCTAGATCAAAACAAACCAGATTCAGCCGTCAGCTTCTCTCAAGCGATCGTGCGAGGAAGATTGAGAAAATGACAACTGACCTCGAGCATTTCAGACCTGACAGATTGACTGCGATCTCCAAGTGCTTCTCCATTGATGAGCAAGTCGAAGAAAGTCTTGACCTCAACAGGGGAGAAGATCGGGGACATGAGTCGAAGAGTCATCGCGAGAGCTTTGCGAGATTTCCAAGGATCTTCGGCGTTGAGCGACTCTTCGATGAGCATACCGAACTTGTCGTATTGAGGTAAGAGCTCCTTTGCCTTGTCTTGGTATTCAGCAACGAGTTGCATGAGAGCATCGGCGACATGTTCCGGGTGATGATCGACTCCTTCGGCGATGGCGGCAGCCGTAGATTGTCGAACAGCAGCCGAAGAATGACCTGTGAGGAGTATCGAAGTCAGCGGCTGACTGTGAGTACAAGGAAGGGGCAAACTCACTGAGTAAAGGAAGAAGGAAAGGCAAGAAGTTCTCCGGAACGCTCAAACCGTTCTCAGCCCAAACAGTGAACGCGAGTTCTCGATTACGTTCGTCGATATCGTGCGCGAGAACCCAAAGATTCGCGGGGAATTCGAGTTCGGTAAGATCGAGAGGTTGAAGAGCTTGAAGAGCCGCGAGACGAACGAACGCTTCCTCCGTTAGGGCACCGTCAAGGAGAGCGGCGATTTCTTCCGACGTAGCGTTGTCCTTGATCAATTCTCCGAGATCGCCGATTGCGGTCGAAGCGGTTCGACTTAGGGAAGGGTATCCAACAAGCGCGGCGAAGAGATCACCGATCATGAGGAGTCGAGGGAATGCAGTGTCGGAGCCTGGTAGTCACGTGAGAACGTTAATCACTGCAAGGAGTCTAGATAATGAATTGGATGAGGACTCACATTGACGAGCGTGGAAAGAAAGGAAATCAAGCGCGAGCGAAAGTTGTTCGAGAGCTGCCTCCGTTTCCGACGACTCCAATCCGATTCCTCCAGACCTCAAGATCTTGCTGATGAGAGGTGCAGCGTAGGCGTAGGTTCCCGCGTCGAAAGCTGAAGATTCGGCGAGGTACCGAAGTTGGTAGAGAACTCGAGAGACGAGGGAGGGTAAGGGTTCGGCTCGGAAGTTTTCAGGGACGACTTGAGCGTCGACTCCTCGGAGGACGGAGACACCGAGAGCGACTTTGAAGACTCCGAGTCGTTCAGAACAGACGTTGGCGAGAGCCTAGTTTTGCGAGATTGTCAGCTTTTACTGACGAGAGTTAACGACGGAGAGAGGTAGGACAACTGACGAGGTAAGTACTGAAAGCTTCAACCGAGACGAGCGTCGCAGGTTGCATCGTAATGACCGTCAAAACGTGATTGACCAATCTCGCCAAATACTCCCTAATCAATTCCGTCTTCGAGTTGATCAAACACAACGACAGTTCGAACCCTCTCTTCAACCTCCCGAGTGCCGCGGCGACTTGCGAGCGAACTTCCGATTCTTTCGTCAGTTGCTTCTCGAACGCTAATCGATCTTGTTTCGAGAGTTGAGCCGCGACGGGTTTCTTTCGAGCGAGAGAGTCGCGTAACTCGGCTTCCCACATCGCGATTTGATGCTCTTTCGAGTTGGCCTTGCCAGTTGGAGTCGAGGGAGTTTTCGAAGTCGCGAGAACTGTCATGTCCACGAAAATCTCTCAGTCGCTTGAAAGTGACTAGAAAACGAGAGGACTGACCATCAACGAAAGTCGTTCCTTCGGGAGTACCCCAGATCCCAAATTCTTGAGCTCCAATGAACTCGAGATGAGCGGGTAGAAGATCATCCTCGATTTGCGAGAACAAAGCCGGAACGACTTGATCCGGTCGAACGAGCGCAAGAGTCGTCGCGGCATGGTAAGCAGCAGTCGCGAAAGGTTGGCTCTGTGAGTCACTCATATCATGTAATTCAGTTAATCGATAAGAGAGAGCTGAATGAGCGAGCGAATGACTCACCGAAGGCGTAAGTGAAGCGTCGAGCCAAATAAGTTCGAGTAGTTCGTTCAACCTGCTCGCGATGAGTTGATCCGGTTGTACGTTCGCGTGAAGGAGCATCTCGATCCAGAAACTCGCTTCGACGGATGACAATCTCGGGTGATGAGCGACGACGAGGAGGTGAGAAACGAGTTCTTCGGTAGTTTCGCGTGGAATCGAGTCGGAGAACGAGACGAGAGTCATGAGGAGAGGACGGAGTCGAGGGGCGTGGTCGATCGGTTCAGAGGCGTCTTCGGCGAGAGGTTTCGCGGGAGTTTTGGCTTTCTCGCCCTGTAATCAGAGTCGAAAGAGTCAGTATCTCGTCTGGTCACACGACAAGGAGTGTGACACACTTGAACGAGCCATGAGCGGATAGCGTCACGCATAGCGAGGTGAAGAAGTTGAGGCGACCTTTGATTCGCCTCATGAACGAAAGCGAGAGCCGCTTTTCGAACATTGAAAGTCGGTCCTTCGACCGCGAGGAAGACGAGGGCGTTCGCAAAAGACGCTCTGTGACCTCGCAATCTAAATCAGTTAAGAGCAGTCACTAACTGAAGTATGACTTGGAAGACTCACCGAACCGTTTCATCCTTCGCGATCCTCGATTCCAAAACTTCAAAGAAGCTCTCCAACGCATTCACAAACCAAACCCCTTCCTCCTTCGTCCCAATCTTCCTATACAGTTTATCGAGTAGGAGGAAGTTCGGTTTCGCGCCGTTCGTAGTCCCTAATTGTTGTAAAGTCTGATTCGATTGAATCGAATCGTTCAGTTTCTTCGATTTCGGGAGATAGTTTTGTAAGCGACCTTTGAGGATTGCGACGGCGATGTAACCTTCGAGAGGACCTGCGGGAGAGTTTAGGGTGTTCGCAGTGATCGTTTTGAGAGCTCCTTCGAGTCCTGGGAGAACTCCTTCGGCGAAAGAAACCATCGCGTCTGTCGGGATGGGTTGTTCGTCGGTTGAGACAGAAGGGAGGGACCAGAAAATGTTTCCGACGGTTTGGTTGTGGATTCGACGAAGGTTCGGTTTAGTATCTGCCATTCCTTTCACGAGAGCTGCGACCTGAGGTCCCGGGATTGGCGTGTTCGAGAGGAGTACAGCATAGATATGTCTCGAGAGGGCGGAAGACATCGCCGCGACGGTTTGTTCATTCGATTCTTTTGGTAGAGCCGTGAGAGTGATCGAAGTTGATTCGAGGGAAAGTTTCGGAGAGGCGGGGAGGAGCGAGAGCATCGTGTAGAGAGTCGTGCGGTGATCTGGGGAAGTCGTTTTACCAGTTTTGAGAGGGGTAAAGATTTGTTCGGCGACGGAGAGGAGATCGGATTCTTCACCGGCGGAGAAGAGGAGGGTGAAGAGTCGGATCGACGAGGTTCGGGTCGAGGCCGATGCAGATTTCGCTTGAGAAACAATTGAAGATGCGAGTTTTGATCGGACTGTAGGGTCGGAAGCGATTGGAGAGTCGAGGGAAGAGATGAAGGAGGAGAGCACTGCGAGTCCGGGTTCAGAGACTCGGTTGATAGCTTTCTCGAGAGCGGGAATGAAAGTCGAGGTGACTTCGTCGAGGGTGAGAGTTGATCTGAAGAACGGAGAGAGAGCGTCCTGCGAGCGAATGACAGTCAGGTTGGACCTCGCGGAAGAATTTTTCGATCAAACTTACGAGAACGTGAGGAGGAGGGGTAGTCTTCGATGTCACGACGTTGTTGAGGTAATACTCGGTCACCTTTGACTGTAGACAGACGAAAAAAACTCAGCACACAAAGACTTGGGAATAGTTCTCAGCGGATTTCGCCTGACCTTTAATTCCTCAATGTAAGGTTTCCCTGCTACCTTCTCTCCCTTTCCATCCTTCAAATGAGCCGCAACGTCCATCGCGATCCCGATCAAAGGAGCGTGTCGATATGTCGGATCGGCTTTCGCAGACGCGAGAGTTTGAACCAATCGAGGAATCGAAGCGTGACGCTGTGAGCCGTAGGACAAAATCAGCAGACGCCTTTGGCGAAAGATGAATTGACGATCAAGACTCACACTTCTGATAGCTCGACGAGAGATGACGAGTACTGAATTCCTCAATGAATTCTTGATTTTCGCCGCTGGATCGAGAAGGACATAAACGAGAGTCGAGAAAGAGTTGAGTAGCGAAAGCCACTGTGCATCTTCGGCTGGATCTTCTGTCGGTACTGAACTGTAGATCGTCGCGGCCCAATTGAGTAGAGAGAAGCGGGTAGCGGTTTGACCACTTTTCTCAGTTTTCGAAACTTCACTTTCCAACCATTTGATCAAGACGTTCGTGATCGCCGGCCCTTTACCGTTCGTCATCGTCGTCGTTGAGGATGATTCTCCTTCTGTTGTGCTTGAGTGATCTCGAGCGAGTAAGGCGGAGAGTACAGAGAGTACGGCAGTTCGAGAAGAAGCGTCGACGTAACGAGGTACCGTCGCGATCAATAGTCGAACTACATCCTGAACTCTTGATGGTTCGAGTGTAGCTGTATCATCATCAGGTGTCAGTTCAGCTCATCGTAAGCTATGAGAGGAGAGTTGGGAACTCACGTTTCTTGACGATTTGCAACAATTCCCCATTGAGCGTCTCTAACCTCGGGTTGAGTTTACCTCCCAACAGATCTCCCCTCGCTCGTTGCACGAACGCATCCCAATCGTCCTCCCTGAGTGAATCTGCGGCCGCCATCTCCAAGTCTTCTATCGAATCGACTGGTTGAATCTGTCGAGCCCAACGATCTAGTGATGGAGCGTCCGGTAGAGGAGTTCTGGTTTGTAACCGGTCTAGAGTTCTCTGAGTGAGTCGTTTAGAAGCCACGGTGGTGTAGAAGTTGGTGATCAAGAAACTGTCAGAGAAACTTTCTCGAGATCCTCTGTCTCTCTCTCTTCTCTACCTCTATATCCTCGTTCGTTCACCAGCACGAATAGACGACGAGTCAGCTCCCTCATCATGCCGAAAGCCTCCCGAGCCAACTCGAAGAAATCTGCACCTTCGAGCAAAAAACTTCAACAAGCCGTCGAAGCCTCCAAACCTCTATTCGAGATCGATACTCAAGGTAGTTCATCTGTCCGACGTACCCTACTAGCAAACCAACAACCCGCGCAAGCGCGTCTCCGTAAAGGTCAATCGATTCACAAACCTTTACGATCCGACCTAATCCTCGCTCAACGTTCCGATGTCCCCGCTCTCTCCTCTCGAGTCGTCCCTAGTTTAGAAGCACAAGCGAAGAAGAATAAAGTGAAATTGGGCAACATCGATAGGAAGACTAAAGAGAAATTGAAAAAACTCGCAGGGAGGGATGGACAAGGAGAAGGACTATGGGGGATCAAAGGAGAAACGAATCAACAAGCTTTATCGGATGCGGTGAAAGCTGCGGGAGGTTATGACGCTTGGAAGGAGAAGGAGAAACCTTCAGAAGAGGAAGATACGGCGATGAAAGAGTTTTTGGCAATTCATGATAACAAGAACAAACCTGTACCCAAAGTACGTTCTCCTTCCTGACTCATCGACGAAGAGACATTCGCTAATCCTCGAGCACGACGTTCTCAGGCTCCTGCAACGCTTCATTCCCATCAAATGCTCGAAGGAAACTCTCACCGTTCCATCTCGATTCCTCACCCCGGAACCTCCTACAACCCTTCTCACGAACATCATCAAGCTCTCCTCTCTTCGGCACTCGACCGTTACACGACGGAAGAAGCTCGAGAAGAACGTGGACAGGACGTGAAAGATTTGATGGATGAGGCGAGAGTGAATCAGAGAGGAAAAGAAGTTTGGCAAGCTTATGAAGAGGAGGTCGGATCGGGAGAGGAAGACAACGCTGAGGAGGTAGCGGGAGGAGAGGATGGAGATGCGGACAAATTGAAGAAGAAGTTACCGAAAAGGAAAACTCGACAACAGAGGAATTCGAAGTTGAGGGTAGCGGAAGAAGCTCGACAGTTGGCCTTGAGGAGGGAAATGAAGAAACGAATCGCAGCGGTCCACAACGTTAAATCGGTCCAACAGGAGATTGTCGACGAGGAGAAATTGTCACTCGAGGAGAAAGCGATCGCGCTCAAGATGAGGAAGGCGAGGTTGGCCGAACAAGGGTTGACGAGGTTCAGATCGGGTCCTTCGAGGGTACCCGACGCACCGGTCAACTTCCAACTTGGGGATGAACTTGCCGACAACTTGAGAACTCTCCAACCGGAGGGTAATTTGTGGAAGGAGTGGGTCGCGAGTGGAATGAGGAGAGGAAAGGTACCGGTCGAGAGGGCGAACGAGAGCAAGAAGGGTGGAAAGAGAGGTGGAAGAGGTCGCGACAAGGGTTCGAAAATGAAGGAGGTCGAAAAGTGAGCTCGTTCCTCTGCTGGCTGATTGTTCTCCCCGCTGACTCTCGCTTGTCGGTCACTAGGTACTCGTACAAGAATTGGACTGGCTAGACTCGTTCTCCGTTGGCTTTCTACAGGGTAGATCCTCTCGTTTTTTTTGTTGTATTCATCTCTCCAGACGCTCTGCATTCCAGCCTCGTGATTTCCACATCCATCGCAACGAGCGAGCGAGTACGAGAGAGAAAGAGACGACAAGCGTTCCAGGTCTTTTCGAGGGTAGTAGTAGTAACAGAAAGGAGTAAAAAAGCAAGAGGGTAAAAGAGAGAGGGAGAGGACGAGGTAACTCAATTAAAACAACAATCAAGGTATCGGAAGAAGAACTACTAGAAACAAGATTAACAGCAAAAGTGCACAGCACAACACCATCGCAACGACCCAACCAGCGCTCAACGGAATCTCCATCATCTCCTTTTTCAGACTGCAAACTCAAGACAACTGAGCGCTCATCTCCCTCGACCTCGCACCACGTTTCCTCCTCGCCGACGCAATCATTTCTTCTCGATCCGTCATCCCTCCTTCGCCTTCTACATCCCCGTTTTCGCGATTTTGATTCGCTTCATCGAAATCATCCGCCACGGATCCATGACGACCTTGAGTCGCTCCACGACGTCGTTTCATCCCTCCCGACGCAGTAGTCTGACTGTCGGTGGTCGGGTTCCAGTTCATCGCAGTCGTGGCCGAAGAGGAGGTGGAAGAAGCAGGTGGTGGAGGTTCGAGGGAAAGGTTTTGACCTTCTTGTTGTTGCTGTTGCTCTTGTTCTTGCTCTCGTCGTTGTCGTTGACGTTGCAACCCAACAATCCTCAAACGTTCGATCCAGCTAGACAAATCCCGAACGAAAACGTTCTCAGCTATGACTTCTCGAGAGAGACAGAGGAAGAGAGATTTTTTTGGACTAACGCTTCAGCTTTCTCGACGCTTTCCCCAAAGATCCCAGCGACAGATCTCAACATATCCAAACTCTCTACCGCGAACGTCAATACCCTATCTGCCGCTTCCTCCGTCGGTCCCAATGCGGCTCTCGTTTCCGCCTCGACTTCATCCCTCTCCCTTTCTTCTCGACTCTGACTAGTGTCTTTCGTCCTGATAGTCGACGACGATCCTCCGTTGAAGTAGTTATTCCCCATTCGTTCAACCCTAGGCGTTTCACTCTCACTCCTCTGTCTCGAACCCCTCCTCGTCGTCGTCGTCGAAGAAGTAGAGGATCCCCTATTTTCAATCGCGCTCGTCCACTTCATCGGTAGTCCCATGATACTTTGCTTGACGTATTTCTTCGCTGGTTCGGGTAAGGCCGCTCCAGCGTACTTCGAAACGACTTCGACGACTTTTCGAATCGTTTCGACTACGTCGTGTTTGATTTGCGTGAGGTGGGCGGATGCTGACGCCGCGACGAGGGCCGTGGAGGCGGAGGATTGCTCGCGAGATTGAGAGGAGGAGGAAGAGGTAGAGGGATGAGTGCGATTGTGCGTGCGAAGAGAGAGGATGAAATCCCGGAGGGTGGAGATCTGATGATCGAGGTGAGCAGTCGCATACTACGAGTCGGACTCGAAGTCAGGTACAGTCCCACTGAAGAGGAATGGAATAGTGCGCTTACGACTAGCCATTGTAAGCAATACCTGAGACTCTTCAGACTTTCCTCGCTCACTGCGGCTCCCAATCCTCCGGCTTCGAGCAAAACAGTCTGCCACCTCGATCTCTGACCTTGTTGTACTGCGACTTGATTCCCCGGGGACCCTTCCCTCGTTGGTGACTCGTCTTCGTTGGCTGGTCTGACGTGAGAAGAAGAAGAAGGAGGAGTGTTGTCTCTTTGTTCTTCTGTCAAATTCTCTCCGTCTCTTCTCGAAGGCGAACGGTTCCCTGCGCCGCCGATTCGATCAAGTTGTCGACAAGCGAAATCGTCGAGAGGTCCGAGTTGTAGGTTGTTCGTGATGGGTCGAGAAACTGCCGAAATTGAAGATTCGACTAAACCCGCTCCGAACTGCGCCCACTCACTTGCAATCGTCAACCATGCGTCTCGAGGGGATTGTAGAAGTGGTTGGACTCACGTTGACTACTCTAGAGTTTGCTTTACTCCTTTCATACCATTCAATCCCACCGCTCACGAGCGGAAATTGTGCGACTCGTTCAATAAACTTGGCATCTCCTTCTCCCTCTCCTTCCTCCTCCTCTCCCTGTAGCTGTCCTCTTTTGAAATAGTCCCCACCTCCCCCTCCTTCAGAAGGAGCGATCGAAGTAGTCGTCAAAGGCGAGGAAGTTCCAGAAGTCCCAGTCCCACTAATCCCCGTATCTGATCGGAACGTACTCGTACTACTCGCAGTACCCCATGCTTCCGGATTTGGTCCACCTGCGTTCGAAGCGATAGATTGAGGTGCCGACCAGTTTCCCCCTCCTCCTCCTCCTCCTGATGAAGCGGCCGCTCCTTCACTCCGTAACAACCCTAAAGCAGACACTGCTAATCTCATATCATCCGTCATGATCTCGTCTTTGCCAGAATCGAGGGTGGTCGGAGTAATTGATGAAGGTTCTTCCGGAGGAGGAGGGGGTTGAACGTGATCATGATTCATCGAAGGAGGAGGGAGGGCGACTACGGGGCTAGCTGAATCGGGTTGACTAGCTTCCATAGCGCCGAGAGAGAGTTGAGCGAGCGTCGTGAATTGAATGTTCGATGAGAATGTGAGGAGGGAAAGCTTGTGAAATCCATGGAACGATCGCAGTCACTCGTCGAAATGTCGATTTCTCGCGATGCGACCAGAGACAGAGACAGCGTAGTTTGTGCAACATGTTTACGTATATTTTCAATAGATTTTAGGGGAACAGTCTGTTGAAGAACTACCGGAGGGACAAAGACTTGAGGACAAGAAAGGGCTTGAGAAAGAAAGATACACGAGTTCAACGCTTGATGTTTAGTGAGTGAAGAGTCTATTCAATGACAAGGTTCTAACATCAGCTCGAAGCTCGAGGAACGAGAGAGAGAGTGAAGCCAACTTACCGAAGATCCGTGAAAACGTAAACCGCGTTCGATTCATCCGCCGTCTCAATAACCTTCTGATCCATGACCGATCCCGAAGGAGCCGCGATATGTCCAACCCCACTCCTCACAGCCCTCCAAACGTTATCGGGGAAAGGGAAGAACGCATCACTCGACAACGAAACTTTTCCAGCTAATTGTTTGAACCAATCCCGTTTCTCCTCCGCCGAGAACGGTTCAGGTACTTGACCTTGTTCGAACAAAGATTCCCATTCTTTACGTTCCGAACCTTGAGGATCGGCTTCGAAAATTTCACCGGTGACGAAAACGTCGGTACCGTTCGCTCGATCGGCACGTTTGATCCCCTTTCGCCAGTTGAACGCGAGGACTCGAGGGTGGTGGCGGAGCCACCAGGCATCGGCTTTCGATCCCGCGAGACGAGTGCAGTGGATTCGGGATTGTTGACCGGCTCCAATTCCGATCGTTCCTCCGTTGTAAGCGTAACAGACAGAGTTTGATTGAGTGTATTTGAGCGCGGTGGTGGCGACGATCAAGTCGGTCAAAGCGGAAGGAGAGAGCTGTAACTTCGCCCACCCGTTAGCTCGTTGTCATCAACGACTGATCACGATGCTCGAACTCACGTCTTTGTTCTTCGAGACAATGTTGGAGAAAGTCGAAGCTTCAATCTTGGCATCGTTTCGTCGTTGTTCGAGCGATACGCCGTAAACTTGACGAGTCTCCGTGAGGGAGGGAATGTAAGAGGGATCCATCTGTGGGTGTATGGAGAAACGACAATTAGCTTTCAATTCCAAGCTGACGATTTCTCCTGAACTCACTTGAAGAACGCAGTATTTCCCACCCTTCTTCTTACGAAGGATATCAAGTGCCTCAGGTTCGAATCCAGGAGCGATGATTCCATCGGAAACTTCCCTCGAAATAATCTTGGCCGTCGCGACATCGCAAGTGTGCGAAAGCGCGATAAAGTCTCCAAAGGAGGACATACGGTCGGCACCACGAGCACGGGCGTACGCACTCGCGATAGGGGAAAGGGAACCGAGTCCGTCGACATCGAACACTTTGATTTCTTCAGGGGAGAGGGATGATTCGACGGCGCATCCGGCGGGGGAAACGTGCTTGAACGAAGCGGCGGCGGCCTTCGCGGGGGAGAAGGCACGGGAGAGTTCGTGGACGAGAGCGTACGAGTTGAGGGCGTCGAGGAGGTTGATGTAGCCAGGAGATCCGGAGAGAACTGTTTGAAATAGCTCTGTCAGAACGTTGGAACGACCACAGAATCGATGTCATCGCGCCAAGACTGACCGGAGAAGGGAAGTTTGCCCTCGGTAACGTAAGCTTGAGCGGGTTTTTGATGAGGGTTCGCACCGTATCGGAGAGTGAGTTGTTGAGCACGTTCAGTCAAGTCGGCTTTTTGCTCGGCAGGGGCAGCAGAGATAGCATCGGCCGAGACGTATTGACGACGGAAGTAGTTTGAAATGGAAGTATCGTAGGCGGCAGTGTGAGAGAACGCCTGAGAGAAAGCCTCGAAGTCATCAGTACCAATGACGGTCTTGGATCTTATATCGCCATCGCTTTCTCACCTTGACTGCCATACGTTGACGGAACTCGTCGGTAACTTGACCCTTTCCAGCCTTCCATTGCGCGAGGAATTCCTCGTAATCCTTGGGGTCGGAAAGGATGACAACTCGATCGTGGTTCTTCGCGGCAGCACGAAGGAGAGTTACACCTCCAATGTCGACTTCCTCGACGGCTTCAGGGATCGAAGGAGGAGGGATACGGGCGATCGTTTCGTTAAAAGGGTACAAGTTGCAAACGACGACCGAGATGGGAGCGATCTTTTGTGCGAGGAGGTCGGATTGATCAGAAGGGATGTTCCGAGCGAGGATACCTGGAAGTGGTTTCGCAAGATAAGTGAGTCAACAACTCGATAGATGAGGCGGTGCCGGGAGAAACAGAGAAAAGAAGAGAGAGAACTGACCTCCGTGAACAGCAGGGTGAAGAGTCTTTACTCGTCCTCCGAGCATCTCGGGAGCTCCAGTGATATCAGAAACATCTCTACACCAGCCAGATCAGGCGTTAGCTCGCTGATAGCGGCTGAATACGAATCGAGTTCATCCTCTCGAGCTAGTCCTTCTCCTGCCCTTCCTCCGCTGTGTGCGATCCCATAGAAGGAGTGTGCACTCACCCAATGTCCATTCCAGCATTGCGGATCGCTTTCGCGGTTCCACCACTTCCGAGTAATTTCACACCTTGTTCCGCGAGTCCTTGAGCGAAGGGAAGGAGACCGGCCTTGTCATAGACGGATAATAAGGCGATAGGTTGTTGTTCAGACATGGTTTCGTTGATCTCGAAACGAGTGGAGAAGGAGGAGAACAACCTCAGAAACTTTTTACGATGAACTTCTTCTCCGCTCTTTCTCATAGACCTTCGAGCTAGATACGACGACATGGCTCAACAACAGACTGTCATGCAGCTCCTGGAGCTCTTCCAGTTCCTTTCGGATCCTCAAGCTCCAGTTCGCAGGATTGCATTAGCCAACCTTTTGTAGGGCCTCTTTCTACATCGTTAACAGCTCTTGACTGACTCGCAAGTCGTCGATACAGACCCTATACCGTTCAGAATGCTCCGGAACGAATGCTCTTCACTCGAGAGCACCACATTGAACAAATCGCTGCAATGTGCGCTGACCAAGAAGTGAGTAACCTCCTCTGTCTGAGTTCTCGAGCTGCTCAGGGGGAAGATAGTTCTATAGAGGATGACCTGAGGGCGGAGAGTAGGCAGGATAAAGACGATGGCTGTGGAGGAATGCTAACAATTTTGGATTTTTGTTTCATCCTACCTCCAGATTATCGCCCACGACGCCCTCTCGTCTCTGATCAATCTTACGAGTTCACTCGTTGTCGTCCAAAGACTAGCGAAGATCCCTGGGTTCATTACCGGTCTCGTACGAATGATTGTCGTAAGTTTTGGTTTTCTTTCGCAACAAGCCTCGTTCGGGAGATCGAAACTCACGCTTTCTAATTCGTTTCCAGGACGAGAAAGCGCTCCTATCCGATCTCGCCTGCATGCTACTCTCCAACATGTCGAAACTCGATACCGTCTCTCTCCAAATCCTCAACCTTCGAGTTCCCTTCTCCGTCGCTCCTTCCCCTTCCGCCGGAAGCTCAAAAGGCGATGAACACGTCGAAAAGGTGGCGAGGAAGTCACCGGCAGTCGAGGATGAGATCTTGGCGTTGGATTTGTTGTTGGAAGTGCATTTGAAGGGTGAGGGAAAGAAGTATAACCCAAATGCGAATTACGACTTCCTTGCTTCGGTATTTGCCAACATTTCGCTCGTGAGTCATTAAGCTCATACATTGTATGAGTGAATTGTTGACGGAACTCGTCATATCCAGTTCCCTCAAGGTCGAGCTTTCCTTCTCGCCGCTCCCGATTCATCCGTCGAACCTCCTCTATCGAAACTCATCTCCTTCACCGAACACCCCTCACCAATCCGTCGCGGAGGTGTCGCATCCACAATCAAGTGCGTCCTCCTCTCGTCAGCTCGAGCTCGTGCAGTAGATTCTGACGTCGATTGCTGCGCCTGGTAGGAACGCCGCATTCGAGAAGTCTGGACACACGAGATTAGTCGCTGCGAAGAACGACGCTCCGCCTGAAGAAGGTTGCATCGATCTCCTCGTTCAGATCCTTCTTCCTCTGTGCGGTAACGAAGAATTCGATCTCGATGTGAGTTCTTCGCCCTCTCTCGTCGCACAGTCAACTTCAGTCTAACAGAGAGATCGTCCTACCAGATTCTGGATGAGCTACCACAAGAACTACAACTCCTTCCACCGGAGAAAGAGCGAGAACCAGACGCAACGATTCGAGCGATCCTCGTCGAGACCCTCGTGTTGTTGGCGACAAGTCGAGTGAACCGGGAAGCGATGAGAGCGAGAGGAGTTTATCAAGTGATCAAGGTTGCGCATTTGGCAGAAAAAGATCCAAAGGTGAGTTTCGACTATTTCAGGAGTCGATTGCAGTCGCTGAACACTGTCGTCGACGTTTCATCAGGTCACGGAACCAATGGTACGACTCGTCAACCTCTTGATGCGAGACGAAGGCGACGATACAGCAATCGAAGAACTTGCACCAACTCCCGCATTCCCCTCGTTCGATCCTTCAACAAACACCTCGAAGCCTCTCGAAGGAGACGAAGAGAACATCGCGCCAACAAGTTCGACAACTTTTATCGGAGCGGACGGATCAGTCGTCGAGCAAGAGAAGGAGAGAGACTGGATCAGGACGGACAATCTGCCTCTGTCGCAGATGCAACCGGAAGAGGATGAAGAAGAGATGCTATTAGAGGTATAAAAATGGGAAAACATCATTCATTCTATCTACTTTTCGGTGCAACTTTTAGGATCTAGATGTCGCCGTAGATGTCTGTTCTCCTTTGATCGAAGAGAGGCATAGACTCGCGAAGCTCCTCGGCCCATTCCGGGTCAATCGCCGTCATGCAGAAATCCCCATCATCTTCTTTCTGCTCTTTCGGGTCTGCTGGCGGTCGATCGGCACATTGAGCGAGCACATCTCCCCATGGTGAGATGATCATCGCGTGACCGTAAGATTGTCGACCAGAAGGATGAGTACCGACCTACGGAGGGAAAATCGTCAGTCAAACGCGCTTTGATCACCTGAAGACTTCAAAAAAGAGTCACTTGGTTCGAAGCGAGGACGAAGGCTTGGTTCTCGATCGCTCGAGCCCGTAGCAATACTTCCCAATGCGGGGGACCGGTTCTCTGTGTCCATGCTGAGTTGTATCCGATCAAGGAAGCTCCTTTCTTGCGAAGAGCACGTGCAGCTTCAGGGAATCTGGTTGAAAGCAATCAAGAGATTAGTCTTGAGACAGTGGGTCGCGCAGTCGCCGAACGTACCGAAGATCGTAGCAAATCAGAAGACCAACTATAGAGAAAAGTATTGTCAAAACAGTTCAGAAACCGAGTCAGAAGGAAAAGAGAGAGAGAGAGATGCGAACGAACGTTTTCCAGCCGGAGTTTGAACAGGGTCCGCTAACCGCTCTCCCGCCTTGATGAGTTCTGACTCTTTTGTCGAGTCTCCTCCTTGCACATCAACGTCGAGAAGGTGGATCTTTTCGTATTTCGAAGCGATGTTGCCTAGTTACGGAGCTCTGCGTCAGCGAGAGAGCCTCCGCGATTGAATGAATGAGTTAGCTCTTACCTTGATCGTCGATGAGCTACTCGGGAGAATCGAGGGAAGGGCGACGGAGGGCAGCAGGAGAAAGGAGAAAAAAGGAATAGATCAGTTTTCGATCTGTGCTCAAAAAGACGTGTTTCCGTAGAGTCTACTCACAACGTTCGTATTGTACACTCGATCCTTCTCGTCACTCGCCTCGTGAATACCGACCGCTACCCAGCATTTGCTCTCCTTCGCTTGTTTTCGTACTTTGTTCAAAAAGTCGTGTTCTTCGATGGGTTTTGATTTTTCACGAATCTCCTCCGGTGTCGCGATGAAGTCACATCCTTCAGGTAGCATTACGAGCTTTGCTGATAATGCAGCCGCGCGTCGAATGATCGAGCATGCGAGAAGAGCGTTATGAGCAGGGTCCTCAGTCGAACAAAGTTGTCCAACGGCGACGTAAGTTTTTGAAGTCATTCTTGTAAGTCTTGAAAGTGGTGTGGTTAGGGAGAAGAACCGTCGCTCTACTCTCTCTCTCCTCGAGTTTGTAAGGTTTTTTTCGATTCTTTCGCTATGCGAGCGTCACGATTCGCGGGAGAGAGGGCAGGTCGGCGTCATTTTTCTGGTCCGATGCGAAAAAAAAAACTGGAAGATCGTCGTGCAAAAGCGAGCTTGGCAAGTGCAAGTATAGTAAGCAGAGATGAGAAATCGCGAATGTAAACGAAACATACTGTTTCGTAAGTTACACATTTTTTCGTTCACAAGCACGGATATAGGTCGTTCCTCCTTTGATCCCAGAGTGGAATCTCCTTACGAATCTGTTCGAGTGCAGGCAGGTCGATTTCAGCTGTGATCAGCCTTCCTTCGTCGCTGCCCGAATCCGAGTCATTGTCGATAGACGCGAGAATCTCGCCAAATGGGCCGATGATAAGCGAGTGACCGTAGCTTGCTCTTCCTGGACTATGTTCTCCGGCCTGTCCAGGGTAACAGCGGAATAGGAGCGAGGTTTGAGGCGAATCGAAATTTAGAAGAAAGGAGAATGACAAAGAACGGAGAGACCAGATCATCCGTCAACGAGATCAGCCTGCAAATCGTCGAGAGAGACTAGATGAAACGTACCTGAGCAGCCGCAAAGACGTAACATTGTGTCTCGATTGCCCGAGCGCGAAGGAGAGTTTCTGCGAGAAAGCGAAGATTCAGCCTCCTGAACGACGGCTTCGTTAGAGCTCGAGATCCACTGACCCCAGTGAGCTTTGCCTAGCATATATGAAGAGTAAGCTATGGACTCAGGAATTCCATCAACAGAAAGGCGAACGAAACGAACCCGTTTTGACAGTGAAAGCGGAGGGATAGCACAAGAGCTCGGCGCCGCGTCGCCGTAAGCTTAGCGACAACTCGGGGAAGCGTATATCGAAGCAAGTAGTAAGGCCGACTGCAAGTCGACCAGATACGTCTGTGTAAGGGAAGAGCACAAAGCTGGAGAAAGGAAAACTTATCGACGAACGTTTTCCTATGGGTGTCGCCACCGGATCAACGATTCTGTCCCCTTTGATCGTGGTGTTTGACTCCATGATATGAGTTCCTCCTGTAATCGCAACATCGAACAGGTGCAGCTTGCGATATCGTTCGACAACTTCGCCTTGATCATCGATCAACTGAGGAATCAGCGCTCAGTCAGTCACGCCTCCTGCTCACAAATGTTGCAGAGCATACCAGATTCGTGTTGTAGCATCTCCCGTTCTCAGCTTCTGGGCCCTTCTCGTGAACTCCAACGTTGACCCAGATTCGACTATCTCTCGCCTGCTTCCGAAGCGTCTCTACGAACCCTCCCGGCTGGTCCAAAGACTGTGACAATTCCTTGACTCGATCCCGTGGTGCGATAAAGTCGGTAGCTTCGGGAAGGAAGAGGAGCGAGGCGTTGGCCTTCGAAGCTCTCGAGATAAGGTCGCAGGCGATCTTGGTGTTCCTCGCTACGTTCGAAGTCGAGCACAGTTGTCCTACAGCCGCGAGCATAGCGATGTCGAGCGATTCGGTCGGATAGAGTGAAGTGGGGCGGGAGAAGAGAGCTTCGGAAGTCGGTGCGCAAATTGAGCCGAAGAATTCTCTCTCCTCTTCCCCTCCTCCTTACTCGACATCAACGCAATGGCACAACTACAATCGTCAAACCTTTTCAGCGTACAGGGCAAGGTCTGTCTCGTAACCGGTGCGTTGGATTCGAGCCAACTCTCCCGCTCGCTTGAAAGCTGACTCTGTTTGTAACAGGCGGAGGAAGCGGTCTAGGAGAGATAATGGCGACTGGACTCGTAAAGAACGGTGCAAAAGTTTACATCGCATCGAGGAAGGAGGCCGCGCTGAAGGCCGTCGCGGAGAGGCTCACGAAAGAAGGACCTGGATCGTGCGAATACATCGTTGCAGATTTGGGCTCGAAAGAGGGGGTCGACAAGCTATGTGCCGAGGTTAAACGTCGGACTGATAAGCTACATGTACTCGTGAACAACTCGGGAACTACATGGGGAGCTCAGTTCACGGATTTCCCGGAGAAATCAGGTCAGTTCTTTTCCTCAGGTTTCCTCAGCCCGGTCGATTTTCCGAGACACAGAATGTCACTGACTACTGTGGAAGCTTTCAGGATGGGACCGGGTCATCGCCACTAACGTCAAATCAGTGTACTATGGTAAGCTCCGAGTTTTCCTTTTTCCCGCTTTCGCAACCAAGCTCGTCCAGCTTTCCCCGGCCTTTCCATAGTTACCGCTGGGTGAGTCTCGACTTCCTCTCCTGTCGCTAGTCGAGCCCGTCTGGGCTGCACGCACGCTCACGCAAACCGCGCCCGCTTTCCTCCTGTTCTTTCAACTCACCCTTTCTAGACTCGTCGAGCTCTTGGCGAAGGATTCGACAAACTTGGACCCTGGAAGAGTTGTCAACATCACTTCTATCGCTGGTATCTCTCCCGTTGCAGACGGAAGCAAGCTCGCAGAACCGGGACATGGACTCGTGAGTTTTCGCGTTCTGTCCCTCCTCTTTCTCTTGGTCTCCCTGCCTCGATTCTTTTCGATTAAGCGCTCACATCTTACCATTAATGTTCAGTGGAGCTACAACGCATCGAAAGCCGCCGCGAACCACCTAACCAAGTCACTCGCGATTACGCTCGCACCTCGAAACATTACTTGTTCCGCGATCGCTCCGGGAGTGTACAAGACGAACATGACGGCGAGAGGGTTCGCCAAGGACGAAGAGAGCATCCTCGAGAACCAGCCCATGGGGCGAACTGGCACTCCTGAAGATGTAAGTCGCGAATTTTCGAACTACTGAATTCCCCTTTCTCCGGCTTGAGACGATATACTGACCATCGCACTCAATCGCCCGATAGATTGCTGGATTGTTGCTGTTCCTCGTCTCGAGAGCCGGAGCTCATATCACCGGAAACGTGATTCACAGCGACGGAGGAGCTCTCTACGGTGGATCTCGTATGGCGCGAATCTAAGCAGTTAAATAGGTGGTTCGTCTTACATACAACAGTTGATGGATTAAGGTGCTGTGTACAACCGAATGAATGATGCGAATGAGAATAAGTCTATGAATTGAATTCTAAGGGAGTTGTTCAAGCTTTTGCAGCTTGCATCCGTGCGAGTTCTTTCGCGAACTTGCTCTGTTAGTGAAGAAACCATCAGCGTCCGTTACATCGAGAGAAGGGGAGAGTTAGCGCTCACCTTTGCTCGAATACTCGGACCGAATTTCATGAGTACGAAAGGCGTCATCGAGAGTGCTAATGCTAGCATTCCCGCGAGGAAACTCGCCCATTGATATCCGAGACCTTTATACATTCTGTAGCAGCGCAAGTGATCCGGAGAGGAGGGGACGAGGAGGAGGAGAGTTGGGGCTTGTCAGCTCAAATCGTTGACGAGAAGCGAGAGAGAGAGAACGTACTGTCGAGTGAAGAGCGGGAAAGAGAATGCCGCGAGGTTACGACAAAGCGATTGACCGGAAAGAGCCGACGAGGCATACTGTCAACGAACGATACGCTAAACGTCAGTCTACCGTCGATTCGTCGACTGCGTTACAGCGAAGCGTTCACTCACGATTGTATAGCAATCCGCAAGGTATGTGAACACGGCTAGGTAGATCGTGTAAACACCGTAGAAGATCTAAACCGAAGGCACACTCAGTGTCAGTCGATAATCGACAACGACAGATTCGGATGGACTCACGAGGAACACGCCAACAACTGGTCCGAACCAATGACCTCGTCCTTGAGAGAAGGCGAGAATGAACGCTCCAGCGGGGAAGACGAGACCTCCGATCAATGAAGCGTATAGGCGAGCTTCAGGTCCTCGACGTGCGACGTTCTTCTGATACAGTTTCTCCTGTAGGAAGTAGGTTGTGAGGAACCCTGCGAATGTCGCGACACTATGAGAGATTCGACAAACTGATCAGAGTCCGATTCGAGGGAGCAGCTGAGACTGAAGGGTAGACTTACATGACCGAGTAGAATACTAATCCGACTTCTCCGATGTTGAAAGAGTATTGATTGCTGAAGATCAAAGGGATCGCCTCTGTGGAAACGGATTGATGGTGAGCGAAAATATTGCGAAAAAGGAGGAACCGCGACTAACCGACGAGGAGGTACAGGCAGCCCCAAGAGAACCCGGCCCAAAGCTGAGAAGACGTTCAGAGGATGAGCCACAGTCGAGTTTGCAGCAGAGAAAGACACTCACCGAGAAGAAGAAAACGATCGATTCGGTACCGAGTAAGTCTGTGAGCGATTTGAATGTTGTTAGTTGCTACAGCGATGAAGACTGACGAGACAAACAGCTCACAAAGCGGCCTCGTCATCGAGACTTTGAGCAATACGGCGAGACTGGCTCTCTCAGCGTCACTTCGACACTGGTAAAGATCGCTTCCTGTTTCTTTTCGTAATTTCTTCGCTCTCCTCGACAGGATGACACTCCCGCGAGTTTCCCGCGTAAAGAAGATGATACCGACCGCGAGTAGGCCAGCAAACATCATCTATTGAAAGAACGAGAAGCATGAGCTGAGCGCCCTGCTGAAGGAAAAGGAGAGAAAAGAATTGACGAACCTGAACCCATTCGATCCACCTCCATCCTTTCTTGAGCTCGATATATCCACTCACTGCAGGTCCCAAACCCGTTCCCAAGAAAGCGCTAATACTGAAAACCGCCATCCCTAATCCTCGGTTATGAGAATCGAAAAGATCCGCAACCGTTCCTCCTACGAGAGTCGAACCGGTCGAGGCGGCAACTCCTTGAATGAACCGACAGATGATGACGGTTGCGATGTTTTGGCCGTAGGCGATCGGGATGAAGAAGATGAGGTAGAAGAGGGCAGAGATTACGTAGAGAGGGTAGCGACCGTATGCTTCGGAGAGCGGTGCTGTGAAGAGAGGTCCGAGTCCGAAACCGAGGGGGAAGCTGCACAATCGGGAATAGCGAGGGTGAGCATGCGAAATGAGCTTGAGAGTTCAAGCGATTGAACTTACATGGAAAGACCGAGAGTTGCCAGCTCTTCCGAGCACCCAAGTTCCCTAATCATAGATCCTGACCCTTGACCGAATGCCGTTCCGCAATAAGCGACGAGAAAGGTGAAGAAGCAACACAACAAACAAGTCGTCCATTTCTTCCTGTCTGACCACTGAGCGTACGAGCGAATGATTCGAAGAGATTAGTCAACTACATAAGGGACACGAGTGGGATACAGGGATAGACTCACGTTGAACGGGTTCATAGGATCCGCCTCTCCGTCCCATTCTACCCAAATCACTTTCGAGTCGGCTGACTGAGCTCCCTTCTCGCCTACAACCTCTCCCGGTACTCCCTTCTCTCCAGGTGTCGTTGTTTCCGTCGCTGCGCGTGGTCCTCCCCCGCCTCCTCCAACGGTTGTTACATCTGAATCCCTCTCCGCTTCATCGTGACTTCTCCATTCCCTCAATCCTTCGTCCCATACTACCGCTGAATTCGATAGTTCCGCTTCAGGATATGTTCGTTCGTGATGATGTGGATGCCGAGGTTGTGCTTCGAGGTCGGGAGGGGAGTGAGGAGAAGATGCGGATAGGGAAGGGGAAGGAGAGGAAGAATGAAGGGTGGAGACCATCTCTACGGAGCGGTCCGGTTGGCTGCGGGCGTGTTCTTGCAGAGACTGAAAGAGGTCTGATGGAGTCTCAGAGTTTATCGAGTCGAGTTGAGCGTTCCCAGCGAGTTGATCAAAAAGTCGACCGGTTGACTAAACAAAAGCCTCTCCTTCGAGCTGTCGAGGATGCTGGAACGTTGTCGGACAGCTGATACGGATAGCTGAAGTGCTGGATTATAGTCTGTCGAAGTTTGGTGCGGGAAGCAAAAGAGCGGATGAGAGAACTCCGAGTTTCGAGAAGTCCGTTGCCGAAAACAACGGCAGAGCAAAGTCCTCGCAAAATTCGCTCGTCGGCTGACCCGTTTCGCTTCCTCGCAACTGCAAAAAATGCCTTCTAAGCTGCCGGCAGCGCTGCGTCTGCTACATGACAGCTTGTTTATCTGACGCATGTAATCGCACGAGATAGGAAAGAGTGCAACGAAAGTGGGTATGTGAAAAATTGCGAAGAACGGCGACGACGAAACCGCTGAAGGGCGTCGAAGTTGGGATATACTACTGGAACGACGTGAGAAAGCAGATGAACGTAGAATCAAGCCTTTTTGAAAATGATATCGGGATCTGTGAGCACAGGAGAACTCGCAACGGATCAGTTCCTTCTGGTTAACTCGAAACGTTGAGAGAGCGATGACTCACCTTCTTGATACTCCTCTGCTGAAACCCACATGCGCTTGAACGTGCTCAGACCGGCCAAGATAGAACCACCGATCCAAGTTGAATACTTTCGTTCCGGAGGTGCACTGATTCGAATCTTTGTTTCCCTCAGTGCTAGTTTCTTCACTTCGTGTAGTAATCGATCTCCGAATCCTATCCATCGACAATAAAAGGTCAGATGAGAAAGCTATCGGAAGAAGAGGAAACTTACCTTTGACAAGAGTTCCTCCTCCGCTGAGAACGACGTTTCCAAACAAACTCTTCCTCAGATCCAAGTCGGCTCGGTTGATCGAGTCAACAACGACCTGATGTACTCCAGCATCTTCCAGCCCGACTAACTCTGGATTGAACAAGAGTTCCGGGGCTCGATGTCGTTCAGGTCCCAGCTAGATTGAAAAGGTCGAAAGATCGGTCTCTCGCGAAGGAGCTGGTATCAAGACGGACAGTACGCACCCGAATAACGTTGCCGTCTGGTAATCGGAACTCTTCCCCTCGCGCACCACCTTGAGCTTCTTTCTCTTCTTTTGCCGGTGACAAAGCGACATAACACGTTTTCTCCTCTACGAGCAATGCGGGTTTCGTCAGCGTAGCTCGAGCACAGGAACAGGCAGGAAGACATACTGATCATCCTCACGACCTCTTTCTCAGCGGTAGTATGCAGATGATATCCCGCTTTTCTCAAAAGTAACTGTAAATGATCCGTCACATCCCTGTCCACACATGTTTCGTGTCAGTCCTCGTGAGAACGTCACGTTCCGAGACGAGACATGCTGACCTTCCGGCGACATCGACCCTTCGAATCGCGTGATTGATCGAGAAACCTTCGAAAACTGGAACGGCATGAGTTACTCCATCTCCTGAATCTAGAACGATTCCCGTTGTTCGACCACTTGCGTATCTGTAGTTGGTCTCGGAGGAAGCATGTCAGTGGGCAGCCGGGGCTGAGACAACCATGTAAGCGAGACGACCTACAGGGCGAGAATTGCTTGAACTGAAGTGTACATCGCGGGAACGTTGAACGTTTCGAAGAAGATTTGAGCAGCTTGTTCTCGATTCGAATTCGGATTCAGAGGTGCTTCTGTCAGTAGGACGGGGTGCTGTGTGGGAGATTGGTTTACACAGTTAGCAGAATGACCTCCACAAAGTGTCGAGAATGCTTCCCCTCACCTCCTCTGACAGAGTTCTCAGCTCTTCCGTATATACATGAGACCAAATCCTCTCCATATCGTCCCAATCCGTGACGATTCCATGCGACATTGGGTAACTGTTTCCCTCATTCAACTTGTCGAATTCGTCAGCTCTCATCGCACTCGTCCCGCGTCTGTACGCCTGCGAAGAAAGGTTAGGCGACGCAACTTGATACGTAATAGTCCTCGTAGCTCTTGCGCTTTCCTTCCAACGAAAGTATCCCCTTCAATCGCGCCTGCCATTACTCGAGTATGTTTCGGTCGACCTACGGATCAGATCACCCGGTAACGCGCGTACGGATCAGCTTGCAGTTCATTAGAGAGCTCGGATAGAGTGGGAAAGAGGGAGCAGGAACTGACCGACATAGGAGGGAAAGTAACAAGATGGATGATCGGAACCTGCGAACCCGGCTTTCAGGGTACCACTCCCTTGGTCAATGACGACCGGTTGATTCAGTTGATCCATTGTGGAGGGCGGTAGAGTCGTGGAGTCGGGCTAGGAGGGGTTGGTTTGATGAAGATGAGATGAACTGGTAAGGCGCGTGTTGATGGAGAGGAGAGACCGAAGGCCTTCTAACTTGATGTCGCTGCTATTTTGCGTGATTGAATGGCTATGTAAGTTTGAGCGAGTGCGATGGAGAGACAGAGCTGAGTGTCTCGCAACTTCGCGGAAGTGAGCTCGAATTTCTTCGCCTCCGCTGTGGACTCAAGCGGGAGAGCAAGGTGACCGTTGACATCTCAGAAAGTATCTAAGTGAAGGCGCGCGTCGTGAAGATTTACCAAGAAAGTTACGTGTCGGAGCGAGAGTGAAAATCGTCTCGCACAAGCTCAAGGTTTGCTGCCTCGTTCTCGAGTTCACGTTCAGAGGTTCTATTACTTCTTCTCCTCCTCTCGATACGCTGCTGCACCTTTACCCCATTTTCCCGCTTTCTTCCCCCATTCCTCACTCACTCCCCAAAAGTGCTCCTCCTTCACAGGTTTCGCTTTTCTCACCTCGACCTCCTTTTCTCCCTTTGGCATTCCATCCGGCCACCTCGCTCTCAAATCAGCTGGGTCGAGTACTCCACTCAACTTGTCCGATTCTCCTGTAGGTAAGGGTTGTTTCTCTCCCATCGAGTGAAGAGCGGGAGTTGAAGCGCCGGCGGAAGAGGAGGAAGAGAAGATTGTCTCGTGGGTTCGTTCCCAGGTTCGGACGGAGGAAGGCAGAGGAGTGTGGATCGCCGTCACGAGGTATTCGGGAGAGTTCATCTCGAATAGTCGGGAGACGGCTCGTTTAAACGCGAATCGTTCTTCCTCACCTGTGAACGGAAGTCGTCGAATCAGTCGAGCGTCCCAATAGATAGAGACAGTGTGAGCATACCAGTAAAGATAGCTAAACTTTGGAAGCTCGGGGTTGCCGCACTTGGATGAATCGGTTGAGGTCTCCTTTCCGCCGCTTGTCTCGCCCTTCTCTCGTCGAGACTGACACTCTTCCTCTCGATCAGTCGAGCTTGATCCCTTTCGTACGCTTTGACTTTCTCACTCTCGTCGTAACTCGAAATGTTGGGTCGGTAAGGAGCCTCCAAATCTTGAGCGACGTCTCCGATCATTTCTTCCGTGAGAGAATCCATCACTTCCCCAGAGGCGTCTTGTCCAGAGTACTTATTCAGTGGTGTTTGAGCGAGTGACGAGTGGAGAGGCAGGGAGTAAGTTGTAGGATCGAGAACGTGAACGGGTCCGGTCGAACCTGGTGCCTGCGACCCAGATGGTTCGAGTTCGGGGACGGAAGCGTCGAGATCTTCTATCGGAGGAGGAGTGGCCGCTTTGATGGCATCGGGGAAGAAGAGAGAGTCGATGGGTGCCTGTGTGAGGAGGGAAGAGACAAAGCTCAGCGAAGAGATCTGGGACTTGACATCGTGTGAGACTAACCTCGGCGATTGCCAGTAGACGAGTCTTTGTTTCATCTGAAGAGGTCAAAGGGGTCAGCGCTATACTCACGTACGCGGCAAGAAAGATATGGAGCTCACACAAAGCGTCTAAAAGCGTAATCAGCCGCCGTGCCTCGTTTTTGGCATTCAATGGTAGGATAGGAATGTTGTCGACAATGATGGTATGCTACGAAGCTCATCCGGTCAGAGTGCGGGAACACGAAAGAAGAGAGAGAAAGGGATAAAGACTCACGAACTCCGAACCCAGCGTGATGAAATCTGCCGGACCGAGCGGCTTTTCGCACAACTCCTTGAACGAGAACCTCGCAACGCCTCCCTGCGACCAAGGGACTTTCAACTTCCTTCCGTAAACGCTCAATTCTCTCGCTTCACCTTTCTCAGCCCCGATTACCCATTTCAGAGCGTTTTCGTACTCTTTCTCCTCGCCCTTTACAAACCAACCTCGCGAACGAGTACCCCACCGTCTCCAGGCTTCCTCAGAACCGAATTCGCCAGGTGTTTCAGCGTCGGTTTCGGGTGTGAGCGGTTTTTGAGATCGAGCGACGAGTCGATAATCGTTAGGCGAGACCAGCTCAATAACGGGAGAGCGGTGTGAGAGGGCGGAGAGGAAAGGTGAAAGAGTAGCTCGTTGGATGCCCTGCTTGTAGAGATCTAAACTGAGAGTCGAGTCAGCCGGAGTTTGCAATTGGATTCGGAGGGAAGCTCACCTTCTGGAACTCGATTACTTGTCGCAACGACGACTCCTCCAAGTCTCCAATACCAACTCAATACTCGACTGACCAAACCAGCTCCCGCAATATCTACCAATTGTACCTCATCGAACGCGAGTAACCATCCATGCGTTTTGATCAAATCGAGAGCGACTTTCGCGAGTACGAATTCTTTCGTGTTGAGTCCTGGATCTGACGCTGATCTTCCGCCGGCGAATACCGATTGCCAACCTTTACTGATCGCCCTCGCTTTCATTTCTTCTTTGCGACTCCAAGGGTATCCTCCTTTGCCTCCTGATCGGTACATCTCGTTCATTCTGCGTTCTTCCTCTTCGTTTTCGATCCGTTGTTTCTCGAGTGCTTGATGAACCTGAATCGACACCAAAGGTCAGAACATTGTGACGGAGTAGAGTGGGAAAAGGCGGAATCTCGCACAGATTGATAGACCGACAACAAGAAAGCGTGGTAATGATACCTCACTTTGTGCGGCACCGGCAACGATTGAAAGAAGAGGTCCATCAACAGACTGTCCAGTTGCGGCCAGAAGCAGTATCATTCAGCTCGACTCGAACGAGGGAAATCGAACGAAGAAAGAGCACACCTCTTCCCTGTCCCTGGAGGTCCCGTTAACAGGAAACCTTTCGGTGTATCTAGATCTTCCAATCCCTCGTGCGCTTTGAGCACTTTGACGAGTTGGGTCGTCTTCTCCTTCTCGCTCAACGACATCAACCGATTCCGTTCCTCCATCTCTTGCGGTAACAAATCTTGTCCGAGATCTGACAGGGCTGAACGCTTGAAGGGCCATGCTGGGAAACGGGACGTCGGTGTTACGGCAGTCGAAGCAGAGGAGGAGGAAGAGGAAGGAGGAGGAGGGGAAAGTTCGCGAATCGATTCGAGAAGGGTCAAGAGCCGTATCGGAGGTTGATAGTCTAGTAGTTCTTCATGTAACTTGCGCATCTACGCCATCGAACAAGCCCCAGAGAGGGTACGATCAGCGAGAACAGCCTTCGGGTTTCGGAGTGAGATGATGTGGGACTCGAGACTGACCTGCACGAGCGCTCGGAGCTGCTCATCGTCCTTTTTGATCTTCTCCTGTGCTACTAGAGAGAAGTAGAGTAGCAGCGGATCCGCGATCTCTACCGCGGTGGAATTATTTGATGAGGTTGCTGTTGAGGCGAAGCGAGAGATCGTGTAGCTGAAGTTAGAGATCGATTGCCGCGATAACCTTCTGAGAAGCATCTCGATCCGTAGGAGGTGCGAGTTTAAGGTCGGAGCGAGGTGGTGGGGAGATTGAGAGAGATTTCGCGGAGATCATTTCCAAAAGTTTGATCTCTTCCGCTCTCTTTATGCTTCCTATTCGCTACAGACTCGCACATACAGCTTCGACCAAGTAAGACGGTCGAACGGGCTTCTCCAGTGTGGCAGTTCGCTCTGTAAAGCTCGAATGAGCTCGATCCAAATCTTCAACGTCATCTCTTTCAGGCAGCGAGTTGGGAATGGAGGAGCAAAGTCTGCCATGTTCCAAGGGAATCAAGACGTGCACAGGAGTCAAGGGATAGTAAGAATCGGATAAAAGTACAACAACAGGCTTTGGGAAAACGAAGAGAGAAAGAGCGAGTGAAAAATACAACGACAAATTGAAAGAGAACGGAAAGTGCGAGAAAGAGAAGCGATCTAGTGGTGGAATGAGTAAGCTACGACTCGACGGGTCGGGGTTTGACCCGGAAGAGGAGGCGTCCTGAGACGACTTTGGTGCGAAGGAAGGGAAGGGCGTTCAGCTTGAAGCGAGGCGACTTTCCTCGGAGGAGTGCGAGTCGGAGGAACAGGTGAGGTGAACTTTCGAGGAGTAGAGCGGGCGCGAGGAGGGAGAGTCGAGGGACGACGAGGGGGGGCCGAAGGAGAGAAGACGAGGACTTCAAGTTCGTCTTCGTCGATTTCGAATCGCCTGATGACTTCTTCTAGCTCTTCTCGTTCAGTTTTGCGAGGAAGGGGCTGGTGACGAGGGTAGTTTCCTCCGTCGTCGATTTGTTCCGCGAAAACGATTCGTCGTCGGGGTCGAGGTGAGGAAAGCGAAGAAGGAAGTCCAAATGCTTCGTTCGCTCGACATTGACGGAAGCACGATTTGACCGGTTGCTCGAGAGTGAGGGCACAGGAATTGCGTTTGACTAGCTCCGTACGGGTGACGACGACTCGTCTTCTGGGAGTAGACGAGCGAGGTTTGGCGGGAATAGGGGTGGAAGAAGGAGCGACGACGACGGCTCGAGTCGCGGCGGGAATTTGTACTTCTCCGATAGCGATGGTCTTTTGAGTAATGGCTTCGAGCGAGACTCGTTTCTGTGTACCGTGAGAGTGTGAGGTCAGTATTCGGAACTCGTGTGACCGTGTGATGGACAGCAGGGAGAAGCGTGACTCACGGTGATAGCCCTTCTAGGTACTTGTTTGATCGTTCTCGGACGAGCGAGAGGCAGAGGAGTGGGAGGGAAGAGTACTAAGAGAGCTTCCGTTGCGCGATCGACGGCGAAGCGAGCGATTTTCGAGGCAAACATGTTTAAGCTGGGGTGGGTGTGAGAGCGAGTTGGAAAGGGGAGTGGAGTGAAGTGAAGTGAAGGAAAGAGAGAGAGAGACCGGTGAGAGAGAACTCGAAGTCATTCGAGTCGCATGAATTTCTTCCATCACACGAAAGTTTTTGAAGCTTTGATCACTCGCTCGCCATCTCTCTCTTTTCCTGCGACAACCCCTCTCTAGCTTTCCATCACCCGTCCTTCCGCCACTCGTAAGAGCTAGCCTTCGTGATTTCAAGATCGTCGAGCTCAAAACGACGCAGGACAAAGGTCATTGTCGACGAGACTGCCACGCTCGCTCGATCAGGTGTGTGTCAGCAGTGCCGGATCCTGAGTGTCTGCCGCGCGACGCCCTTTGGCTGCGCAAAGTGCCGAAGCTCACTTGAAAGTGTCGCGGTCAATTTTCATGCAAGTTCGTACCGATAGCCGGAATGGCTGGAAGACGAACGAGCGTTATCAGACGGCTCTCGGCTCTTGATACGGCGAGTCAGAGATTGCAAGTCGGTGTAAGAAGACACGAAGGGAAACTCGGTAAAAGTTGAGAGAATTCAATTCAATCAGGAATCACGCACGGCGCAACGAGGGTATTCAATAGATATGAGATGGGAAGATGGGAGAATGAAGCAAGCGGAAAGAGGGCGAGAGGGAAGGATGAGGAAGGAGTTTAGAGAGGAGTGTATTTGAAAGACTTGATCTCGAAGTAGGCATCATCAGAAGGGGGACCAGCCGACCACTTGGGGTCACCGTTACTCCAGCTAGCGAGTGAGAGGAAGAAGAGTCAGTCAGGAAACGTCAACAGAGAAAGATTTGAGAGGCTTGAGAGAATAACTGACTTGTTGTAGATGATCTTGCTAGGGATTCCGACGGGGACGTTGGTGTCAAACTCCTCTCTCAAGTCTCCGTCGATGAAGAACCTCGATTCCTTTTCAGTCCATTGAATAGTGTAGTTGTGGAAATCGTCCGTCGCATCGAATCCGTATTTCTGTCCTTTCGACGTCGAGTCCTGACCCTTGACCAAAGCTTGGTTCGTGAATTGAACTCCTTCGGAGAGGTATTGACGGTAACCTTCAGTGTAGTACGACGAAAGCAACTCGATATCGACCTCGGCTTGGTCGGAATCGTAGAAGAAGATACCTCTGTCAAGCGAGCGAGTCAGTCGAAGGCGTAGGAAGTAGTCAGAGGAAGAGGACGACTTACTGGCAAGCTCCTTTGACGGGAGTACCCTTGGCCCAAGTCTCGAGCGTTCCGTACAAGACGTCCTCGTACGATTCAATTTCCGCCGATTTGATCATACCCTTCCCAGACTGACCCGTGATCTTGAGCCTCAAAGCGCCATCGACGATATCGACGTTCGATTTGATGAATTCGCGAGGGATCGATCCGGCGACTCCGTCGTTTTCGATCGCATACGACGAAACCATGTACCCGTTCTTGTTGAGGAACGCTTCGGCGCTTCCTGTCGAAGGATCGAACGTCGAGAAGTCGAGGTAGTGACCTCCAGGAGGAACGTCGGGAGTTTCAGCGGGGGAGGATGCAGTGTTCGTCGAAGTAGCTTTGGGAGGATCGTTGGTCGAGAAGCCTGGTCCATACGCGGTCGTAGGCAGGGCTGTCGCGGGAGGGTCGTCGCATCGCTTCTTGGCGTGGGTACGTGCTTCCACCAGGGAAGTCGTCGCGAGGAAGAGGGAAACGAGAGTAGGAGAGAAGTACATGTGAGAGAGTTGATGGATGCAGTGGAAGAAAGGAGGGAGGGAAGAAAGGAGGAAGGAAGGGAGCGAGTGTGGAAGGAAGAGAAGAGAAGCAAAAGAGAGAGCCGAACTTTCGTCGTTTTGTGTCGTTTGCGCTCGATCCTCGAATCCGCGGTGAATGGCGTCGCCGAGGCTGAACGAGATCCGAGCACGACGCGAGGGACTGAAAGTGGTACCGGCTTTGAATTGATTCGGTCCGTCGAGGTCACGAGGAAAAGGAGTGAGCGAACGCTGTGATCGAGGAGAACCGTGAAGAGAACAGGGTTTCGTGTAGAATCGGCGGTTGATCGAGCCTTCTTGCCTGGTACCAGGCCTTGCCAGATAGTAGAGCACAATAGTCTACGGCAGTGTGTACGCCTGCGGCTGCTGAAGCTGATGAGCGGAGGAGACAGCTATGCGAGAGCACATACACCTTCAGCGGACTACAGCTACAGACCCCCTATTTCGATCATGTCCCTGTCCTGTCTTTCCGTGTTCTGCTGTTGTCTAAGACCCGTCGATACCAGTCCTATCGTTCCGGCGGAGAAAGGGCGACCAGAGAGAGGCGAATTGAGCATCGTCGCTCGACAGCATCGTGCAGGTCGAATCTCGTCCACCTCATGTCTTGTCGATTGATACGCCGACTGCGTCCTGGCTGTCGTCCGGTGCGCTGTCAGAAACGACGAGGAGGGAGAAGAAGAGAGCCGTCGGGTTCAAGGTCGGGACCGAAGGGCTGGAAGTCGAATCATCGTTTCTGGTATTGACGCGCCGCGCTAGATTCGCCTTGCTGGAGTCTGACCGCATCTCGAGGGTGTTGAGGAAGAGGAGAAAAGGGAAGAGATCAAGAATCGAAACTTCTCCTCCTCTCTCTTGACCCGCCATAGCTATCTCGAATCCGACCAGACCAGCGTACTATGCTGTCTATCTATCAATGCCTACCGCGGCTTGGAACTCGTTCCCGGTTCCTCCCTCACCAATTTTCGACTTCATCTAAAACTTCCCAAGTCTCATGGTCCGAGGAGCCCAAGCCGAAGAAGCCCTCATGGAGTGCACCGAAGTATCCGACACCTGCACCCACTGCTCGAAGCAAGCCCGGCAGGAGGAAACCGATGCCACGAGTGATTGAACATAAACCTCCAACTCCTGAGGACCTCGAACGGGCTCGGTTGAGGAGGATTCAGAGGGCAGAGAGGTTGGAAAGGAAAGATTTGACGGCTCAGATGACAGAAACGAAAACTTGTGAGCCCACAACTAAACTCCTCTCGCCGATAACTTTCGCTGAAAATGGAACTCGTTTTTTTAGATATGGGAGGATTCACTCAACCTCGACACCTACACTTCCTCAATACGCTCGATCCAACTCGGAAAGAGAAAGATTCGCGCGAGATTCGAGTCGGCGAGAATCGAGTTAGACCAGCAGCAGAAGCGTACGAACCTCATACAGTTTACCTCGCCGTTACTCGTTACCCGATTCGATGGGGACATGGACGATCGACTCGTCGGGAATGTTTCAGTGGATATTGTAAAGAGTCGGAGTTGGGGGAGAGGTTCAAGGAATTGAATTATGGAGTTTGGAAGGAGGAGGAAACGCATTTCGTCAAACTCGCGCATGGAAAACCGAAAGAACCCGTCGTCACTCCGGCTCATTGGCACTGCTCGAGCGATAGTAAGGAATACCTCGATTTGGCGATCATGCCCGGAAGTCCGGAGGAGCGTTCGTTACTCAACAAACCGATTTCAGGAAGACTGAAGGCGCTCTTGAAGGAGATCAAACAAGAACGTGCAAAGCTCGCTTCCTCCTCCGAACCTGAACCCGAGCGAACGACTCTGAAGCAACTCGAAGAGCTCGAGAAAACAACGAGAGCAGAACTTCATCCCGTAGTTTCGAAGAATTACAAACGACCTGAACCTCCTTACCTCGATCCTCGACTCGTCGTCCCCATCTTGACCGTCACGCTCCCTACTCGTCCTCTCGCTTCTACCCTCGCTCGACTCTGTAACGGTCACCCTCGAGGTCTCCCCTTCATCTCGTCGATTCCGAATGAAGATCGTAAAGATGGTCCCTCGACGTTCCGACGCCTCCTCCGAATGAGATCGAACCGAATCCTCGAATTGACGAAAGAGTTGGTCTACAAGTTACAAGGTCACGCTGGAGGATTAATGAGTTTGAGGTTGAGTCCGGAAGATAGAGGGCGAGGAATCGAGGGAGAAGGGTTGGGACAAGAAATCAAGGAACCGGAGAGAGGCTGGGCAGAGATCAGTTGGTTGGATGAGAAGAGTGAGATCTGGAACGGGATCGAGAGGGAATCCTACCTCGATAGTTGGGCGAATTTGGACGGAGTTCGAACGGGACCGAAACTCATCGAAGAAGGGTATCAGGTTCGATCAGAGGGAGCCGTGGAGTCTATCGAAGGAGTCAAAGAGGCGGAAGTCGAGGCGAGAGGAGCCGAGCAGGAAGAGCCGGTCAGGGTCGAAGAGGACGCGAAATCTATCGCCTGAATGTCTCCCTTTCTCTTTGGTTATTGTTTTTCTGCTTGTTGTACTCTTTTCGCACTACTCTCTCGCATCTCTATCTATCACCCTCTTCTCCTGCAAATCCCTTTGTCTTCAGAAAGTCGTGGTGCTTTGCAGAGTACGAGAGAAGGGAGAAGAAACTTGTAACAACAAGACGAAGACTGCCACGGCTAAAAGAGGAGAACGAACCCGGACTCAACGACGATACAAGTACAAGACTGCGAAAGGGAAAGATCATTATAGATACTGTGAAGAGGGAGAGGAATCAGTGAGCTCAGCGATGCGTATGAATGAACGATGTCGCAACTTACAGGTACACTCGAGAAATCCAATTGATCCCCAAAATCATCTCCTTCTCCCTCTCCTTCCTCATCCTGATCTCCATACTGACCCCCTTCTTCTTCCTCTTCATCATCCTCAAGTTCATTCTTGACCTTCTTCTTGTAAGCTTCCGCCTCGCTCGTTCCTCGTTCCGGAACTACTTTCGAATCATTATAGAATCTCTCGAAATCTCCATCGTCGGGTAAACTTCCTGGCATAGAAGACGAACGTTGATGACGACTGTAACGAATCGGTTCCGCCTCTTCATCTTCATCATCTTCGAAATCGACAGGTTCTTCCGCGACTGATGCCGAGAGGAGAGGACTCGAAGGAGTGGTACCTCGGTTCGAACGAGAGGGAGGAGGAGCCGTATCGGATAGAGCGGAACGAGATGATCGACGAGATAAACTGCTCGCGATGTTGCCGAGTCGTGGGAACGCGATTCGACTCGTCGATTGATCGGAACGAGCAGAGAGAGCAGGGGAAGGAGGTGCGAGTTCGGGTAGGTCGATCATAGGGAGTGGAGCTCGCCAATAGTTGAAATCGGTAAAGTCGGGAGCGGTGGATCGATTGATAGGTGGGAACATTTGATCGACGAGATCCGTCATGTGGATGTAGCTGAAACATCGAAGCCACATCAGACGGTCCTGTCAAAGACAGACTGAGGTGTTCGAGACTCACGAAGACTTGTATCCAGCCAGTTCAAGCAACTCCATTTTCACTTCACCATTCGAGTCGATCGTGAAGATTCGCGATGAGGGAATGTCGACGCTTCGATAAGAGAGAGCATCGGTGATACGATTTCCGAATCCAGCGTAGAATGGTGAACGTTCCCCGAACAGTCGTTGAATATCTCGAAGACAAGCCATTTTGAAAACTTCAGGTTTTCGCATAATCACCTCGCTGTACGTGCTCGAATGGAACTCAGCTGAGACTCTCTCACAGAACTGATCTGAAGATCAATGAGACGTACCGATGAAGGGAAGTCATCAAACGATCAGGACTCATAATGACCGGACCTTCAGGTAATTGAAACCCATTCTGTTTGATCCCTTTCAAGTATTCCCTCGTCGTATCGGCTTGACCGATCGCCCGAGAAGTGAGATACATCATCTTGTAACCGTTCCGAGAAATGTCGGTGTACAGTTTCGCGACTCCCAAGTGAGTCCAGTCTCGTCCGATCATGGTGAAAACGTGTCCTAGCGCATCGGATCTAATCGACCAAGGAAGGGTGAGCTTGCGTGATTGAGGGATGAGTGAGGAGAGTAAGACTCACTTGGTGATAGTTCCGTCAATGTCGGAAATCACGACTTGATAATCTCCCTCCCAGAGGAAGATTCGAGAAGTGCAAGTAGCGTATCCAGAATACGAAGATCGAACCGAGAACGAGATTGTATTCATCCCTTTGTTGAGCTTGAGCGCTTTCTATGAGTGAGACAGAGCGAAAAAGGGGGGATTAGCGGAAAAGAACCGAAACGAAGAGGAAAGAAGCGATTTCGGACGAACGAGTTGATCAGAGGTCAATCGAAGAGTCTTTGCGTAATGTTTCGTATGATCTTCAGGAGGGAACTCGTCTTCATGAACCTGAATCGGTTGCTGAGGAGGGGGAGAAGCTGCCGGTTCGAAAGGCGGAGGAAGATCCGAAATCGGAGCAGTTCTCGGAGAATCAGGAGGACTCGTCGGTGGACTCGTGGGAGGACTCGTTTCGGATCCAGGTAGGCTGACGGTCGATGCCGAATCTCCTTGAGTAGCGGCGTTCGAGATCGAGGTTCGGTTCCTCCCCCACCAGAGACTCCATCCTCGTCCGGATCGTTTCGAAGTTTGATCGACGTGTCGATGATGTTCTGGGTGGTCGACGAGGGATTTCCGGTACACTGATAAGGAAGCGAGAACGGGGGAAGCGTTGTCCCAAGTGAGGTATCGACCAGCATATTTCACGACGAGATCGGGATTCTCGGTCAATTCAGTTTCTTCCATGAATTGGTTGAACGTTACTTGTTGTTCGACAAAGACTCGATCGGTAGAAGCCTATCGAGATAAAGAGTCAGTAGCACTCGAGAGAGATGAAAGGGGAAGGTGGGTGAACTCGCCTGATCGTGACCGAAATCTTCACTTCCGCACAAACTCATCTCAAACACATGCACCTTGCCTCCGATCTTGAGCGAGAACTGTTTCGGACTCGCATGAAAGACACCGTCATCTGGACTCGGAGCGATTTCGGATTCGGCGTGGAGGGATTGAAGACTCGAAATGCTGACGGGTCGAGGAGGGGGAGAACTCGCTCGGGAGCTGTGTCGAGATCGAGGTTTCGGAACTTTCGGGACGACGGGTTCGGCGTCGAGGTCGAGAGGAGGAACGGAATTGTCGGTTGATGCTGAGGGATCTTCTTCGGAAGCTGGATCGAAGAAATTTGCGAGAGTCGTAGGATCGGTCGATTGTAACAAAGCTTGAGTGAAGCTGATGATTTCCTTCTCCGCCTCTACAGATCGAGAGCCGTCAGCGAGGAGAGATGCCTAGATAGACAGAGGACGACTTACTGGAATCGATTCCGAGAGCCGAGGGAGCGAGTTCTTCTCCGAGTCTCCTATCGACTTCTTCCTCCTTCGCTTCCTTCTCCTTGTCTACCTTGTACCCACTCATATCTAACATGAGAGCACCCGTGTTCTCCGGTGCTACTCCCACTTCCTCTCCCGCCGCGTTTCTCAGTACTTTTCCCGTCGCAGCATCAACTTCCGTCGGACCCGTCGGTAGAGGTCTCATCGAGAAATCGACCGAGCTTTGAGATCCATCCGAACCCGTCGCATGACCCGTTCCCGAACTCCCTCCGAGGATCTTCTCGACGTCTGAATTTTGCGCCCTCGCGGCTTTGATCACTTCATCTGCCGTACTGTGTTCCGCTTCGTGATCGTTCAACAGACTCATCCCACTCAATTTCTTCTCAACTTCGCCATCGAGTTGTCCAATCTCTGCTTTCCTTCCTTTCGGATCTTCCTCCTTTTGACCACTACCGCCAATCGAACTCGATTCTGAATTACCGGCTCCTCCAACGACGTCCTTCTTGATAACATGTTTAATCTTCGCGTCTCTTAGTTCATGCCCTACTCCTCCTGCCGCGACAGGTAACATTCCCGCGGCTTTCTCGAACGCACGTGCGATCGGACCTGGAATAGAGTTGCCCGATTTCGCTTGTGCTTTCTCGTTTTCTTCTTCGTGATCTACTTCACCCTCCATTTGTCCGTCGTCGTGGAGGTCGGTTCGGGAGGGTTGAGGGGAGAGATGAGCTAGTTGAGGGATCGAACGGAGAGTACCGGTTGGGGAAGTATTGGAGAGGGAAGCGTAACGAGAAGAATTCGGAGAGGAAGGATGTGATGGTGTCGGAGTGAAAGGTTCTGTTCGCTTCGATGTTCATCAGTCACCTTAGAGTTACTGACGGAATGCAAGAAAGACGAACGATCTTCATCCGCTTCACCAACTGAAGATTCTTTCGTTTCCATCGCCGGAGCGTCCAAATCAAGCGGTTCCATCTCCTGCGTGGCTCGTTACTCTGTCAGCACTCTGCTATTGTGCTGAATGGAGGGCAGTAGAACTCACGCCTTGATCCCCATTCCCATCATCCGAAACCGGACCGCTCAAAGGACTGGTTTGTAAACTCTCTGGAACGTCGGCTTCCGTCTCAAACACGAAGAACGCTTCCCCAGTTTCCCCAACCTTCATATAGAATGGTACTCGTTCATCGTTTACGCTTATTCGAACCTACTCCAGTTGCCCCCCACCAAAACATGAGAATCAACTTTCAACTGCGAGTGAAGGGGAAAAGACGGAGAGGGAGCTCACTTTCTTGTCGACAGGACGTAAGACGCTCAATTTCCCGAACCTAACGTGGAAGGGTGAACACGCTAGTTCTACTTGACCGGGGACTTCGACACTCGCTCGTTCGACGACAATGACATCGATCGCTCCGGTTAACGTCGCTGGGTTGATATCTTTGTAGTATTGTACAGCCTATGAATCGATCCCGAGTTGTTGTTCGTTAGTGAGTAGGGTAGAGGGGAGCTCGGTGAGGCATCCCGAAGAGAGATGGAGATGGAGATGGAGAGAGGGAGAGACTAACCTTTGAAACCCATTGCATCCTAGCGAGACCTCTAGCTTAGCTTGGCTTTGACGTGTCTGCTGCTGTCTATCAGGGTGTCGAGTCGAGAGGGAGGTCGTGAGTTTGGTGAGAAGAGAGAAACAACCCGATGACACTCGCATTTGACGTTCACGTTCTCTCGCAGTCGTCTGGTAAGCTAAGGGGTATTGAACATGCAACAGAAACCAAGAATGACACATAGCGTTACTAATCACCGAGAAAAAAAGAGAAAACATCAATCATGCGAAACTCAAAAGTTTCAAAATTCTTCAAAATCGTCCCATCCATCCTGACTTTTCCTCGCCATCACCGTGGGTTCAGGGGTCGAAGATTTCTTCGCTGCTTCTTGAGCCGCCCGAGCTGCGGCCGCTTTCGGAGCGAACGAATTCCAATCCCCTTCGATTTGAGGCGGAGGAGGCGGAGGAGGTTGAATCGGTGAAATAGCTCGTTTGTTATTGTTGTTCGCAGTCGGCATATCTCTGAATCCTTCGTTTCCTTGACCCCTATAAGCTCCTCCTCCAGTACTCGTCGAATTCGAACCTAATTGAGATTCAAAGAAATCATCTCCCGTTCCTCCTCCTCCGGCTCCAGTCGTCGTAGTATCCGATCCTCTCGGCGCCCATTCTTCCCCAACTCTCCCATACCCCTCCCCTGCTCCTCTCCCGGTTGCTCGATCCAAGTAATGCGCCCCCAAGTCGCCAACATCAACCCCGAGATCTCGTTTAAGGAATTGAGATCCCGATTCTAGACCAGTCGAGAGGACTTGTCCACCTGTACGAGCGGCAGTTGAGAGAGTTGAGGAGGCCGTCGAGAGGAAAGAGGAGAATTGGGATTGGAGCGCCGGGTCGTGGGCTCGTTCGATACCGGGTTGGATTACCGAACTAGAGAGAGAGAGAGTACGCTTTTTAGTGCTGACGAACGAACAGAGAGAGGATCGGCGAGGGGTCCACTCACTCGTTGACAGTCTTCGTGACTGCCCCTAGAGCGGCACCTAAGAATCCCCATCCTTTCCCCAAAGCCCCAACAGGATCATCCCTCAGATCGTCCAAACCTGGTAAAGCTCTCGAACTCAACGCTCCAACTCCCCCACCGTTCCCTTGATACGACGATTGATTAGAGTCAGGTTGAGATCCAAACCCAGAGTATCTCCCACCTTGGGAAGGAGGTAACTCGGCAGAACGTTGAGCGTTCGCGTTCCCCATTTTCGCGAAATAATTCTCGTTTTGAGATTTTTGCGAAACGGGTCCCCCAGAGGAGATACCTCGATCCCCTCCTCCTCCTCCTCCTCCTCCTCCTCCTCCTCCTAAGAATCCAGATTGGGTCGTACGAGGTTTACGGAGGGAAGAAGAACCGGAAGCGGAAGAAGACGAGGGACCAGAGTGGGAGACGGAATTGTAGGAGGATGTAGAGTTTGAAGAGGATTGAGGCGCGGGAGTGTCGGAGGGAGTCCAGGGACGTCCTTCTGCGTCGGCCAATAACTGCTCGAAAGGAGATTAGGACATCAAGGGAGAAAGAGAGAGAGAGAGAAGGAGTGAAAACTCACTTTATCTCGATACATCGCCGCAGTGTGAGTGTTGTACTGCAAACGCGTGGCACCTCCAGTGTTAGTCTCTTCTCCAACTGATTAGCAAGGTAGATAGGCCTCACCTTTTCACTCAAATTATCACTCTTCCAGTTCTCTCCATTCGCCTCGAAGAATTCCCTCGCCTTCTGATTCCCTCCACTCAACATCCTCTTCATTTGGGGTTGGGTCCATTTGTCCATCGTCAAACTCCGGACGAAACTTAAATGAACTCCTAACGAACGATGAGTACCCGAACAAGAGAGACAGAGAGTCGTGCCGTAGGAGAGGGAACACCATTGAGGAGAAGGGAGTCGACATTCAGAACAATGCTTGTTCTCTCCTCTAACCCAGGACGAGTGAACACGAAGGAAGGGAGTCAGGAGGACAGCTGGAAAGAGAGGGAGAAACGATCAGATTCAAACTCACTCTTTCATCCACTGTGGAAGGGAAGAGAGTAAGCGCTAGTAAAGGATAGAGATGTGCAGAGCACTCACGTCAAGGAGAACGGCTTTCGTATCGTACTCGGCTGCCATTTTGGGGAGTGTTGTGTGACGAGCTGAAACGGATTCGAGTTCTGGAGAGAGTGTCGTTACGATTCGACTGTGATCAGACTGTAGCTGCAGACGAGAGCGCTATCGGGCACGCGGTGAGCGCGTTATACGAGCGAAGTCGAGAGCAGCGAATAAAGAAGCAAAATCGCAAATGCAAGCTCTCGAGCTCTCGAGTCTCGAGCTCTTCGAATTTCGTCGAGCTGCATCGTGAAAATTTGGTGCACTGGAGGGCTAGCTGAGGAGCGTTGACGTACATGCAGCTGACTTGAACTGCCCTGAAGGTAACCAAGAGCACATTTGATTACAATTAGCGACGAGAACCTAGGATAACCTGTCGATAAGAACGCCCCTGAAAACGAACGAAAACAAGCGAGAGATGCGGTATGAGATAGAATGCGAGGGCTGTCTAAAGGGGGAGTGGCGAACAAGGAGGGCAGCCAGACAAAAGAGAGCGAGATCCTTAAACCGTAACTTCGGCGAGCTGTTCTGTAACGATTGAGACTCGCTGGTTGACGGGTTCAGGGATTTTGAGGTGTGACTCGGGGTGCTGAACAATGCAAACACATGTAGAGATGTCAGCGCGCAAGTTCATGCGATGATCCGCGGAAGAGGAATGATTTTTTTGACGAACCGGAGGAGTGTAGTCTTTTTGACGCTCGATCTGCTCAGGGAGAACTCCAGCTGAGGCGGCAATGAAACCGAGGAAAGCGGGAGAAGGGTTAAGAGGGCGAGTACAGAACTCAGGGTGTGCTTGAAGACCAGCGAAGTAAGGGTGATCTGTTACAAGAAAGACGAGAACAAAAAAACGAGTCAATCAGCTCGAGAATCGAATGCTTGTGCAGTCATCGACTTCGCTTACCTGGTAGTTCGGCAACCTGCATCCTTTGTCCACTCTCATCACGTCCGATGAATTTGAACCCGGCCTTTTCGATTCGCTCGACGTACTCCGGGTTGACCTCGTAACGGTGACGGTGACGCTCCCAGATAGTTTCCGCGCCTCCATACAGCTGCCTGACTTTAGACCACTCGGTAGAGGGTTCGAAGATGGTGGGACGAAGTCCGAGTCGCATCGTTCCTCCGAGGTGAGTCTTCGAAATTTCGGGCATGAAAATCACGACGGGATGAGGTGTGTCGTCTTTCAATTCAGCCGAGTGAGCGCCTGTCGTTCATTCGAAGATAAGCTGATGCTCGTAGGCTAGAGGGAGAGGGAGGAAACTGACCTTCAAGTCCGAGAACACTCCTAGCGAACTCAATAACAGCAATTTGGAAACCAAGACAAATTCCTAGGTAAGGAATCTTCTTCTCCCGTGCCCATTTTGCAGCAGCAATCATTCCTTCTGTTCCTCGAAGTCCGAATCCACCGGGAACGAGAATACCGCTGTAAGGAGAGAGCGAGCATTCGGTTGATCAGCTCCTCGCCTCTTTCACGAGGAAGACGTAGAGACTTACTTGGCGGTACAGACAGCTTGCCAAGCGGCATGGAACTCTTGTGGTCGCTCCTGTTGAGCCTCGGACTCGAGATCTGATGCCTCGACCCATGTAATTTCGAGTTTACGTCCACATTGAAGCGCGGCGTGTTCGAGAGATTTCACGACCGACGTGTAGGAATCTTGAAGAGAGGTGTATTTTCCGACGAGACAGATCGAAACTTTGTCGAATAATCGATCGTGACTGTTACGAGCAATCGTCAGTAGCGATTCTGCTTTGTTCGAGGATGAGATAGCTAGACTCACGAAACGGTCAATTCCTTCCACATTGTCAACAATTTCTTTCCTTTCGCCATTCGAGGTTCGCTAGTTCGGATCGTGTCGAGTTTGAGACGTTTCGTGAGGAAAGAAACGAGTCCTTGATCTTTCAAGAGGAGGGGAACGTGGTAGAGGGAGGAGACGTCGTGTACGGCAAGGACTTGCTCGTTGGCAACGTGACAGAACATGGAGATTTTCGACGTGACGGAGAGGGGAAGAGGAGAAGGGCATCGGCAAGCGATCTTTCCACGAGATGACGATGTTTAGAGTCAGCTATACTCGGAATCCGTTCGCAAGACTCAAAACTCACGATGTCAGGGACTAGACCGAGTCCACGAAGGTCACGAATCGACGCCTGCGTCGGTTTCGTCTTGAGTTCACCATTGATCGAGGGAACGAGAGAAACATGAAGGAGGGCGAAGTTGTCATGTCCGACTCGGAATTGGAATTGACGCATAGCTTCGACGAAAGGTGCCGACTCGATATCTCCGACAGTTCCTCCGAGCTGTTGAATGTAATCACGCAAGGTCATTATTGAGATTCAGGCTCTCACAAAATCGCGAGAAGGGGAGAAAAGGAAGAGGAACTAACCTCGATGATGCAAACTTCGGGAGGTGCACCAGACTCATCTACTGGTTGATGAGCGACTCGTTCGACCCAGTCTTGGATAGCGTCGGTAACGTGAGGGATAACTTGAACAGTCTTTCCCAAATAATCTCCCCTCCTCTGAAGAATCACGCAGTGGACGACGAGATCAGCGACTCGACACGCGTGAGAAGGTTACAAGACGAATACATACCTCTTTCTCGATAACTTCTCTGTAGATCTTGCCCGTCGTAATGTTGTTTTCTCGTCCAAGAGTCACATCGAGGTACCTCTCATAGTTTCCCAAATCCAAATCCGCTTCTCCACCATCATCCAATACGAATACCTCACCTGTAGAACAACTCGTCAAGCGTGTCAGTCGCGCGCGGATTCGCGAGAAGAACGGAGAGAGCGAAAATCATACCGTGTTCCGTCGGAGACATGGTTCCAGCGTCGATGTTCATGTAGGGGTCAATTTTGATCGCAGTAACATTGAACCCGAGCGTCTTCAACAGCAACCCAGTCGAACTCGCTGGAGACGGAATTTTTTCTCATCACTGAAGCATCCGAAGAGACAGAGAGGGAGATGACGATGTAGACTAACCAATTACACCTTTTCCGATACCCGAAATGACTCCTCCAGATACTAGAATGTAACGCATCGCGACTGAGAGAGGTTTGTAGGAAGGAGGGAGAGAGAGAGATTTGAACTGTGAAGGATGGGGAGGGACCGAGTTGGGGTCGATCTGTGTTTCAAGTGTGGTGGCCGAGATTTGAGAGTGGTACAGGGTCGATCTAAAAGTACAGGAAAGGGGAGAGAAGAGAGAAGAACTCGCCGAACTTTCGGGCGGGAATGATCTGTCAACCCGGCGCGATTCGTCTGTCCCAGACGGTGCAATGGACCAGAAGTCGGACTAGTAAGATTGCAACAAGGTGGCAGAGGCGGACAAGAGACACGAACGAAAATACAATCAAAAAAAAAACTCGGAAAGATCAAGCTGCGACCACTGCTCCTCGACGACTCGCTCCTTCTGTTCCTGCTCCATCGATCACTTTCCCACTCGTCGTTTGAGGTGCCGAAGGAGCCTTGCTAGGTCGTCTGAAGCACAAGAACTGTAACGCGGTCGCTCTTCTCGACGCGACGAGAGTTCGTTTCAGTCCTTCGAGCTCTTGTTGCAATTCTGCCGCAGAGTTGGGCGTGGGACGTCGGTAGTAAGATTGAGAGATCGTCTTGTAGATGGATTGGAGGGTCTGGTCGGCCGTGGGGGAAACGTGTTGCGAGAGAGTTTGATGCATAAACTCGATTTCGAGAGTCGCCTTTGCAAAAAGGCGCGTGAGTGAAAGATTGAAGATCAGCGAGGACAAGACAACTCACTTGCAGCATTCCTCCCATTCCGAATCGTTCAACTTGACCGAAAGCTTCCAGGGCGACCCCGGCCAACTCTTCGACAAGAGATCCGAGTGTCCTCGCGACCAAAGGTTTCGCCGTCGCCGAAACTTGAGCGTGTACGAGTACGAGTGACAGTAGAGCATCATAGATGAACGGATGCACCTCTAACGAGTCGAGCAAGTCGAAGCAAAAGTCAGCTTGCTTCCTTCCCTTCGGATCGAAAGCGAAAGGAAAAGCGTCGTACCTTTGGGTTTCTCGGCTTCGTACCAGTCAATTCCACCTCCCAGAACTCCCTTCCGAATGATCTCGCCGACTTCGGCGCTTTTCCTTTTCACGTAATCGTCGAACAAGATCTTGTCGAGTTGATCCGTAACCTCCATCAACATTTGTGCGTCTTGAGACATGTCGACTTTGAACGCAGTTTGGAACTGGGAAATCATTCGAGGAATGATCGATTCTCGTAAATGGGTGAGGTTTGAAACGGTCAACAATATCCGAATATCCTGGATCACCAATCTCGTCCCGTGAATCAGCTCTCTGTTGCGCTGCACAAATTTGGACAGTGACGTGACTTACGACGTTCTTGACGTCGACTTCCTTTGGTCGCCCCGTTTCTTCTTCCCCTCCCTCGTTGGCTCCGCCTAAACTGTCCTTCCTCACGCTACCGGAACTGACTTGATCGGGATCCGAGAAAGCTACGTGAACCAGTCCATCCAGGAACGCATACAACCCATCTAGGAAAGCACCTTGGACTTTTCTCTGAAATTCGACGGGTAAATCAATGTCGTGTCTCGTGCGACTGTTCGACAAGGGATTCGCTGTTCCTCCTCCTGAAGAAGAACTGGTCGAGCTGCTGCTTCCCAAGAGGGCTTGAGCACGTTCTTCTGAACCTCCGGCTACCTTGTAAGCTGAGATGACGTTGAATCGATGAAACGCCGAGATCTTGCGCAAGTAGCTTGTTGAAGCACTCGTAGTCGGTGTGATCGCTCCAGACGAGGTCGAGGCAGAGGTCGCAGAGGCTGGACCGTCGTGGTGACTCGAATCAGGTTTCCAAGTTTCCAAACGATAAAAGATCTTGGCATCTGAATGATCATCAAGCATCAGTCAGTCTCGACTCCTTCATCGTAGAGCCGCCGAGAGTGAAACACTCACCTCTGACCCAGCCCGAGCAAATTACTTCTTCGAATCTCCATTTCGCCGACGCAATCAGCTCTTTGAGACTAGCAGTCGCTTCTCCAGTCAATTCCAACGCGCCTAACTCGTTCGCACAATCTTGCATCTCGTTCAGAATCTTGAGTACGAAGTGAGCGTTCGTCGTCGCGTTTGCGATTGGAGGAACGAAAGGAGGCATCGGTGGAGTCGTTGAGAGATCAGTCGGCTGATTCTGAGAGAGCGATGATGAGGAGGAAGAGGACGAGGTTGTCGATGATGATAGAGTGAAGAAAGAGGAGAGGAGGGAAACGTAGAGGTTGATGATATCTTGAGTCATGACTCGACATTGTGTCGGAGATCGACGAGCATTCTGAGCTGCACTCGACACTGTAGAGTTACTCTTCTGTTCAAGTTGCAGGTTGGAGTCAGGACCTTTCGACTAGGGCGGAAAGTTCCAAGAGCGAGAATGATACGCTTACTTTCTGATATTTCCCCTCCATGTATCCCTTCGCCACTTTCCAGAACCCTGGTAGAGTGCTCAGAACGACCTCGTTCAGATTCCGTACCAACTCGTATACTACCGTCCAAACTTCTCTTCCCAAGCCATGCTCCCGAATTCTCTCGCCAACTGATTCGAGCGATTCTAACCCGTCCTCAACGCTCGTTTTGAGATCGAGCATTTTCAGTCGGTCATTCTCGAGCTCGAGTAAGGTTTCTTCCTCCTCTCCGTCGTCTCGTCCAGCTCGGTGGTCGAAAGCGTGATCGCCTCCTCCAAGCTGGGACAGGTTGCGAGCTTCGTGACCGTACTGATCCATGGCGACTCTGAACCTCGAAGTCGAACTCTCGGCCGATGACTTGAGCAAGTGCAAGATCTGTCGATGGTTGGTATCGAAAAAGATCCAAACTGGATCGTCGGTCGGATCCAACTCGAGTAAAATTCTGAGAAACAAACGATTTTCGTTAGCTCGTCAACAAGATACGGTGACGGCTGAACAGAATCCGAGTTTGTCGTACTCTATAGTTTTCTCGACCTCTTCCAGTCCACTCCGTTTGCTCGTACTGCTGTCCCGCAACCGTTTCCCCAAAGTAGCTCTTAAATCTCCGACGATTTTTTCCACCTGTCCCCACACTTTCTCGTAGATTCTCTTCTGCTGCAACTGTTGACTTTGCGTAGTCGGCACGGGCAAACCCAGTAGTTGTGCAGGACGAGAAGAGAGAATGTATCGACCTTTCTTGTAGGCTGACAACGCTACGTCGTATTTACCCTGCTCATCCCAACCTCGTCAGCGTCGCGGTCGAAGCGAGGGGAAGGATGGGGAGAAAACGTACAGCTTCGACAGCTTCGCCCAAGATGTTGGGCAAGTTGAAAAAGAATTTGCTCCTTTCGAAAACTCCGAGAGTACTCTTCAATCTATCGGCTTTCGTTCGAGCATCGAGAATGGGTTGAAAGACGGTTTCGGCTCGAGAGGATGCATCTATTCGCGTTGTCAACGAAGGAGAGGAAAGAGGAGTGAGCTTGAGGAAAGAAAGATCGAGAAAACGTTAGGAGTGGAACGCACGTTTGAGGGTTTCCCGAATCTCCTTGACTCCATAGTCCGAAGTGGGCTCTAGGGGTCCTCCAGAATGTTTCATTTCCTCGAATACAGCTAAGAGGCCGCGTGGAATGGAGCAGCTTCAGTCTCGTGTGTTCATTCAAAGTCGGACATCGAATAATTTGGCGGACTCACTTTCTGTCGTAGCTTTGACTCCTACGAATCTATCCCATTCGGCTTCGACCAACAGTTTCAGAGCTCCGGACCGTTGTTCCAAGTTCTCCTTCAGTTTCTCTCTACCTGTTGGACCCGAGCGCATATCGTTGCGTCAGTACGTCCGACCATGTGAAAGATACGCAAAGGTAGTGAAAGGGTAGTACGCACCATAATTCAGGTCTTTGAACGTTGCGTTCGGGTGTACGGTCGAGAGGAAAACCTTTGGATCAAAGGTTTTCGAATGAAGGAGCACGGAAGATCCTGCATGACGTGTGACACGACTCGTCAGCTTCAATCTGAACAATCGCTAGAGATCGAGCGCAGGGTACCTACGCATATCGGAGGAAATATCGGGATTATTTCTGAGAGACGAATGCCGTTAGATCTCCAGGTTCTGAGACTCTGTGCATTAGGAGATCTTTGAACTAACGCGAGGACACCACCTCTGATCAAACCTAGCGGGTCTGTCTCGTCCCCTTTGACGACGCCGGCAATTTTTGCGGTCCCAGCAGCACCCGTTTCGCCGAACAATCCTGGATCACCGCTCGTACCGGTTCCGTCTCCAGTTTCTTCCCATCGTTCCTGCGTAGGAGTCGAGACGATCAGTACTCTACTCGAAGCGGAGTGAGCGAGAGCTTGAGAACGGATTTCCTTACCGGAGCGAGAGACGATAAACCGTACAGGGAGAGCACTGCTCGCGCCTCAGGGTCGTCAAAGTCCACTCGACCCACGGAAATAATAGATTCAGGACTGCACTCACTCGCTTCCTCGTCTGCCGCCCATTCTTCCTTGACGGTTGACTGATCTAATCCGTCTTCACCTCGCATTGAAGACCTCGGATCCCAATCGGCTCGAGCTGATTCATCTCTGTGAGATACTTGCGAACTTGGTCTTCGGTTCGACGAGAGTGAGGTAGTCGCGTGTGAAGAGTTGCTGGGCTGTTGACCACTCGAAGATTGTATCGGTCGCGTGTAGGATCTTGCTGAACTCAGTGGTGGTTGCATAATCGCATCTAGGTCGTCAATAGGAGAGCAGAGTGAAGAGAAGGGACTGAAGCCCGACGGCTCATCGGTTCATCTGTGTTCTCTCCCTTTCCCATCACGATACTGTTCCGGATCTCGACTACAGGGCTCAGAGGATGATGGATCCACCATCGTTCACACGCCCGTTGATCCACACACTCTGCACGCCCGACCTCGATGCTCTCCTCTCTTCAGCCAACTTCGACTCTCTCGCTTCCCTCCTCTCTCCGTTCGGTTCCAGCCCCTTACAATCTCCTGCACTCAACAATGTACAAGTTCGCACCCCGCCGAATCACGAACCTCGATTGTTACCTCATTTCCCGATCGAGTTCAAACATCGGAGTCTCCCCTCCGACTTCGACGCGGCAGCGAGCCCAGGAACGAGTCTCGCCATGAGACGTGAAGGTAGTCTGAACGGCAACGTGTCGCAAGGTCAGAAGGACGAACTGTTTCTCGATCAGCTCTCGACTCGAATTTCTTCCTCGAGTTTACGTTCAACGACTTTCCCTCCAGAGATTCACCTCGACCCGACAGACTTGTGGCCATCGAAACAACAATACGACCTCGAGGGAACTCCGCTACCGGAGCGCCGAAGCAATGAACGAGCGGGACTCGAATGGGAATCGAAAACTTTGGACGAATTGACACCTTGGTACAAGCATTTCCGCGACGAGGTGTTTAGGCGACGAGAGTTGGTCGAGTATGAGACTTGGGGTTGTCCGGTTGGATGTAAGCTTCTCCCGACTCACATGCGGGCTCGAGTGTGAGGGTTGACTAAGAGGGACCGTATTTCGAAACAGGTATACTCGCACTGTCGACCAATCATCCCGATCCACTCAACGCCTTATCACTCTTATGGGATTTGACGTCTCCTTCTCAGCTCTACTCGCCCGCGTCCTCCTCTCCCTCGCCTTCTTCGCATCCGAATCAGCAAGATTTCGTCAATCCCGATATCTTGCGTTACATCCTGATCATTCACGACATGAGAACCACCGCCACCGACTCTTCTTTGACGGAAGGAAACATCAGCGGAGTCACCTCCTGGGAACAAGTCAAGAGATTGGAAGAAACTGTCAAGAAAACCTACGGAGTTCATACGAAAGTTCTCGGATTGTGGGATCATTACCAGCCTCTCAGATTACCCGACGAGATCGAGAAGGAGGGACCTGAGAAATCTCTAGACGACGAACTGGAAAAGTTATGGCCGACTCGCGGGGGGAACGAAGGGGAAGACTCTGTTCCAGAGCGACTCGTTGGATTAGGCTACTTCGAAGACGACACACCGGGAACAACGAAACCTACTCTGCCTGTTGGTCAAGAACAATCTGAACGAGTCTCGTACGGCGGAAGGAGGAGGAAAGGGCAAGATCTCTCGCTCGTGGATCTTCAGAACCTCTCCGTCTTCACTCGAGAATTCGTTTCACAATCCCTCGTCCCTTTTCTCGAACGTACCGTCACAGTTTCGAATGAGCAGTTCAACAACAGCAAAAAGTCGTTGGGCGGGAGGTTATTCAGTGTCGGGAGAAAATACTTTGGCTCGAGTTCCTCGACTCCAACAACAGGCAACTCCAGATCTGGATCACCTGTCACGAGCGGTGCACAGTTGAGTTACAATTCGGGGAAAGGGTTGTGAGTGACTGTCTTCACTTCCCTCCTTCTCCTTCATCATCATTGACTCCTTCGCGTTTTCTGTTCTCGCTTAATTCTACGACAGCTATCCGTTTCAGTCGCAAGAATCACAATCACGCAGGTTGGCGGACTTGGCATTCATGCTGAGAGATTACAAACTCGCCGGAACGGTTTATGGAGAAGTCGCGAGGGATTTCAAGGGCGATCGAGCGTGGAAATTCTTCACGAGCGCCGTTGTAAGTCCCTCAAATGAACGGCACCTCGCCCTAGAATCACAGAGCTATGTGCTGATTGTATGGCTGTGACAAACATCGACAGAGGATGCAGGGGATATCCCAACTTTTAGCGACTGTTGCCGTCTTCTCGTCTCCGTCAACTCCTTCTCCTTCGATGTCACTGCCACCTAATCTTTCTGGTCCGAGTTCTCCTGACCATCTCCTCGAATCTTCTATTCTTCCGACACCGTCTCCGTCGTCACCCTCAATCGACTTCGACTTGCTCAGGTCGACTATGCTTTATCACTATTATTACCAATCACTCCCTCGGTCCTCGACTCCGATACTCGCTCGGTTGAGCTCGACCGCTTTAATGAGGTTGGTAGATTCGTCAATAGAAAGAGCGCGAGGAGGAGGAGGAGAAGAAGACGAACTTTGGTCTGCCATGATCTGCGAACAATCGGCTCTCGCACGATTAGGGATCACTAATTGGCAACCATTGGGGACAAGACGTGAGAGGAAACGATACGGGAATAGTCGAGGCGAGCGAAAGTTTGTCCTCGAAATGTGTCTCGCCGGGATTAGGTACGAAAAATCTGGACTCGTAAGCTTCCCTCGGCTCGTACTGGCCTCTCTACTATATCGACTCACCGCGACAAGACGCCGAGCTGATCATAAGTGTTCGTTCTGCATCAGAAATCTCTGTCTCGACGTTGTCTTTCACAAGCATCCTCCCTCTATTCTCTCTCTTCCTCGCCACCTTCTGATCCTTCATTCAGTTTCGAGTCTCGGCTCACAGCCTTACCGACGTTTTCCAATCCAACGACGATTTTCTCAGCCGTCCGAACTTACCTCCACCATTCTTTAGCTCGACAAGCCTACAATGCTTCTCAACCTCTCGACGCGATCTACCATTTCCTTCAACTCCTTCCCAGAAAGCACTCTGCACCGATCGATGTCACAGACGAGGCGGGCGCAGGAAGTGAAGGAGGAGAGGGATTGGATTGGCTCGACGATTTCACTTTGGCGTGGGATCTTCTCGGTGCAGGAGGAGGACAGAACAAAGCAGAGGAATTAGCAAGCGAGAGAGGGTTGGAACTCGGGGTGAGACTGTTCGATGCGAAGAAGGTCAGGGTTTCCAGAAGAGTCGCGCTCGGTGGAGGAGGAGGAGGAGGCCAAACTTCGAGTGAGGCGGCGCGATCTCGGTATCGAGTGAGCGCCGAGGACGATTGGAGCTCGTTGGAATCGCGGCTTCTCGAACAAGATGAGGGAGGTGCATCGGGATCAGGATCTGGGAAAAAGATGACTCGACGAGGAGATCAGCCGAGGCGGCTTCGAGGCAAATTAAGAGATGATCAAGTCTTAGTCGGAGGTGAGCTCTCGCTTGAATCTTTCCACTGCCACTTGCTCTCGCACGAACTAAATTCGACGACAACCGTTTCAAACAGAGACGTTTTACCTCGAATTGCCGATTCACAACCCTCTTGAAGCTTTCCTTTCGATTGGCGCCTTGACCGTGGAAGCCCTCGCGATACATGAAGGAGAAAATGATCTTCAGATCGATCAAAGCTTGGACGGCGAAGTAGTGGAATTGGCGCCTTTAGAATCGAGAATTGTAAGCTCTTCCCTTCGTTCCCTCGTCCGCTATGCTGACCATGAGAACCAACGACGATTTCGTCTGTAGATCTACATCCCTATGAGAGGCGTAACGGCCGGCACCTATCGTTTCCCAACCCTCTCTTATCGATTTCACAACCTCTTGCCCGTGACCGAGTCTCTCGCTAGCCCAGCGTCTCGGAAGTCAGAATCGTCACGCACAGCGATCATGCAGGAGGATGTAGTGCCGACTGCCGAACTCTGTCGTCCTATTCCCGTTCTCTCCATTTCGACAGATCAACTCGCACAGAGATTGTTACACGGCCAAATCGAAACGACGAGACTCAAATTCAAGAACACCGGTCAGATCGCGATCAAAGGGTTGAAAGGGACCTGCTCCAACTCCGAAATTGGATTCTTCCTCACGAAGGGAAACGAATCGCTGGAAGGGAGCGTGTCCGAGGACGATTCGGGAAAGAAAGTCAAGATCGACAACTCAATGAGACATACGGTAACGACTCAGACACTGTTGCGGGAAGGTGAGACGATTGAACCGGGACAAGAAGGAGAGATCGAGATCGCAATGAGGGGTGATTCAGTCGGCGAGCACGAGGTGAAATGGCTATTCTGCTACGAGTCAACCTCATCGGACTTTGTAAGTCTCATCCGCTTTTTGTCCCGAACTTTACAGTCTACCTTGATCGCTGACCTTGAACGAACGTGCGACTCAAAGGATGGCGAAATTTTCTCGACTCGGATCGTGCACAAGCTGGAAGTGTCACCTTCTCTCGAATTCCGTTACTCTACAAGGCCCACAGACAGTGACTCCCCTTTCGCACTCAACCTCGAGGTTCGTATTGCAGTCCGGCCGGAATCAGTCGCTCCTTCTCCCAATGCTAACTCGTAGCGTTCTTCTTTCGCAGGCGTACAATTCAGGCGTCCCGACGGAGGATCTTTGCATCACTTCAATCTCAGTCGTCTCTCCGCTCTGGAGAGCCTCATCACTCGCCTCGACTTCGACCGAAGACGATCAGCGACCGATTCCCTGGCAGCAGAGCTCAAACCTCGCTTTCGCGATCGATCGAGTCGAAGATGGGTTGGAGCGATGTAAGAGCTCGATCACATGGAGCGTACGTCAGATTGAAGCGTTGTTGCAGGGGAAGAAAGTTGAAGGCAGTAAACCTGGTCAAGTCGAATTGGAATTTTCGACAATTCCCTGCCAAGTGAGCCAATGCATCTTCGCCTCCTTCACTTCAGTACGACTTGAGCTGATAAGTCTCTCGGTGCGGTAGAGTCCGGTCTCTCTCGGTTCTCCCCCTCGATCGATTCTGTTGGAGTCGTTGATCAACTCTCATTCTCGCCAACGCCTTGCCTCTCTTGCTGTCGACTTTCCAACCGTTCCATCGCATTTGATCCCATCACTCTTTCCTCTCTTCGCTGCGACCGCTTCCCTCATTTTGGTCGAATTCACCTCTGTCTCGCTCAAAGCCACAGGTCAACATTTCCTCCCTCTCCCTTCCCTCGGTGCCTCGCAAAACTACTTGCGAGAAGTCCTGTCGACCGCCGAATTGAAAGCAGGGGGACTCTATGCGGAATCACAGAGGGAGAGGACAGCTCTGATCGAATCGTTGAGGAGAAGCGAGTTGGGCGAGGATCAAGATCCTTCGATAGTCTTTGTCGACGTCGAGGAAAGAGTGATAAGGGAGCACAATTTCGAGACTGGGTGAGTGTTCCTCTATCGGCACCGACTACAGGAAGTGGTACTGACCGAGATGAATTCGGGAAATTCGGGAAAAACGAAACAGGCCTTGCCTCGTTCCGATTCATTTCCTGATCCGCAACGTGTCACCGATTACTTCGTTCGACTGTGTTCTCACGTTGGGTACCACTACTGAGTCAGTTTTCGATTCTCTGCTCGATTTTGCATTCGAGATTTTGAAAACTTATTCGTTTCCTGATTTGAGCAGTTCCTCGCTCCTCTACACAGGTTTGCTCACTCGGCGCTGTACGATCGCACCTCTTTCAATCTGGAGGATAACGACGCAAGCCTTCATCACTCGCGAGGGGTCATACAACGTCGGAGGATGGACGCTGAACGTCAGAACGGAAGAAGGGAGAACTTGGCGCAAGGAGGGCGAGGAAAGGGAATTGACGATACGGTAGTGCGACGTAGACATTCGAGGGGTGCGATAGCTCATGCAACTCGACTAAATGTTGTATTCTCGCGAAACTTCATAACGCTCGTGCAATGCGCGTGTGATCACAAGCGATTCTGGAAAGAGAAGAACACAATTGATTACAGAATCGGAAAGAGAATGTCTAAACTACCGGCCCTCTCGATCCCTACTCGTGATGAGTCCTTGCGAGACCAAACATCAGAGGCTATCGCTCGCGAACGAGCGAAAACAGGAATCGAGCATTGAGCGCTAAGATGTTCAGCCACGGCCACCTCGGCATGAGGTGAGGGTTCTAAAAACTTCTAGTCGACCAAGGACACCAGCGCTTCGCGAATCGGTAGGACTTTTGGCGTCGAGGCAGGCAACACGGAAATGAGCTGTAAAAGTGGGAGAAAACGCGTGATCAGTTCTGTGCAGCTCGCTCGTACGAGTCAAAGGGTTAGGTACTCACGCCGACAGATATGCCGCACGAAGAACCAGAACCAGGAGGTTGCGAGGTCGCGATGAGGTTTTCCCTCCGAATTTCGAAGAATTTCCCTCTGAGATCATTCCACTCGTGGTGCATCAATTTCTTCTCTCTTCTTTCTGCTCCTTGGGCGAACCTGCTGTTTGGTCTGTTCTCTCCAGGCCTGATTCAACTCCGCTTCCTCTGATTCGATTCTCTCCGCGCTTGCACATTTGCTTCGAAGCTGCTGGTTAAACCTCTTACCGCTCTTCGGACGAGAAACTTGACGATGCTCCAAGTCTCTCTGATTCGCTCGTCGACTCGCTCGCTTCGGTCGACCGTTAAAGGTTTGCTTCTTTCGCGCTTCTGCTTCTCGTTACTTCTTTCACTTCTGTTCCACTCTCGCTTCTCTTTCAGCTGCTGGTCAGCTCTACTGTACAAGGAATTTTTGTTCGAATGTCGCTCAAGCTGAAACTTCAAACTTGGTCGGAAGCCTTGATGGCCTTCGATCAGAACGACTACGACAAGGCGCTCTCTCTCTTTCAGGTGAGCTCTCCCTCCTCTCTGCGGGATTGGGGAATGACGAGTTGACGATCTCCTCGTCGACAGTCGATGAACGAATCCGGTTCAAAAGTCTACTTCAACCAGGGAATGATACACGCGACCAGGGGGAACCACAAGCTCGCGATCGAAGCGTTCGAGAAAGCTATCGAGTTGGATAATTACCTCGCGGTGGCCTACTTTCAAGTCGGCGTTTCGCGGTTCCTACTCCGAAAGTACGACGAGGCGAGGAGAGATTTCGATGACGCCTACTTGGTAAGCTGTCCTGCTTCAGTAGTGCACGCAGTAGTGCACGGAAAGGAGCTGACCTTGTCCTGTGCTTTCAGTACATGCGCTCGAACAAAATCATCGATTACGAGCAGTGAGCAAAAATCCCTTTCGCTCCCCTCCGCCGTCGAGTTGCGACTGATCTACCTCGGTTCGCTGGCAGACTCGGTCTCCAGTTTCAGCTTTACTCGTGCGAGGTGCTGTTTAATCGAGGACTCTGTCTCGTTTACATGGTGCGAACGGTTTTCTCTCGATTTCGCTTTCGCTTTCTAAGCCCGCTACCCTTTGAAGCTGACTCCGACGGACTCCGAAGTAGGGTCACCTCGGAGCCGGGTTGAAAGACTGGTCGATGGCGATCAAGGAGAAATACACGCAAGAGCACGATGTGATTGATGAAGCCTACCTCGACAAGGGAGAGGTAAGCCTTGATGCTCCATCAAACCACACTCATCCGGAAGCTAACGGTCGTGACGAATCTTCGAGTAGGGTTACACGGTCTTCTCGGTTTCTGTTGGAACCGTATTCCGCCCTTCGACATCAAAACTTGCGAATCTCGAATCCCGAGATTTCCTCGGAAACTCAAAGGTGGTCGCCGCTGCCAATCCCTTCGACCTTCATCTCGATTTCGAGAAGACCTCGTCACCGTCAATTCACGCTCCGCAGTCGACCAACTCCGGAACGAATCTCGTGAGGAGTCGTAGTGTCGTCGATCGACTCGGAACCTCGATAGATGGTGTCGCTCGCCCTCTCCGACGTCGCCCGACAATGGAGGAGCGGAAGATTACAGAGAAGCGACTGAGGAGATCTCAGACAATGCCTCCCGTCCGAGAACGAAAGCCACTCGTTCCCAACGATTCTCGTCTCCGACACACATTCGACAAGTCTCACGGGAACGCTCCAGCGGTCCAGCACTCCTCGGTCTCCGTCAATAATGCAAGTCCAACGCTCGAGGATCGCGAAGGAGAAGCTTTAGTCGCCGAGAACATCAGTCGACAACTTGAAGCCGGATTGACGACTCGAGTCCCATCTCGTCCATCTAATCCACCTTCTTTCTCCCTCTCGAGTTCTCGCAGTCGCCCTGCGCCACTCGAGATTCCTGCTCATCGTGAAACCTCAATTTCTTCGCCTCCTTCAACCTCGATCCCCCAGCAAAATCCTCCTCCTTTGAGATCGGCTTCTCTCCCTCCTCCAAACTTCGTATCGCAGCCACTCAGTCCTCTTCGTCCAAGCCGCACAGAGGCGTCGACCCCTCGTCCACGTGTTCGTCCTCCCATTCACGACAGCTCGATTCCGACTGGCGCTTCACAGCACTCGCCTCCGACTCGTCAAGACAGCTGTGCGTCATTGTCCTCCTGTGCTAGTCTCGACAGCAACAGTCTCGACTCGACTTGTCGACTATGTCTCTCACTCGTCGGCGAAGACGGTCCCCCATCGACTTGTTCGTCGGAGAACTCGATTCCGGGTTCGGTTCTCTTCTCCTACCTGCAAGATGTCGAGGACGCATCTCCCTTCGACGTGTTGTCTCCTCAAAAGGGAAGCTACTCTCAGAAGGGGAAAGCGGAGAACAAATCGAAGATTCGGTTGCTCTATCGAGAACAAGCTCGAGCGATGGTGAGGTTCCATTTCAATCCATTGCGCTTCCATAGCGCTAGCTAATGCATAATATACGAATGCTTGTTCCTTAGATGCTCTCTGACAACATTGACCTCTCGACTCTCGTCAGAAGGATTCAGACGAAGCTCGGCGTCACGAATGATCTCGCCCTCTCGTGAGTTTCTAGTCCCTCTCTCTTTCCTCGCATTGTTGCAGCTTTCGCATGGGTCTCTGACGAAGGAACAACTATCGATTATAGATATCGAGATACGGACGATCGCCTGGTTGCAATCGTCGATGAAGAAGATTGGCAAAGTGCGTTCTCTTCCTTTCCAATCTCCTCACTTCTGCCGCTAATCTGTACAGCGGTTCGCTCGTCACGAACACAGGTGCGCTCGACACGGTCTCGTCAGGCGCTGACAGCCTAGAGATCATCGTCGATTAGCTAGCTCCTTCAGTGCTATTGTTCCTAGTGGTACTTTCCCTTCCTTGCATTCGTTCTCGCATTTCTTCTATCGCAGCTTTCTCTTTCGTTGTATAAGAAGATTCACTCGTTACCATAACTTGGCCGAGCTCCCCTAGTGAGGTCAAGAGAAGTTGTCCCGTGAGGAATATCTTGATCGGAAACGCGAATCTCTTCGCAAGAACCTCGACTCTGGAATTCGAATCGTCTTGTTCGATTCATCATAGCTTCAACACGTTCTGTTATACACTTTTCTCCTCCTCACTCGAACCCACCCTGCGTTGATCGAATTGTTGAAGGTATTCTCTTCCGCCCGTGAAAACTGCCTCTCCCTCGTTCAATCCCGCTGATGTCGAACCCAATTGAGCCGGTCTGCCTTCGACTGGACTCCAATCGGCCATCACGCTAAGTGCCGACTGTTGTTGTTGCGATTGTTGACCTGCACCTCCCGATACCGCGAATCCATCTTGGACCTCCTTCGCCCGAACCCAGCCATCTAACACCTTCTCCTCCACCAATACTGATCTCTCGATTTCACCGAAGAACGTCGCGCCGTGAGCTTGAGCTTGAAGTCGAGCCGAGAGAGTAGCGGTTTCGAATTCGGAACGGAGAGTTCTGTATTGAGTGATTCCGAGGGGGTAGGCGGTCGAGAGGGGGAGTTCGTGGGCAGAGACGAGGTTTTGGATGAACGAGATACAACTGGGTAAAGGTACTGCGTCAATATCGAAGGGGAGAGAGAGAGAGAGAAAGGGGAAAAGAAACTAACTCTTCGGGAGAAGGATTCAAGCTGACTTGCCTCAGTTCCGTCCATTCTAGTCCCTCTACCGATCCACCATTTCTAACTCTATCGTTCTCTACCAAGCTCACTGGTCTGTACGCTTCGAAAGGGTGGTCGAGATAGAACCTTTTCCTAATGTCATCTTCGGGGAAGACAATCTCCTCGGGTCTCGCTTGTTTCGGGTTGAATTTCTTTGGAGGTTTCCTTCGAGTAGTTCTAACGTTTCCTCCTCCTCCTCGGGAAGTCTTTAGCGGGGTAGAATCGAGTAATTGATGAGGTTGCAATCGAAGTCCTTTGTTCAACGCTTCTTGCGCCGAGAGTCGTTGGGCTTCAAGTACAGATCGAGTAGGAGAGTTCGGAGCTAAATCTTGTTCGTCTCGAGTAGGGAAGGATCGTACGAGGGAAGGAGGAGGAGGGTGAGCCGCGAGAGGATAAAATGCTGGAGGAGGGGACTTTAGCAACGCTCGAGACTTGAGGAATCGATTCAGGGTTGAAGGGATCGCTTTTGCCGATTTCCGAGAGTTCATGTTGAACTTGTCGGGACGCGAGTGTTGGGCTAAGAGAGAAGAATGGACCTCTCTCCCTCTCTCTCTCCTCATCTCTCACCGGCGCTCTTTCATTCGACCTCTCACGAACCGGACCAGTATCCGACAAGAATAGAGAGGGATGCGAACAAGCGGATTATTCGTTTCAACTTTGGTGGGATTGGTGAGTTTGGCACTCGTCGCCAAGTCACACACGATCGACCTGCAAGCCGGAACGAAAGAATGCTTCTTCGAAGACCTACACACTGAAGACAAGGTACGTTCTCACCCTAGTTGTTCTACTCGAAGCGAAACAAGGTTGATTGACGCGTGTGGTTGCTTCAGATGACCGTAACGTATCAGGTCGCGGGAGGAGGTCATTTAGATATCGATTTCACCATGACTGGACCTCCGAACGATAGAGTAATGAATTCTCAGCACAAAAAGGATACGGGAACTTATTCGTTCACGGCCGACGCCGACGGAAGATACACTTATTGCTTCTCGAACGAAATGTCGACCGTGACGGGCAAGACGGTCAGTTTCAACGTGCATGGAGTAATGTACGTTGAGGACGATGGGCATACCGCACCGATCGAGAAGGAAATCAGGGCGTTGAGCGCGGCGTTGGAGGATGTAAAGGACGAACAAGAGTACATTGTCGTGCGTGAACGGTTACACAGAGACAGTGAGCTGTTATCCTTGTCTCTGTCTCTCTCTCCGTCGTGCTGACCTGTAGTCTCGCTGCGTGACAGCGGCGGAATCTACAAATGATCGAGTGAAATATTGGTCAATCGTGCAAACGATCATGCTCGCAGCTGTCTGTGGACTTCAGATCTTTTACCTCAAACGGTTCTTCGAAGTGAAACGTGTCGTCGTGAGTATTTCCCCCTGATCGCTGATCGTTCATGATTCACGCGACTCACCGGAGTTTTCGAATTGCAGTAAAAGCGATCTTCAACATTCGTTCAGGCCCCCCTTTGTATTCCTTTGCATGTCATTACGCTCTCCCTCCTATCTCTCAGCCTTTGGAGGGGTGGAATACTTGGCTTGCTCTACGTCCTTCGTTCTATTTCTATACCCCTTCCTCTGTTCGTGCTTGACGCATCGCAAAACCTTCCGTCACTCTTCTGCAGTAGCGTCACCTAGTTGTCATGATACCCCGCTTCACGTATTCTCTGCTCATTCCGCCTGTTCCAGCTGCGCGATTTCGAGGAGAAAGCCTGAGGGACGTCGGATAGTGCTTTGAGAATCACTGTAGTTTCAGACAACAGAACATGTAAGGGTGCTTTGTAACAGGGCTATGTACAGAACAGAAGGGAGGCGACAGAGAGGCCACGGTCTTCCTCTACTCGCTCTTGACCGCCTGCTTCTTCGAGAACCATTTCCTGTGGATCAGAGCTAAGTAGCTTCTGAAGCACAAAACCGCGAAACTATCCTCGGCTAGTTCCTCTGGATACCCTCCTCCTAGGGCGTATGCTGATGCTAGTCCAGAAATGATTCCTCCTTCGTGAGCGTTGACAAGGGTCCAAGAACCGGCGTAGTGGGTGTGGTGCTTCTTAGACTGGAGGAACTGGATAAAAATCACAGATTTAGCGTAGTGCGTCCACGAATGGCATAGCTGGATAGGTCACGGTAGGTAGGAGTCGTCAGCTGGAAGTCAGAAGGAGAAACGGTGAAAAAAGCTCACTTGATGCCACCAGTCTACTCGTATAATCTTGTCGGGATCGATCTCGTCCTTCGACCAGTACTGCTGGTGCTTCGTGTTGAGGAAGATACTCTATGGGTGACGTGAGACGATCGTGAGTAAGAAAGAACTCGTGAAAGAGCGTTCAACCAAACGAACCTGGAAAATGTGATCCTTGAACGGCAAGTTCTGCTCTTTGAGCTGGTACTGGAAGTTCGAGCAGTCGAACGACATCTGCAGAGCGAAGGGGTGAAGTGCGCCGTTAGCAAATCACCCTAGAAACGTTCGAACAAGGAGAACCGAGTTTACCTCGAGTTTACGGGAATCTCCAGGGTTCTGTTTGATGTAGTACATCCTAAATATACGAGATGATCAGGTCAAACATCCAACAGCAGCGGTAAATATCAGAGTAAGGTTTGAGCTCACGGGTTAAACTTGGATTTCGCACGATTAACCCTTTCCGATTCGTCTCGATCTCCGAGCTTGTCGACAGCAAGATCCGGCGTGAAGCTATTCTCGTACCATTTCTCCATATAGGCGGTGTCGGTGTGCGTGACCGTAACGTCGTCCGACCACTTCGTTGCTCCGAGGACTTTCTTCTCGATCCATCTCGCCTCCTTGCCGAGTAGTCGCTGAGCAGTATCGGCGAGGACACAGAAGACGATCTCGTCGTAGTGCTCTTCGACCTCGGGGACATCCTGATCTCGATCGTTCTGGTTGTGGCCATCCTCTTCGGGCGTTCGAGCTTTCGTCCTGATCCTGACTCCGTTCTTCTTCGATCGTTCGACGACCGCCGTCACTTCCGTATTGAGTCGAACGTGGACTCCACGAGACTCGAGATCCTTCTGCCACCTCGTGTAGAACTCTCCGCAATCGGGGAAGACGACCATCGGGGGAAGATTCGACGAGAGGGATCTCTCATCGACTGGGTACCACATTCCGTAGGTTGGAGAGGTGTAGAGTCGTTCGAGCATGACGGTGGGTAAGTCGGGAGTAGCGTTTCCGGTGCCGAGGAATAGTGCGAGACTGCATCAGAAACTTTCGTCAATAAACTCTGTTTCTTCTTGGGGTGTGGAAAGCCGAGGAGAGAGGACTTACCTCGGGTAGATCATCCTTTCGATAAATTCATTCGAGAAGAAGAACATCTTGAGACTGACTTTGATCGGGATAATTGCGAAGAAGATTTCGAGAGCTCGCATCACCTTGACGGCCCACTTGAATCGCTTGATCTCCTTCGCGTGTTTCTCGATGAGTTTTGTCGGGAACGAATTCGTCCAGAAGTATTCTCCTTTGCCGAACGAGACTTCCAAGTCGACTCTACAGAACGAACGGAATAAGTCAAAGCGCTCGATCTGACGGAAACGGATACAAACTCACGGTTCGGCTTGCATTCCTTGTTTCGAGAACATGTGAAAGGTATGGTGATAGATGTGGGATCCTCCTTGAACTCCTTGGTTCAGGAAAGAAGCTCCAAAACGCTCCTTGTCGATTCCGATCGAAAATGCTTGCCCTCCGCAGTAGCCGACGGCCTATTCACGACGCTCAACAAGGTCAGCTCACTCAGATGCGATCCACAGCGGAAGCGAACTCACATCGACCAAAGTCACATCGAATTTCTCACGATTCTCTGGAAGACTGAGCTGATCCGCGCAAGCCATTCCAGCTGATCCAGCTCCGATGACGAGTACTCGCTTCTTCTGTTGAGGCGGCATTGTTGCTGTTGTCGAAGGTTGAATGAGCTGAAGCAGAAGAGAAAGAGAAAGAGAGCTCGCGAGGATCGGCAGAGAGAGCAAGGTCAATTTCGCGTCGTCATTCTTGAATCTTTGATCCGTATCGAGATCGCTCCCAAAACCGTCGATTTTCGCGGTCAAAAAGCAGACAGAGGTTCGATTGCGAGCCGGGGCGAACACCAAATTTTCGCAAAAGGGCGACTCGAAACTTACCCTGTACAGAGAATTGAGCCGTCGCCGTCGGTGAATCGTCAGCAGGAAGCAGGGCGAAGCTCACATTTTTGCGGCCGATGCACGGACCGTTTCACGTGCGGGAATTCTAGGCTCGGGTTCCCGTCTGTCTTCCCCTCCCCCTTCGGCACGGGTCCGAACCTCTCTCTTCTCCTCTGTATCATCTACCGCGAAACATGCTACGCTCCACTCGTCTGCTACTCGGGAAACGATTCTCCATCCCTCTCCAACGACGCTACAACTCTCAATTGACCGCGACTTGCTCGGCTCCTTATTTCTTCGACTCAGTCTCTTCCGGCGACGGTACAACTCCTTCAGTGATTCCAGCATTCAGGTTGTTAGATACGGAAGGGAAGATATCTGAGGGAGTCTCGGAGGAATGGAGGGGAAAGGTCCGAGAGATCGAACCTCGCATTCTCAAAAGGTTGATGAAGACAATGTCACAGTTACCTATACTCGTGAGTCAAATCAGTGACTCTCTATCAGTAAGGCGGGAGAGCTGACTGAGTAGAGTTGAGTAGGATCAAATTTTGTATTCTTCGCAACGACAAGGTCGAATCTCTTTCTACATGACGAGTTACGGTGAAGAGGGTGCAGTCGTGGGATCTGCCGCTGCATGGGAGACTGATGATGAGGTGTTTGCGCAGTATCGAGGTAAGGCAGCATTGCTATCGCTCGGAAGGCAGGTGACTGACTGATCAGGAGTTTTCTTTTCGCAATCAGAGGTTGGGGTTTTGCTATGGAGGGAGTATCCGTGAGTCGCATTGAAGATCCTGCCATAAGCTGAGACCGTCGCCTCACAGTCTGTCGAGTCTCATGGCGCAAGTTTTCTCCTCCAAGTCAGATACGGCGACGAAAGGTGAGCCTATCCTCCGGCGACTCCGCTCGCGGCTCTTTCGTCACTGACGATGCGTCTCTCCCCTCTGTAGGACGTCAGATGCCGGTACATTACGGATCTCCCGAACACCACTTCCATACGATTTCAAGTCCTTTAGCGACTCAAATTCCTCAAGCGGCTGGAGCAGCGTACGCCTTGAAACGTACTCCCGGTCGAGAGAACAGTTGTGTGATCTGTTACGCGGGAGAAGGAGCGACGAGTGAGGGAGATTTCCATGCTGGATTGAATAGTGAGCTCGAGCTTTTCCTCTTTCGAGGTTGTTTCCCTAGCCGAAGACTCTGAGGAGAGCTGACGCGACCTCACTCCGTAGTGGCGAGCGTTCTCGGAGGTCCTCTCGTCTTCTTCGTCAGGGTTAGTTGTCATTTCCTTCTTCCACTGGTTTAGACGAGGGAAAGAGACTCACATTTTATCCTGCGTCGCTCCCTGTGATAACAGAACAACGGGTAAGGGTGACGACCTATCTGGCTCCATGTCGTCTCCCGCCTCGTCTCCTCCACTTCGAATCGACCTGCACGGGAACTGATCACTCCTCCATTTCGTCTTCTTCGCCAGGTTCGCAATCTCGACTCCTTCCAGCCAGCAGTATCGGGGTGACGGAATCGCCTCGAGAGGACCTGCTTATGGGATCGAGACGATCAGAGTAGACGGCAATGATCCGTTGGCAGTTTACCTCGTGTGTAAGGAAGCGAGGAGGAAAGCGGTGGAAGGTTCGAAGCCGGTTCTAGTCGAAGTAAGTGCGCCTCTCACAACGAGATACCACTCGCAAGATAGGACCGGACTGACCGCGGCGTGAACAGGCGATGAGTTATCGAGTTTCACATCATTCGACGTAAGAAACGGAATCCGTTCTTCCCCTATCCCTTTCCTCGACGACAGAAGCTAAATCTTATCTTGCCTTACATCCTACGTCCTTCTAACCTCCAACCGTACCGTTCCGTTTGTCAGCTCTGACGATTCCTCCGCCTATCGCAACCTTTCCGAAGTTGAATCCCGCAAAAAGCTCGACTCGCCCATCTTCCGTCTCCGTCGACACCTCGAATCCCTCCCTTCCTCCTCCTCCTCAGAAGCTCCTATCTGGTCGAACGAGATCGACGAAGAGATGAAGACGACTCTGAAACGAGAGATCCTGAAGGAGTTTTCGAAAGCGGAAAAGGAGAAGAAACCTCGGTTGGAAGAAATGTTCAAGGATGTGTTTGCTCCAATTCCAGAATCGGTTCGGGAGGAGAGAGGACAAGGGGGAAGTGCAGGGTTGGAGAGACCGCAGAGGGAACAGATGTTGGAGTTGAAGAGACTGGTAGAGAAGTGGGGAGAGACGGACGATTGGAAGAAGGAGTTGGAGAGGTTCAATGGTGGGAGAGATGCCGTGTTGAAGTGGTAGAGCGCCCGTCGTGGCCTTCCTCTTTTGATCTCGGTTTCCGTAGTCGTTCTTAACTTTCTTACTCTCCCCCTTTTCCTGCCTTCGACATATCTTGTGTAAGTAGCGACTGGCATCATAAACACCCTTTGTCGTCGTCCCGTTGAAGGGAGCGCTCCAGTCGCACGCGAGTGCATCACTCTTTCGTCGCCGTTTCCAACTTTCGAATCTCCTCGAGCAACTCTCGTTCCCTCACTCTCCATTGCTTCTCCTTCTGCCGCCTCTTCTCTGCCTCGTCTATGTCCACTTGATTCCCGTCTTGGAAACCGATCGAGAGGCCCATCGAGAACCCGGTCGCGAGGTTGAAGATCGCGAAAAGGTTCAGAAGAGCGGAGGAAAGTGAGGAAGTCGAGTCGTTTTCGATAGTCGCGAGGTAGTAAGACAGAAATGCGATGATGAATCGACCAGGCACTGAGATACAACAGACAGATCAGTGAGACTCCGAAGCAGAGGGAGGCCGAAGAATCGTCTTGAAAGAGGACTCACCGCTATTCCGCTTGAACTTCTCATCCTGCGTATAGATGGACCACAGATAGAAGTATCCAAGCGAGAGTAGACTGACTCCAGCGAGGGAGGTGAAAGCGGTGGACGACTCCAGATGAACGGCAGGTATATCCGTCTCCGTGAACAGGCGTAGGAAGGGAGCGAGTCGGAGACGGAATTGATGAGGCTGAAAAGCTAGTCCATACCCTATCAGGATTAAGGAGAGGCGTTAAGAGAGCAAATGAAGTTGGATGATAACCAGATCCGATAGCCTGCAGCTGAGCAAGGGGCAGAGAGGAGGAAGATGATCGGGAGCATACCAGAATAGCTCAGCATGAGACCTGTCAAGAGTTGTTGAAGATTCGAAAAGTACGGCATCGAGTTGGAGAAGAGTGAAGGAGAATCGTAGAAACGCGCGAGACGGAAACTACTCTTCGTTTGCCGCGATTCCAAGTTCTTTCGTGCGTAGTCACTACGATAGAGTCTATGTATATTTCATGCGAGCGAGGGGAACGACTAGAAACCAGGGTATACTGTGTGGAGGTAAAAAACTTGCGGCGAATCATTCTCCTTCACTCATTCTGCTCTACTGCGATTCACTCTGGTCCCGCTGACTTCCCTCCAGCACCTCCTTGTGACTGCAGTTGTTGTTGTTGAGCCACCTTCACCCTCATCATTTCACCACAGCTGTTGAAGTTGTCTTGCTTCTTTTCGATCTGTTGTTGCAGTGTCGCGAGGTTCGATTTGAGAGCGAGGATTTTCGTGTTATAGAGTGTTTTCGCAGCTTTCGTAGGCTAGAGAGAGAAAGGGGCGAAAAAAAGAGAAGAGAGTGGAATAGGAGTATCAGAGGATCAGACTCTTTCGCATTCTCCCGAGCGCAAGGAGAGGGGTGTTGCTCACTTTTTCCACAAAGTAGCCAGTACCGATATCGACAATGACATTCTCCGTATCCTGGATCTTGCCCGGTACGTACAAAGAACTTGTTAACGGAATCAAAACTTTCTTGTCTGTGTGAATTCAACGATTCGACTCGTCAGCTTACCATGTTCTCGGCCTCCTTTATCCAGTAAGCCAATGGAGAGGGAACAGGAGAGTCTGACTGACCTTTATTGGCAGGTTTGATCGAATCGAGGGATTCCATACAAGCGAGGAATTTACTCTGAGCCGCTTTCAGTTCTCCAAACGCTTGAGTCAAGTGTTTCAGTTCCTGTGAGCAGCAGCATCCTTGTCAGCTCCGCACAGAAGCGAGACGAGAGGAATATGAGGTGTTGAGAGATGGAGAGAGATGAAGTCCTCCTGCTCATTCTGAGAAGAAGAAGTGGTCTGACACCTGTACTCCCAGCTGTACGATCTCTATCTCTCTCTCCTCAACCTCGATTCCGAACGTACCTGTTCCAGTTGCTGTCGAACTCCCGCGATCTGTTCAAGCGTCAGATCCTCCAACGAGACCGATCCTGGGGGTGCTCCTGACATTGTTGCAAAGGGTGAGACGGTCTGGGATGGATATGAGGGAGTCGAGAGAGAGCGGGAGTGAAGAGTAGAAAGTTGAAGCACGACTGAGATTTCTCGCAGAGAGGGTTGATTCTCTCCTTCTTCGCACGTGATCGGTTGCTCCGAACCCTCTTCCATTTCGCACAGCAAAATAAGACTATATAGGAGGTAAGACACAGACAATGAACCCTCGAAGAATTATACGCGAGGATGCTAACACCCAAACTCAATTCGTTTCCTTCCCCGATCGCACATCTTTGAACGAGCAGTCGGAGCGTCCCATACAGAACGGAGACGACACTACTTCAATCCGGCTTCCCTTTCACTTAGGTAGATCGAGATAGCTAGAATATCGTCGCCTCCTCCCGCTTTCTTCAAGCTCTTGACCAGCTCTTGTCGAGAAGCTTGAGGTAACACATCCATCAGCCTCGCTAACGCCGCCTCATCTATCCCTTCTTCACCGCTAAGTGGAGTCGAAGAGTTGAGGAGAGGTGAAGGAGAAGTCGAGACGGTAGTGAATGAATTAGGGGAATTGGTGAAACTCGTTGGTGTCGACGCGGGTCCAAGGGAGAAAGAGGTTCGATGTGCATGTGAGGGAACGTTCGTCGTAGACTGTTGTGATTGCTGTTGTGGGAAGCGGGGAGAGTTCGTTGCCGTCGGAGTTCTTGAATCAAACGAGGCTCTCGAATTGAGTTTCGGTCCAACTGTCGCGGAACCAGGCATTCGAGGTCCTCCTATCGGTCTTAGATTCTGAGGTGCTGTTGTCGTAGCCGAGGAGGAACTATATAGAAGAGGCGAAGGATTCGAGATTGGCAATCCGCTGACTCCTCCTCCTCCAGTCGCGGTATTCGAAGCGTGATGTGACGAAGAAGGGGGTTCACGTTTCGATGCTCTCCGTCCGAGGGATCTCGAAAAGAACGACTTACTCGAGCTCCCCGGTTGAGCTGAAACGGCCGGTAATCCCGATCCGAGAGACCTCTGACTCGATATCGAAGTTGTCGAGCTCAGGTTCGAGGTGTAGCTCAGTACGCCCGGGTAAGGAGTGTTCGTCGGTTGAAGGTCGCGAGGTCCGAAGGTCGAAGCAGTGGAAACGATTTCTTTCGCGCGGTACCCATCTCCCCGAGGTGCGAACGTGGCCGTCGAGGCGTCTTGTCGGAAAGATCGGGTCGATCTGAGTGGAGAAGATACAGGCGAGGTCAGAGTAGCTGGTACGGGTTCTTCGTCAGCTCATGAACTACACAGCAGGGGAAGAACAGGTGGAGGAGGCTCACCTCTTCCAACGGCCGAATGAGGTTTCCTCATCGCATCGATCCATTCGTCCAACCGACTCTGCTCCCGATTCAACTCATTGATCTTCTTCGCGTATATTCTCGCCCGTTCTCCCGCCGTCCTAGCTCTCGTGAGTTCTCCAGTCGCTTGAATCGCCATCGGTAGCGGTCGACGTCGGAGAAGAGGTGGTCCAGTTGGCCGTGAAGGTTGACTCGGGAATGGAAGGGTAGAAGATCTAGATGAAGGTTGCGAACGAGATTGAGGCTGAGGCTGGGGCGGAGGTTGAGGTTGAGGCTGAGATCGTATGGAAGATTCCGAAGCGCGACTGATCGGTTTCGGAAGGACTTGCTCGGGTCGTTCGTCTCGAACTGGAGTAGGAGCGATCTTGACAGTATCTTCCTCCTCCTTCTCGAGTCGACTCCGCTCTTTCTCCTTCCCTTGATCCCGACTCGCCTGAAGTTTGATCGTTTCATCCTCGTCCACCCCTCCCCTCCCCGGCTCATCTTGGGACGCGTTCCCCGCTCGCTCCGCCTCTTGCCTACTCCGTTTCAAATCGGCGATGAAAGCCGCAGCTCGAGCTTTCGCATCTCCCTTCGGCGTTGTGCTCCTCGAAGTCGAGTTCCCGGAACCTTCTGGTGTCGTCGCGTTAAGGTAAGCGCCTCCATTCGAATTCGCGTTCACCGAATCTTGACGCAAAGAGTTCATCCCAAAGACGTCGTTCCCACCTCGATCGCTCGCTTTGATCGTCTCTTCCCTGTCGTGCATCTTTCTCTCTCCAATCTCGTTCCCAAACTCGTCTATTCCTCCTCCTGCTTCCGATGTTGGGTCGAGTGAGAATCCCGAAGCCGCATCTCGAGTATGTCTCGACGTTGTCGTCGGCTTGGATCGACTGGAAGATGGAGAGGAAGACGATGCATTCGAACGAGCTTTAGGAGATGACGTCGCTGAGTGAGATTGTGATTGAGAATCCCATTCTGGGTCGTCTGAATCGAGTTTACCGTAGACATCGGCGAAATCAGATGCGGAAAGGGGAGTATTCGGACTAAGAATCCGTCATCATGAAACTCGTCAGCTCAAGCCCGTATGCAGCACACGATAAAGCTCGATGCCCTTACTTTGAGAACCCTGTCGCGGTGATTCCCTTTCCCGCCTGTCCTCCTACGATCGAACTAGGTCTCGAATTATCATCCCCTCCTCCAGCATCCGCTGCGAATTCCCTCGATTCCGACCCTGTACCCGTTCTCCTCAGTCCCAAACCTAGTGTACTCGCCCTCCTTCTCGATTTCTCCGGGACACTAGGAGGTCTCGGTGAACCTTTCGGCGAAGAGAAACTCGATTGATTCGGAGGGTTCGGGGAACTCGACGGACTCTTCTTCGGGGTTGATGTTGAGGTGTTTCCAGTAGGATTGGCGAATGAGACGGAAGAAGCAGAAGGAGTAGGAGAAACAGTTCGTTGCGACGAGGAGCCGGCGGTCGGTACTTTCGGAACGAGACTGATGTTCGATGCGACTCGACGTGGAGGTCGGACGGGACTAGAGACGCTCCGATTCGACGAGGCTCGGGAGGAAGGTCGGTTGTTCGGAGAGAGCGAGAGAGAGGGTGTCGGAGAAGGAGCACGAGAAGAGGAAGGGGTTGTTGTCTCGTTCGTTTGTAGGAGGTGAGTCGATGGTTCTGTTGGAGTCGAGGTAGGATTCACTGAGGTTGACGCTGAGGCGATCGGACCTTTCGGCTCGATGGAGGTAGTCGAAGTTGTCGATTCTGGCCCGTCGAATAGTTCCCGAGTCGGTGAAGGGGCGACTGGACTCGCAGGCTGAACGATCCCTACTGTTGGCATCATCGGCGAGCTCGGGAGACTGTTCCCATTCTCTGACCGAGCATACGCCGCGGCGAAATCGAATTCACTTAACGGTCTCGCCTGTGCTTGTTGTTCCTGTCGACTAATCCCAGACACGTTGTTGTTCTCGGTGGCGAAGAGGGGTGCTCGTGGCGAAGCTACCTCGTCGTCGTATTGCTGAGAGGGGGCGAATTCGGTGGCCCAAGAATTGTCTTCGAGAGAATAAGTCGATGAGGTGGACGAGTGCGAATGGGCTGAACGGGGCCGCAGAGCGGAAGAAGAGGAAGTTTGTGATGTCAGTCGATGTCGACGGGATGAAGAAGCGGGTGAATCGAAACTCGTTTGACCGAAAGGGGTTGAAGAAGGGAACATTTGAGGTGGAGTGTGCAGAGGGCGAGAAGAAGAAGAAGCCGAGGTAGGAGCTGCAGGTCGATCTGTCTGTCCTTTCGGCGTCGTATCTTGGTCGTCTAGCTTGCTGGATCGAGGGGTCGAAGGGGGAAAGTTGGAACTATCGATCGAGGACGAGCGAGACTGCTGTTGCTGACTCTCTGTTCGAGACGGGGTCGCTGAACGTGGCCCATTCCTACTCGGGGACATTCCCCTTCCTTCCTCTCCCAGTAAGAGCTCGACGTCGTGCGTGTAATCGCCCCAAGTCGAGGACGAAGAAGTTCGAGGAATCGCACTGCCGCTAGTTCCTCCTCCTCCTGTTGCAGCTCCAGCTCTCGCCGATTCGGAATTCGTAGATGATCTCCTCGAAGATGAAGACGAAGAAGCTGTTCTAGAGTGTTGGGCGAGGTTGAATGAGGTCGAAGTGAGAGGAAATCGCTCGGACGATAAAGGCGCGGCTTGCGAGTACGGGTACCCACCTATGTCTCGCGAACGTAGCAGTGATTAGCACGCAGCAGGATCGCCTAGATCTCGAGAGGACCCCTCCCCATTCGGATCTCGGATTGACCGGAGAGAGCTGAGGAGGGGGGAGAGACATTAGGGAGACTCACTCGGTTGCGCTGTACTGTGACCCGATCCCTCTCGACTCCGCGTATAGCCTCTCAAAGGGGGAAGAGGAGCGGCCATTCGAGCCAGACGAACTTCGCTGACGGACCCGGACGATTCCTCCAAATTAACCCTCGTTCCTCGCTTGCTTGTTTCTCGGTTCACGTGTTGTCGTGCTCTGAGCCGATTCTGCTATTGTCGAGGTTCGTTTGACGCGAGATCTGCGAGGTGGAGGACAGCCGAAAGATGAGAGAGAGAGAATCGTTCGTCCGTTTGTCTCCAACCATTCACTCGACACGATGACGGCTACTCTCACGAGCTCAGCTACGGTACAGAAAGCTAAGACGGTCTTACGGCGACAGATTACGGCTCGGCTCAAAGCGATTCCTCCCTCAGTTCTTGCGGTTGAATGTTTGTCGACTCTCTCTTCACCCCCTCCTTGCTCGACAATTGACGCCGGATATGCTTTAGAGAACAGCTCAAACGATAATCGATCACCTAATCCAATCCCCCTATTACGTTTCAGCGAAGAATATCAGTTGTTACCTCTCCCTCCCTGTCGGAGAAGTTCAAACGGATCAAATCATTAGACATGCCTTGGCGAACGACAAGAGGGTTTTCGTACCTTACTGTCCGATAGAGGACAAGACGACGATGAAGATGTTGAGATTGAAAGGAGTCGATCATTTCGAGGGATTGAAGGAGAATCGTTGGGGAATCAGGGAATTGGATCCTAAGGAGGTGAGGCAGTTCTCTATCTCGTTATCGATCGCAGCGAGACTGACCACGTGATGTTCTGTCGTAGGTCGATAGCCTCGAAGATGGTATACCTACCTCTCTCTTCTCTCTTTCGCTCAAAAGTAGTGACCCTCCTTCCCTCACTCGACAGCCGAAGATGCTATTTCCGGAGGTCTTGACCTGATACTAGTCCCAGGACTCGCGTTCGACACGAAACGGAGAAGGTTAGGTCACGGGAGAGGCTACTATGATCGATACATCACGAATTGTCTCGATTATCCCGCGAGATTCGAGAAACCTCCTCCTCGAACTGGTACGTCTCGTCTCATTCTCCTATCTCTTCTTCGGTGTGAGAGTTAAGCTGACAGCAGTGCTGGTGGCAGTTGCACTCGCATTGCAAGAACAAATGGTGAAAGAAGGAGAAGAGATTCCGACGAATGAATGGGATCGATTACCGGATATGCTGCTTACGCCGAAAGGGGAGGTGCTGTAGAAGAAGCGGATGTATAGACAGAGCAGGTGATGCGAATATGTGAGCTCGTGAAGTTGTCGGTATGTAAGTTTTCTTCTCCATTCCTCTCTCGTTTCCCCCGATTGACCTAGTTCTCCGGCTCAAGTTTCCTTACATCCTATTGTAGAACTTGAGTCATCTGCAAAGCACAGAACTATCGGCCGGCGCGATCTGACCGAGCTTCTCGAAAGAAACGCGATTAGCCCTAGCTCGCTAGACTCGTGCTATCCCCGTTCGAAGTACCTGCGACATAGCCCTGAGAGATATGAAGAACAGCTGGCGCTAGGCGCTCTGCGCGATGGGCTGATATTGGCGAAGTCCGACTCGCCATCTTTCGCGAGTCGAGATGGCTTTCACTTGATTTATTTCCCCTCTTCTTGCTTCGAGTATTTCTCCGGCCACTTCATCACTCGACACACCTCAAAGCGTGACCACTAGCCCTCGCAGTTCATTGTCAAGGCTCGGGCGACCTTGGGACTGAACAGCGAACTCGATTTCTCTCGACAGGCCTCACCACAAGCTCCATTTCTCTCAATGTTTCCGCTCAGTGACTCGTCAACTACCTCCCGTCGAGGTAACAGTGTTATGGGACGATTCAAGCTACCCCAGATTGGTCGAAAGGTCATGATGTTCGATTTTTGTCGGACCATCGTCCATTTTTCATTAGACGTCGCTCCTACTCGCTATCTTCGTCTAATACAACTTGACCGGAGCGAGCGAGTTGGACTGATCGTTTTGAATTCAATGAATGCCGCTCGGACCTCGCCTCCGATAAACAAATCCGCCCTTTCCTTCCCTCCTCTGCCTCGACACTGCAGTCCTTTCTCAACATGGATCAAGTAACTCCACCGCCTACTCCACCTCAACACGACTCGCTCCCCCTCGCTCCACCATTCACCCCACCAGCTTCTCCTCTTTCTGATGAATCTCCTCCGAGTCTCGATCTCCTTCACACACTCATTCGACCTCGTTGTGATTCGGAGAAGACTCTGTTGGATGAAGATACTACGTCGGACCTAGCGAACGAACAAGGGGAGGGGGAAGAGGAAGGAATTGACGCGAATTCAGGAATCGATGGGGATGCGGTACGAGTTACGGTCGATTTGAGGATCAGGAATGGGAATAGTGACCAGGAGATCAAGGAGAAGATTGAACGTGCGATTAGGCAGTGTTTCAGAGGGGTGGGAGAAACTGAGAACAAAGGCGAAAAGACTCAAGATCCTAGTCAACCAGAGGTGAGTTCTTTGCATCCGACTCTTCTCTTAGATGGCTGAGTGACTCTATGCCGTGCGCGAGAGAGCACTACAGGTCGTTCGACTCGAAGAAGAACTGAAATCGCTTCGTCGCAAACTCGAACGTTCGAAACAATCGATTCGCGACCTTCGATGGAACAACTCTCGACTCCGTAGTCAAGCGAACGAAGCGATCGAGATCTCTTTGCAGGCGGAAGGAGATCTTGAAAAGGTGCTAGAGGCGGTCAAAGTCAAAGGGGAATGCGAGAGAGGAAAAGGAGGAGGGAATTGGGCGGTCGTGTTCGCGCTTCTCGTTTGGATCGTAGTTTCAAAATGTTGCTAGAGTCTTACTAGACTTCTACGAGAGAAAATGCTGTTGCTTGTGAATAGAAAAGAGTTGAATTGAAATCGTTTCGCTCGATCATCTTCTCCCTCTTCTTCCCACTCTTCACGCCTCTCCACCCTCCCTCGGCACTCCGCTTTAATCGATTCGCACGACCCTCTACAGCAAGCGAACCCTCCTCCGAAGCCCATTGAACCCCCCACCTTCGAACTTGACCTTTTTCGTTCTTCCTCTCACTTCACTCACCCCCAAACAAACTCGCCCACCATCACTCGCCGCAAGATCATCATGGGACGACGCCACCAAGATCGACTCGATCGAATTGTAACACGACCTGGCGAGAGCAAGAACCCGCACAGCGAGGCACAGAGGTTAGACAAAAGCCAGTTCGTTTCTTTTCCCCCTCATCAGTGCACACTCCTCTGCCTCTCTCTCTCTCCTCTGTTCTCTTCTAGTCTGTGGAAAATGACGTGTAAGAGCGAGTGAACAGGAAAGCGACGATTGAGAACCTGAGGGAGAGGAGGGAAGCGAGAGAAATTGAAGATTTGAAAGCCGAGGTCGTACTTCTGAACAAACAACTGACTCAAGAGCGGGAAAAGTTGGAGGAACTCAAGAAGGGAGGTAAGGAATCGGATAGGAAAGCGATCGAGAAGGATATCGTCAACCTCGAGAAACAGGTCAGTTCTAGCCGTCGCGATTTCTTCCGTGCTCACGTCTCTCGAACTCTTTCCTACTCCGCGACAGTACAAACGAGCTCAAGAAGATATCGCCACTCTCACCGACTCCCGCGACTCGCTCAAGAAACAAGTCTCTAGCCTTCAGAACGAGATTGAGGGTGATTCTCGACTCGTAGCCCTCCGCGAAGAACTCAAAGTCTCGAAAGAACTCGCGAACAAGCACTCGATCGAACTCAAGGCGATCGAAGAGGAGTCGAGGGTGTACAAGGAGCGCTGTCATGCGTTGGAGGCGGCTCAGAAGGCAACCGAGGGAGAAAAGGAGCAGATCAAAACCACGCATCGAGAGAAGAGACAATTGGAGAAATCGGTAGAGAGATTAGAAAAGGAAAAGAAAGAGCTAGAACGTACTCAGAAGGATTTGGTGGCTTCCCTCGAGGAGAGTAGGAAGAAAATTGTAAGTTCCAATTCGCAAACCGAGATGCTCTGCCCTCAGAGGAAGCATTGACTTTGTTCTCTCCCATCCCACATCATACAGGTGTCTCTTGAAAGTCACATCAAGTCACTCGAGCAGGACAACGCTGATCTCGTCACCGAAAAAGATGAGCTTGCGAAATCAATGTCGAACGCGGCGGAGGCAGCTCAAGCGAAACCTTTCTCTCGACTCTTACCTTCTCTGTTCGGCGCATCCGAGGACTCGTTTACCGTCGAGAAGGAACTCAAGAAAGAAAACAAAGAGTGAGTCTAACATTGTTCTTCAGGAGCAGCATTCAACTTGCGAAAATCATTTCGCTCGCGCTTTGCTCACGACAGAATTCGATCGATCGTCCCCCCTGTCTTTCTCGCGTTGGCAGACTCAAACAGAACCTCGCTTCACTCGAAAAACGCTACCAAGTCCTCAATGAGAAGAAAGGGTTCTCGAACGATTCGAACCAGAGCAATGGTCACGGTAGTCCTACTCTCAGTCGAGTCTCGGTCTTGTGCGTTCCCTCTCGAGACTTCCTACTAGCTCACGGCTGACGCTCTCTTCGGAGCAACAGCGAAAGGTACTCCCAATTACTCGAGAACCTCTCTCTCACGGAAGACGACGTCAATCTCCTCCTCTCTTCCGGCCCATTCTATCCTCCAGTCCGTGAACAATTCCCCGAATCGTCGATCCTCGACCATCTCTGGCTCTTGACCGACCTACACTCTGAATTCGAACAAGAGAAATCAGAATGGGAAACTCAGCGAACCGAACTCGAGAATCAAGTCGAAGAGTTGAAATCGATTGGTTTCAACACGGGAGACGATTCGGGACACAGCGAACACGGCAAGGGTTGGCAAGAGTTCAAAGGTGCGATCGAGGAGTTGGAGGGGAAACATGAGAAGTTGAGTAAGGACCTCGCGACGAAGGAAGCAGAAGCGAAGGAATTCCAGGTCGAGCAGAAGAAGAAAGAAGAAGTGATCGCTCAGCTCGAGGCGAGGATCCAAGCTTACGAAGAAGCTGCGAACAACACCTCGAACGCTGGTAAGCTTTGATCGTTGTCGCGCGGTTGTTCGAAGAGGCGAAGCTGATTCTAACTTTTCTCTCTCTCGCAGGCAACTACCCTCGTTCGCCGGCTCCTTCGGTCCTCGGAGGTACTGCCGTCTCTGCAGCTTCTACTTTCGCTGTCAAGAGTCTCGTCAAAACAATCTCCGATCTCAACGATCAACTCGCTACCTGTCGTGAAGAAAACAGTGAGTCTGTCTCTGTTCTTTCTCTCTCTAGAGCAACGATTGACCCTCTTTTGGAAATGATTCAGCCTCACTCCTTTTGAAGCTCGTCAGTAGTGACTGAGAAGCGAAAGAGAGGTCGAAGTAATAGAAACAAAAAAAGGGAAAGATTCGTTTACTCTCTTCTCTCGGCACCTTTTCGTTCTGTTGTGTACAGTTTCCGCTTTCGCAATCTCGCAAGTTTGGTTTGGATTTGAGATTCTCCTTCGCACGACTAGAGAGGAGAAGCAACGAGAGAAGTACGATTGAAACCTAGAAGAAATAGAAGATACGACAACACGAGAACAAGAGGAGAGGAGAGGAGAACAAGAGAACAAGAGAAACAAGAAAGACACAAGAAGAGTCGCGCGTAGTAGTATAACCGGAGAAGAAGAAGAGGCGATAGTCGTCTTCGACAGGTTGATCAGAACTCGTATTCGATCGACCGAAGTTTGGCGAGCTCGGCGTCGTTCCTCACTTTCGTATAGGTATTTGGACAATCGAGAGAGTCGCAAGCAACAGCTTCGATGATCGGAGTCGAGGAGCACGAGGCACAGATCTTGTGCAGAGCTTGTTGCCGGGATTCGAGTTGAGCTTTGCGGATTTCGAGAGAGAAAGCGACTTCGGCGGGGTTGTTCTGACATTCTCGACAGAGAGCTGCAGTAGCGAGCACGTGGCAGTCAGCATCAGACGACAAGAGGGAAGAAGCAAGAGAGGATAGACTGACGACCGGGAACGGTTTTCGATCTCTTGCATGCGACGCAGTGAGCGCTTTCGAAATGATCTGCGATCGAACCTCCTTTGACGATCTTCTGTGTCTTTGGCATCTCTTCGTACCACTGTGCGACACTGGCTCCAACAAGGTCGAAGATTCGAGAGAGAGGAGGAATCATCATCCTTTTGATGTAATGATTCACGTCGAGTCGGTACGCACTGCTCATCGAGTCGAAGGATCAGCGGCTGACACGAATATAAAAGAAGGGCGAGACTCACGGGTTTGAGAGGAATTCTCCAGGCGAGACTGAACGATCGATTTGTTTCGTCCCTTCTTGAGCCGAAAAGAGAATATACGGGACTCGTTCTCCATACTCGGGCTCGGCCCGATGATCCTTCTCCATCGCTCGAGAAGCTACCATAGCGCCAGGGGGAGGGTCTCGTCCCGTACTGCGCAGGACAACAAGGGGATAGTTAGTCATGCGATAGAAGCGCACGAATCAGAATTGGGACATCAAGCTCACGCGTAGGTTCCTAGGCTGACCTTCTTCGCAATGACGAAGTCTTGAGGTGAGACATCTCCCGCTCGAAGCTTCGTCCATTGCTGCCAACAATACTCTTTGACCTGCGAGAGATCGGAACTTCGGAAAAGGATTCTACGCAACGGGACCAAATATCAGCTTCACACAGTACCAGTTCGAAGGGAGGACTTGCACATACTTCAGGCATTTCTCCTGCATCTTCTGAGTAGCGGGAATACCGTCTCGCCGGACCGTTTCGATTCCTTTCGCGTCAAATTCAGGTTCGAGTTCGCTCAGATGCTCGTATTTGAACCCGACGTAGCGTTTCTTCGCGAGGAGTACACACGGGAGGTATACCTATCGAATGACATTGAAGATTGATCAGGATCACGATCAGGGAACGATACGGACGCTCTGCTCACCTTTTCAAACTTGAGCTTGATCGGTCGAGGATTCTCTGACGTGACTTGATTTGCCATTTCGTTACCGATACGGAACGCGTCTTCTTTGCTCCGACCAGGGAGATAGATGAAGAGAGAATCCGTATCTCCGTAAACGACTTGAGCGTTCCATTCTTTCTTGTTCTTAATGGTCACGATGGCCTAGTGAAGCAAATAGTCTGAGGATGAGCAGCTGAACAAGTTCGAGGAAAGACAGGAGTGGCAGCTTACTCTTTCGAGCGTTTCTCGTCCCGTTTGAACGATTGCGTCGGCGACTTCGACAGCTGGCATGCGTCCCGAGAACGTGGCAGAGGTATAACCATACGTGACATTTGCCAAGAACTTAAGAGCGAGTTGACGAGCGTTGAGTAATTTGGTGAGAGCCTGCGATTAGAGAAACGAGTCAAACGGTTGCGACATCGAGCTCGAGAACAGTCGAGACTCACTCGATCAGACGCGACAGCTTTCATGCTACCTTTCACCATGACACGAGTGTCGAGCAGCTCGCTAAGCATTTTTGAGAGCAAAGATTTGCGAACTTCGGGTTTGACAAACATCATTCCGTTCGGCGAGACTGTCAATCGCTGTTGAGTGAGCGGGATTCTGACGAGCTAAGCGAGGCAGAGAGAGCTCACTATTGATATGATCCTTCATCAGATGTAGAAGCCCAGGAGGTTGATCGAGATTCGTTTGCACTCCGAATTTCGAGGTTCCTTTGAAGGAGTTGACCCGACCGAGGAAAGTCCTAGTACGCTGAGGAGTCAGTGAAATTCGTGCGAGAAGGAGAGAGCTACGACTCACGAGTAGCAGTAGTTGTAGGCGATCATGACGGATGGGTAAAGAGACTGGAAATCGAGGACTAGCAAAGGTCCTTTGTAGAAAGCGGATCTCGGTTCCATAATCAGAGGTTGACATTCAGCTGCATTCTGACGTCCAACCTAGAGTCGCATGAAGACGGTCAGTAATGTGAGAACACCGATGAGCTTCGGGCAACGAACCTGAACTCGATTTGGCGAGAGGAGGAGAAAACTCTCGGGTTTCGCAATCTTGAACATGACCGACTCGACCTTGAATTGACTACCCCGAGTACGAACCGACTTGAAATCGACTCCGAAGACTCGAGCAGATTCACTAAACGAGGAGGGAACGTCAGCTAGCTCACTCTGAAGAATGAGTCGGCTGAGGGGGTTTACCAGTTCTGATCGATAATCTCCGCTGCTTCGAGCATCTCCACGTTCATCTCGACTCGATTCCTCCAGTAACCCAAGACGCGAGCCATCTTCGACGGGTCTCCCGATTTGTACCATTCGGTGAGTTTCGCAAAGGAGAAATGAGGGGTTCTGTTCCAACGAGCGTCGCGACAATTAGCATGAGCTCGAAGCGACTTGAGGAGTCGAGACCTCACCTGAGACGGAGGACATGTAGAGCAATGTGTTCGAACGAGTTCTGCTGAAACTTGTTATCGGCTTTGAGAATTCGCCAAATTGGGAGAACGTGTCTGCCGCTGAAATTGAGGGTACTAGACTGATTGAATCCCCATCGATCCGTATCCTTGTTGCCGAACTTTCCAGTGTCGAAAGATTTCACTCGACCGAGTTCGGGAACGAGATTCCAATCTGTAGATTTCACCGAGTTAGTCTTCCTCGAGATGGGGCGAGAGAGAGTGCACGCACCGAGAGCAAAATCTGAACGTTCCAACAGGTATCCCCACGATCCGTGATGCACTTCAAACCCAGAGAGGCATTCGGGATCGAATTCGAACCGAACTTTTTCGAGGAGGACTTCGACGAGTTGTCGTTCGTCTTCGACTAATTCGAGAACGTAGTCCGTAGGTCCAAGCTTCTTCCTGAGCGATTCATCTCCTACGACAATCGCTCCGACGTGAGTGTTCTCTGAACGTCCGTTCGCGAGCAAGTCCTCGTTGTCAGACTGTAGGCAGTAGAAGACAGCTTCGATCGGATCTTCTTTCGGATCAGGGAGCAGGGTGCCTCGGGTATTGACTGCAGAATAAGAGAGTCTCAGCTTAGCTCGAACAAAGAAGATTGAATGGTACTGACCGTGCAATTCGAGAGCGAGAACTGCCATGTGCTGCTTTTCTCTATGAGAGGGCGCTCCAGCGATCGAAGTGAACTTGTACCCGTCACCCTTTTGCGTCGGGCCCTCGATCTGGATCAAAGTGATGTAGAGGTGAGTCGGAATTACGCAGAGAGTAACAGATCAGAAATCACCTGAGACTTCAAGGGATTGAAACGAGGTTTATTATCCGTAACGAGACCTAAAGATCGTACACTTCATCACTATCTCCATGATGTTGCGATACTAAATAGTGAGAGACGATACCTTCTTGAACAAGCCAGTCTTGCATTAGTTTCTTCGAAGGTGGTCGTTCCGCAAATTCCCACTTTGTCACTCCGGCGATTCGCGAGACTGGGGCGTATTGTTGAGCAAGGACAAGTTCTGGATCCATCCCATGGTTGAGGAAAGGCTTCAGGTACTTGAGTGTACTTCCTTCGATCGAAAACTTCTTCCCTCCAAACTCGCGAGGTCCCGAGGGAACGTCCTTCGGCTTCGAGTAGTAGGGATCTTTGTAGACGACGTCGCTGGAGTTAATCTCTCTGAGGTTTGCGTAGAGTTGTGCTGTCGTCGGAGGTTTGGGTGCGTAGGCAACAGAGTTTCGGGAGAGCGGGAAGCGAGACGCTGGAGGAACGGGGCGATAGTCCATGGTCGAATCAGCTGCGCCGAAGAAGCGGGGTCAGTCTCGCTTCGTCCCCTTCGGAGAACGACAAAGACTCACAATCGGTCGTCGTTTGTGAAACCTGAGCGGGCGCGCCTGAAAGCGACTGCTGAGATTCGCTCGTCGAAGTTGCCGGGTTCGAAACCGTGCTTTGCGAGACGACTGTTGATCCCGAGCTGGTGTCCAGAATTTCGAAATTGACACGTTTCTTCGGAGGTGGTAGAGTCTCGACCGAGCTCTTCGCGTCGTGGGAGCTTTCCTCGACCTCTTCCTCCTCCTCCGCTTCCGTCTCGCTATCGATTGTCGAAAGTACCGGGGCTTGCTGATCGGCCGAGGAACGAGGAGAGGGAGAAGGACAGGGAGACTGGACGACGGTCGGAGTAGGTTGATACTCGTCGAATGCGTCGAGAGGTAGATCGGCCATTTCGGCGAGCAGCTCAGAAGGAGTAAGCTGAATGCGCGATCTAGCAGGAGGGGCTGATTTGCCCTGCACGAAGCGAGGACGGGGAACGACTGCGGCAGATTCGACTCGAGGTGAAACTCTTGAGATTGGCGAGGGTTTCGTAGGAGATTCTTCTTCTATTCGGTCGTCGCCGAAAAGGGGTTCTTCCTCCTCCAACTCCTCGTCCGCTTCGTCATTCGCGAGTCGTCGAGGAGCGATGGGAGAATCACGCTGAGCAAATCGCACACCGACGGCCTTTTTCGAACTCGAAAGCGGGTTCGCTCGGAAGCGACGAGTGGGAGTGACGGTAGAGGGAGAGAAAATTTGCGCGGGTTTCGAAGGTGTGCGAGTCGTTGTTGGAGATAGTGACTTGCGTTTCCGAGGTGTCGAGTCAGGAGCAGAGGTGAGGGGGGTTCTGCAAATACACGAAGCGAAGTTCAGAGTCAGCGACTTGTAGCTCGAAGAACAGCTTATCGTACCGTGAGGCTGCAAGGAAGAAGGACGTACTGAGCAGGAACTGGAGTTTCTCGAGCTAGTCGTTTCGAGGGACGAGGATCGTCTTCAGCCTCGGTCGAGCTGATCCCGAGACGACTCCTTTTCGTAGGCGACGAAGACGGAGAGCGGACCGAGGAAGGTTTGAGGGGAGAGGAAGGTCTCAGAGGAGAAGAAGCGAGCGTCCTCGAAGAAGCGGGAGAGAGTAGTGCTTCCGAAGCCGCCCTTTCACTCGCCGTGTCGGCATCCCTCAACCTCCAAAACTCCATCTGAGCCTCATCATCATCCGAGGGTTCCTTGTCCCATTCGCCTTCCTCGACGGATCCTTCGCGACCTCGTTGCTCGGCTCGATCCGCTCGCTTACGATCCCTCCGAATGATCGCTTCAGCTTGAGTAGCTGGAGGTCGCTGGGACGGTAGACCGTCGTTGTGCGTTGTTCTCTCGTCGTCAAGGTCCTCCTCCACCTCGTCTGGATCTCGGTCGGCGTCTGAACCGTCGTCTAACACGTTGTTCTTTGCCTTTTCGACCCGTTCTTGAGCGACTCGCCTTGATTCTTCAGCTTGGGTAGCGAGGAGTCGTCCCATATCGACGTGAATCTCTTTCTCCCATTCCTTTTCCTCCGCTCGACTCGCCGTCCCGATCCCTTTCACCGCCCAAGCACCGAATTCGTAAGTTTCCCTCTCATCCTGCTCGAATCGACTGATATAGATCGCGTCGACCTGCTCGAAAGTCGTCTTGATTCGATCCATCCAATGAGTTCTCCTCCCTTCCTTCTTCTCCTTCTCCTCGACATAAGTTTCGAAATCTGGTGAACCTTTCCCTCTCGGTCCCATCTTTTCTCGATAAGCCTTCAAATCCTCTGCCGCCTTGTCCTCGACCTTCGCTTGTAGCTGCTCCCCTGTTCTCCAGATCGAATCTTTCGGATCGCGAGAATCAAACTCCCTCGGAGCATCGTCTCGTAAATCGTAAGGACCCGATTCACCTCTCGCCGTCCTCCTCCTCCTTTCATCGTCCCACAACTCTTTGACACTCCTCACTAATTTCCCTTTCTCGACGAGTTCCGGATGTAATTTTTCGACGAAATCGTGATGGATTTTCCGAGCTGGGTTGCTGCCTCGATTGAGAATTGCCGACGAGGGGAGATCGAGTTCGAGAGCCGAGTAGGATACCTTGTTCGGTCCTCCGGGAGGATGAAAGCGGGAAGGAGGAACGGTAAGGTCGACGTAGATTCGGTGAGCGTAAGGACCTTGACAAGTCGGAGGAGGAGTGAAAAGTGCTTCGCTCGCACTTGGTGGTTCGTATTCTGGATACATTGATGTCAGCATAACTCGTCTCTCGAGTGAGAATGCGATTCGTAAGCGTACCAGGAACTCCTTCCCTGAAAAGACATTCTCCAACTTCGACCCAACCGCACCCGTACAAGTTTGAATCCAACATGAACTGAAGTAAGAACGGGATGTGATCCTCGAAGACGTCGAATTCTGTTCCGAGTACCGCTCCACTCCTCAAACACTGCGAGAGACGAGACTTGTGTGTCGGATGAACCATGTAGATTTTCAAGAACGGTCGATACCCGACGTGGTAGCCGTAAAACGGAACCCCTTTGCATAGAACGATGAAGGCTACGTATTGAGGACTTTGACCTTGCTTGTGTTTCGTCGGAAGCGAGAGTGCCATCGCAGAGTTGAGCGAAGCTCCGAATTTGCGAATATAGTCATTCACTGCGAGAACGGGTCATTAGCTCGGTTTCCTGCTCAAACAGGCTAGTTGTAGCAGGGTACTCACCGCTATCTGGATCTAACTTGCCCTTGTACTCGACATAAACGTAAGGAAACACTCCGTGAACATGAGCGCAAACCCTCTGTCCTTTGTCCGTCGCTCCAAAGATCCTGATCACTGGCACTTGTCTCAGTAGTTCTTTACTGTACGGTGAGCGGCGATTGTCGTAGGGCGAAGTCTCGTAAGTCGGAACAGAGTCGATCACGGACAGTCGAAATCGGATGAATGAATCGGGATGGGGTTCGGTTGCGGCAGAGAGATCTCCCAAAGGAGCTCTCGTAGTCCCCGAGGACATCTCTGCATAAGTGAGAGATCGAGTTTGAACGTCGAAAAGGTAAGAAAGCAAGATTAACCTCGCGAGTTCCATTTCCAGCGAGAGTGATCATGATGTTCAATATGAAAATGATATTATGCAGTGATACGACAAGAAGGGGGGTATCTAGATATGGTATGGTGACGAAGAGAACGATGCGAAGAAACAGCCCCGATAGAATAACCGAAATCGAAAACCAAAGGAATTTTTAAGATATGTCTAGTGAGAGCAAGGTGAGAGCGGAGACGATACACCTAGTGAGAGCTCAGAAGGCTGTCTAGCGAGAACGCAAACGGTCGAAGTTGAATAGTACCCAGCGAATGACGACAAATAGTAACCCGTCTATCATCCCTTGCGAGTAAATTAGCCACCTAGAGATATTCGAGAGGGCTGGCGCAGGATTCGAACGAGTTGCGAGCTGTTGGATGAGACGAGCGAGTGATACGGCGATGAGGAGGGTGTACGCGAGCGGATAGAGCATGAGGAGGACCGAGAGTCGTCGATTGACCTGTCGAGGGGATAGTTGTCCGCGAGACTTTCGGCGATTCTCGGTATGTGGTTGCAAGATTTCATCCTGACCCCGAGCGGCCGTGTCGTCGATACGGAATTGAGAGAGTGTCGAAAGTTGTACCGAGGGTCGTCGAGAATCTTTAACAGTTGAACGACCACCTTCGAGATCGGAATCGGGGGAAGAGGATGATTCGGAATGCGAATCTTCCGGAAGAGGGACAGGGAAGGGGTTCGAGAATGGTGCCGTGTCGAGACGAGGTTCTGGATTCGGTGAAGCGGGGATCGGAGCGAGGGCATGAACTGCGGGATTCGTGCTAGGTGCACCTTTCATCAACGTGACATCTGACTTCTGTGCGTTCGATCCAGCCGAAGACCGCCTTGTCCAACTTGACATCCTCCGAGGTAAAACCACCGAGAATCGTTTCGAAGTTTTCGCTCCGTTTTCCGCCTCATCCGATCCTTCCCCAGTTTGCGACATCGAATTCGAGCCCGATCCGAATAGTTTCATATCGCGGCGTTGGAAGAAGATGAGGAGGCGTGAGTAGAGGAGGATAACGCATACTAGGACGAAAGCGCGAGGAATGAAAATCGAAAGGTTCGAGGCGTTCGTATTCGGTCGGAACCAGCAGACTCCTCGGACGTCGACGAGGTCGAAAGTAGCGGTGAGGGCGATGGCAGGGATGAACGAGAAGAGGAAGGTGATGGCAACGATGATGGGGAAAGTGAATCGATGTTCGAGACGAGCGGTCACGCTTGAAAGAGGGTGAGCGAGGGATGCGAACGTGATGCCGGAGATAATGAGGGTGAGACATGCACTGCCGAATGTTGAGAATTGATCTAGTGGGTTCGAGGGGGTTAGCCGAGTTTGAGCTGCAGGAAGAAAGCGAACGGAAGCGAAAGATTCTCACAAAAGAATCCAGAGGCATTGCACGCTGGCGAATTCGTAACGAAAGGCATCCCTCTCAACTCGTTGATAGATCCGGCTCTGGGGAACGAAGAGACGCGGTTTATGTTTAGTGAAAGGAATTCAAAGATCCCAGAGGAAGAGGAACTCACAAGGTATCGGCCGCTTGAACCATATCTATTACGCCGAGTGCACATACCACTTTCTGTCTGATATGGTGCCGCTGCGACGAGAAGGCGAATCCGAGGAGGATGGAGATGGACCCGACTAAACTGAGTGCGCTAATCGCACAATCTGCGATCGTCGCTCCCTTCGCCATTGATCCTGTCCCTACTATAACTCTAAGTTGACCGTGGAAGAATCCAGCTCGTAAAGCGGTGAGAGAGGTTTGGCGATTGGAGAGTGGAGAAATAAGGTGGAAATTGATGAATCTCTTTCGGAGGAAGAGTGCCGCAAACTAGGTCGTTAACGTGTAAAGGAAGAAGAGGAGGGCGTTACAGCCCTTCCTCCCGAGTCTGCAGGTCGGAGGTCGAAGGGAGAGAGTGAGAAAGCGTGGAAAACGAAGCGGGCTGGCTTCATAAATTCGTTTCTGCTAAATTCGTTTGCGGTTTGCGGTTCGCGGAAGGAGCTAGCGAGGTTCTCCCGGAAGTTTCTCTCTCTCTCCGCACAAGTTCCGAAGAGAATTTCCGCATGTGATCTCACAAAAGAACGATAGAAGCAAAATTGCTCCGAAACGGGACAACAAAAAGGACCCTGCTTCCAGACGAACCCTTCCAGACCCAAGTCCAGAGACGATCTAGATTGCCGAGGAGTCGCCGGACAGAGAGAGAGGAGAGGAGGGAACACACAACAACAAGCGATTCGATAGGATCGACCGAGAATTCGAAGGGAGAGGGGAACAGAGAAAGTCGACTTCGGGAAGGAACTCAAAAGTAACTGTACTGAACGTTTTCCACTTATTCTTCCTCTTTGTCCCATCGAATCTTCCGTGCGTACTCTCGGATGTTGGAGTGGTATTGCTCCTTGACGTTTTCGCGATTTCCCGATACGATCTCGAGAATCGCATTGTTCAGCTCGGTTCTAGACGAGGAGTGCAACAGGTCAATTTCTCGACAACTGCTGAGTCGACTCGCTTGAGAGATGAAGTTCTTACGATCCTAGTACGTCTACATGATCAGCTGTAGCAGTCCCTCCTCTCGGGTCGAAAGCACTCGGAGCATGCAGAAGTTCGTGAGTGACAACTTTGACTCCTCCAGGGTTGTACCTCTTGCGCTGCAGAATGACAGGGAGCGAATCAGTATCACAGAGTCCGTCGTATTCGAAGCGTTCTCGTACCTGCCACCCCTCTGTGCACATCGATCCCAAACTAAGCAATGATACTGTTCCGTCTCCATCGTTGAATACCACACCACTTCTCACTTTAGGCTCGTGCTCATCTGCGAGGGTGACACTTCCATCGATGTAGACTTTTCGAGACAGAGGCAAGTCGAGAGGAGCTCGAGGGGTGCAATCTGTCGAATTTGGTTCGATGCAGATGGGCGAATTCGGATCAAGATCGATGGTCGGACTTTCGTCGTGTTCGTAACCGCCTAAGTCGAAGCTCGGTACAGTGAGTTGCGCTATGCACGAGACAGGCAGGAAGGTGGAAGAAACTTACCTTGCTGGTAGAAGTAAGCGCGCTCCGTCTCTTTTCCAGTTCCATAGACTTCAGAGACACGGTAAGCAAGTCAGATCAATCAGACGAGTCTGTCGATGATGGAGAAACGACTCACGGCAAGTGATGGTCAAACTGGGTGCTTTCGGTAGTTGAACCTCGAGAGGGTTCGACCATTTCGTGTGATCGTCGTTGTTCTTGATGAGCTGTTCTTCGTTCCTCTCGAAGCCAAACTACCCGACAAGTGCTATCAGCGCAGGTCTTCGCCCATATAACGGGAAATGGGGAGTGATGGAAATGTAAACTGAGGGCTAAGAGCTTACCGAGAAATTCGAAGCGAGCATTTGTTGATAAGAGGTGGGAACCTTTTCTAAGATGAAGCTTGTAGCATCGTTAAGAGTAAGATTCGGGTAAATTGTGTCTGAGTTGACTTCAGAGGTGTTTTCGAACTTTTCCGGTCGGAAGTAGCTATCAGAATCAACGTTTAGTTCCTGTCTGTCTCTACGGTGAGAGCTGCGAGACACTCACTAGAGACGACCCCCAGTTAGTTGAGAGTTTGGAGGATCGTCAGGAGCGGTATGCTCGTCTCCCCAAACGTCGTTACCTCCTTTCAACATCATCGATGCGGCTCCAGCCCAACTTCTGAACAGTTTCGCTCGATCCGATCTCGAGAAGCTAGGGGTGTTCAAAGGAGTCAAGAGTGAATGAGCGAATAGGGAGAAGAGAATCCAAGTTTCCGAAAACGAACAATTTTTCTAGTAAATAAGCACCCGCGATATTGACCTCGACAGTGTCTGATTCAAGCGAAAGAATCAAAGTCAGTCAATAATTTACTCTCGTTCAGTGAAGGATTTCTCACCTCTCATTTCTCCACTGACGAGAGCCGCCATAGCTTTTGGTACTCCCAACAGTGTACCAGCGATATTGATCCAATCTGAAACGTGTTTCTCGACCCAATCTGAACCGCCATTGCCATAGTGAGGTGATTCGACCCATCTAGCGAAGAACCAAGAAAATTGATCAATTTCTCGATCATTCTGACCTGAGAGAGGAACTCGACGAGACGTACTTGAAGAACCACTGATGAGTACAGATGAATACTGCTCAGCGTTCGACGTTTACGAGATCGAAGAGAGCCAAGACTCACGAGTAAAACAGTGGAACCCATTGAATGCGAGACGAGTACAGTTTTCTTTTCGTTGATGGCGAGGTTGAACTCGATAGCTGATTTCAGACGTGAGAAGTATCGATCTCGGACTTCGAGGTTGTAGTATCTGGAGATGAGGAGATAGAAGCTCCAGTCAGTATGGATGTAACCTGAATTATCGGCGGGTGAAAAGCCCTCACGCTAGCCGCCAATCATAGCTGTCGCGGCGTTAGAATTTCCATCGTTAGTACAGTTTGCAAAAAAGAATGAGCCGGAACGAGCGTACGAATGCATAGCGAGGTCGTCGTGATCGTAACTCAAAACTGCGAGATTCTCGATAACTTTTTGCCAGATCCCTATGTGCACAGCGAGAAGTGAACGTGAGCTCGAGCTCGAGACGACTAACGTGAAAAACCACTGACAATACCCTGGCATGAACGCTGTTGCCGCGTCCAACCCTTGAGCCGCTCTGACTTTGTATCCCTCCGGATCGAGTCCAGTGAATGGATCCAACGACATTGCACGAACCCAGGCTTCTTTCGAAGTCACGATCGAACGAATCATCGACGTGCTCGCCCAAATACGTTTGCGAAAGAATGAAGCTGCATCGGGAGCTGTTGACCATGATTCGAGACCCTGGACGTTCGATCAAGAAAGGTGAGTCAAACCCAGCAGACGTACAAGCGGAAAAGCAATCCCGACGCACAGAAGAGACGATACCCGGAATGAGAATGACTGCGTGCTTCTTTGTTAACCCACGCTCTTTCGCGTCTCTCCCCACTTCAAAGCTCGTCGTTCTACTGTTGAGCCATTCTCTTCCAGGAGCGACGAGTTCGCTCAGATTGAGTCCGGCCGACAAGGCGGGGAGATCGAGGTTCTGTAAGTCGAGGTAAGAGGAAATATTGTCGAGGTCGAAATTCGAGAACGAGTTAAGGGGGTCCCCTTCGGTCAGGAGCCAGCTGTTCTCGCGCAACAACGCTCAGCCACTTCATCCCGAGTTGGTCAATGCGCGTAAGATGAGCTCACCCTCCGACCAAGCTGCCTAGTAACGCTCCGACGACGAACCAAAGTCTCCGTTTCGCAAACGTCTTCTTCGTCAACGTCTTCTTCGGTTCGAACGGAGCGGCATGTAAAGCGGCCAAGAATGAATCGCTTAGGTCTAGCTCGTGGAAAGGTGTTGTAGGCGCATCGAGGGAAAGTCGGCCAGTCGTTTCGTCCATTTTGACCCTATACAACACGTCCGGATCAACAAGCTCTTTCGGATGAGGTAGACACGACGTGAGCTCACTTTGGGTCTCCCTGGCCTTTCCTACGTTGAAGGAGGGGGATCGACTTGATGGCCGAACTTTCACTCTTCTTCTGAGGGCGCCAGTTGTCGTTACCATTCCGGTCATCTGGAGGTGGTGACGATTTCTTTGCTGTTCGCTTCCTTGGTGTCGACATTTTGTGGGAGTGCGGGAAGAGGGGAAACAAGAAAGTTCACTGACGGTCTCTGTTTGAGTTAATTCACCATCTCCTCCGACCTAGTTCAGCCAGCACAAGCCGCGATTATACAGTGCCATCGCAAGGAAAATCCGAAAGCGTCAATCAAGTTTCGATCCCGAATCCACCGTCATCAAAACTGGAGGAATTGGAGCATCTCGTCGACCGGGGCGAGTGGGAAGCAGCGTTACCACTCGCCTTGGAGCTTGAACTCGATCCAAATTATGTATCCTACCTCGCGCAACAACTCTTGATCGCCCTCCTTCCCGCTCTCGACGTTCCCTTACTCGACGACCTCTCTCCTCGAATCACGGACAAGTCCTGGCTCGCAGCGACTTGTATCAGAATCGTATTGAATACCGACAAGGTCGCAGTTGCGAAGAGAGCGATCGACGTAGGGATACAAGCGACGGCAGAATGGATAGATTTGAATTCAACTTTGAGGGACGCAGCGGGAGAAGGAGAGCTCGACAAGGTACAAGAGCTAGCAGAGAACAACGACGAGGTTAGACGGATAGCGAAAATCAGGAGAACTCTCTTCGAGCAGGGAGACAAGGTGAAAACGTGGGATCTCGTTTGGGGGAAACGGAAAGGAGAACCAGACACGGTCAAAGGTGCGAGCAAAGCCTTGCCAGAGACTGAGGGGGAGGAAGAGGAAGATCACGGATGGGACGACCTCGATTTGCCGCAAGAAGCACAAGGAGGAGGAGGAGACACCGAAGAGACCAGTTCCGAAATCACCTCTCCAGATCTTCCTACCTCTCCCTCACAACCTCGACTGTGTACCTTTCTATCGGAACCTCTCATCGATACATCACTAGGTCTCGCTGCCTTTGGCGCCGCCGACGAACTCGCAAACGTTTGCCGTCGACATTCGAAGGAGCTTTGGCCAGTACGAACTCGACTGCTCGAAGCGGTCCCGGAATGGCTCGAACCCGAAGGTTACATCTGGCTGCTCCCCGCTATCGACTCAAAAGGTCTCGAAGCATTCTGGTTCGACCTCGCGCCGTGGCGGACAGTTCCCGATTGGAGCGAGCAAATCTTTTCGACCTCTCCTTCTGCTCCACCGGAAGACCGACGATCATCAGACGAGCTTACCACATTCTACATCTCTCACATCGAAAGTATCGTTTCCCTCGGCTTCATCAATACGGCCCTCTCGCTTGTTCAACACGGAGCTTCGAAAGGAATCGCGGGACTCGACGAACTCGGAGAAGAATTGTCTCTCCTCAGCAAGCTCGTCTACGATCGTCCGGTCCGACCCTCCTCATCTTCAGCTTCTCAAGAAGATCTCGTCCTCAGTTACTGGCGAACCCTCGAACCCGAACAAATAATTCGCGCCTATCTCGCTCATTCAGACTCGACCAATTTGGCAAGTTCGATTCGCCGTCTCGTCCTCCCATACCTCTCTGTTCTCGAATCTCGACTCGAACGAGCTGGAAAGCCCGACCCGTCGCTGTCAGATCGACTCCTCTACGACTACGCCCTTTCCCTCTCTTCCGATTCTCGCGACCTAGAACTTCTACACGCCATCTTTGAATCTTCGAAACCGACTCTCCCGACAGGAGCAAGGATAATCAAGGACGACAAGGATCTCGCGAGAATTGCCCTCGCGTGTCTTTACGGAAGTCGGTCGATCGACGAACCCTCGATTGTCGCGATGGGTAAGATCTTTGAATGTCTTCCAGCATTCTCGGATACTGCCACCACGTCCTCGACCTCTCAGATCGACCTCTTCTCGTTCGCGGCCTCCTCGACTCCGCACTTTTCTTCCCCAAAAGCGATCTTCTCCGCCCTCTCCGATGCCTCGCCCTCGACCCTTTCCCACTGCCTCGACCTCCTTGACCTCCACCTCTCGCAACTCGAAACGTTCTCCCGCTATTCGAGTCCAACTCCCCTCTCGTGGTTCCTGACCTCGCATCATTCTGAATCGGCACAAAGAGCCTGGGCAACTCGATTAGCCCGAACGGCAGCGACTGGAGGAGGAGGACATCGAGGAAACGCTGGAGAGTTTGAGAGTGAGGATGAATGGATGGGACTAGGGGAAGTGCTGAGAGAGTTGACGGATAGTCAAGGAGAGGAAAAGGATGGAAGTGGGAAGAAAGGAATGGGGAAAGCTTTCTGGTTACTCGAGGAGGAAGAGGTGTGGAAGATCTTCTTTGGAGGACTACTGGGCGCTGGTCGTGAGCTTCCGATACTCTACTCTCTTTTTGCCCCAAACTGACGAACAATTTTGTTTCCAGGGTTTTCGCTCACTCGTTCTCTGTTCAACCCGAGCTCGACCAAAGCACCTCTCGAACCAAACGTCGTCGAAGATCTAGTAGTCTCGGCATCAAGAGAGTTCTACGATAACGCAGAGGAAGGAAATATGAATCGAGGTGATATGAAATTGGCTTTCGACTGGTCAGTTTCTCTTCCTCACACTGTCGCATGCTTGTGGAGTTGAGCTGATCGCCTACGCGATGATAGTCTCTCGGCTGCTCCTCAAACGCCACGGATTCGACAAGAACGAGATTTCATCGAAGCTACCTCTCGACTTTGCTCATTCCGACTCGAGTCTCGACCTGGAATCCCGATCACTCCAATCGAGATTCGACACTCGACCGATCGTCTCTCTTTACTCTCAAAGCTCTTGTCGATCAATGAAGACGCGTTTCGCCACCCCGACATGCTGCTCGAACTCGTGAACAAACTTGGCTATCGAGGCGACAAACTCGCGGAAGTGAGAACTCTCTCAATGATCGGAGATGCCGCCATATCGGCGCGAGACTTTGAACGAGCGGCAGAAATGTGTGAAAGAATGGTCGAAGTCGTGGAGAGGATGAAGAAAGTAGCTGGGAAAGGGAAAGAGAGACGACCCGATTCGATCTCGACACCATCCTCGTTTGGAACGACTCCGACGAGCTCGACGCAGCATCTACCACCGTCGGAAGAGGCGGCTTCGTTCGCCTGGAGGTTCTGTCTACAACTCGGCAAGAACCCAAACTTCGCAGATTCCTCGAGGAGGATGCAGATTCTAGGTCAAGCCCTCGTACTCTGTCCACCAGAACAAATCGCTGGTATCTTACCAGTGTGGACCGAGACGGAGAAGGCGGTAGCGAAGGACAATCGACGGAAAAAATTGGAAGAACTCGAAACGAAAGCGAGAGGAGGGGAGAAGGATGCGGTTCTCGCTGCCGCTACTGCCGCCGGGGCTGGTGCCGTCAGAGTAGCAAACTTCTTGGCTGCTGCAGCTTCGGCGACGGCGAATTCGACCTCGAACCGGATCTCTCCCGCTCCCTCGCCCACTCCGCCGAGCCCTCGTCGTTCGACACCTTCTTCCGCTTCCCCTTCTCGATCACATTTCCCCTCTTCATTGAACTCTTCCCAGTCGAGCCATCTCGTATCGGAGGCGAGCGCTGCAGCTTCTCACACCCTCCGTCGCGCGGCAGCGTATCTTCCCTTCGGTCACTCTTCCCACCCTTCGTCGACCTACACCTTCTCTGCATCCGACGATCGAAGCTCTTCTCCGGCTTCCCCACCTCCGACCCGGCCAATTGCGCCTCAAACTCCTCCTCTGCCTTCCTCACCCCCCTCTCGTTTCGCCTCTGCTTTCGACTCACTCTCGAACGATCGGTCACCGACGAGGACGACACATTCGCACACGAACGGTGGGAGCTCTCAGCAGCAAGCGGGAGGGGGTTTCAGAGCGGGGTTGTCGAGCAAATTCACTCAGGGAGTCGGATGGTTGATTGGCGCAGACGAGCTGCTCGAACGGGAAAGACAGGAAGGTAGAGCTTAGTAATCGAAATGTCAGTTGGAAGCCGAGCACTCGTCGCAGCTGCGTAGACGAAGGTAAGAGCTTGAGAGGCCGGATCGCATCCGAGCGAAATACGAAGCGAGCCGGCCGAAAGTCTTGAGCGGGACAGGTACAGGATCCGCCATACGTCAAGAGGTGGCTTGCGGAAGCTCTGATGGTGTTTCGAGACGAGAACAAGGAGCGAGGCCATGGAGCAAAGAAAGGAATCGCGGATCCGAAACGGCTCGCTCGAATTGGGCCCTTGCTCCTCGCGCTCAATGACACTTTCTGTTACCTACCTCAGTTCCAAAAGCTGCTGTTGCTATCTCAACGAGCCGGTTTCATCGCGCACAATGAGAGATTTGATGATGACTCGATTTCCTCCCTCGAGCTTCACATTTTTTTTCTGTCGGAAAATAGAGTATACCGCGTATTTGCACATACTAGCCCTGCCCCAGCACCTGAGCCAGGTAGAACCAACTCGAGAGCCCCACCTGGTAAAGATCGGAGGTGCTTTTTTCTCTCTTCCCTCTCCTCACTCACTTCGATTCGTCTCCCACTTATTCGCATCGACTCGGAGACATCTCTTATACCTGCTCGACCTTGTGAATCGCCCTCGCGAGGCGTCGCTCTCGCCAAGATCTCCCTTTCAGATCAAGTTCCTCTTGATCTCTCGTTCCCCTTATCTCTCGACCTCACACCATGCTCGACAGTTCCCACTCCACGAGTCGTACATTCCTCAATCTTAGCGATGTCTCTACGACTCCTCCGACTCTCGTCAAACGCTGGAGTTCTCAACAAGGAGCTCTCCTCATCGGGAGGGGTCGTAAAGACCAAGAGAAGGAAGCACAAGACCCTTCCACTCCCTTCTTCCGTTCAGAGAAGACCAAAGTCATGAGTAGCTCGGATGCGACCCTCGTCTGGAGGAATGGAAACCCCCTCTTAGCCGATTCTCATTCCACGAACAAAACTTTCGTCAACGGTCAAGAACTCTCCCCTGGACATTCGCATACGGTGAGTACTCGCGACGAGCTCAGTCTGGTGCCGGAGAGCTGACTTTGTCCTCCGAAACAGATCGTTGATGGTGATGAAATTACGTTCGGTCGTAAAGTCGTTTCTTCGCGACACCACAACGGCGGTGAGTTCAGATGATTCTCAGTGAGTAGAGCTCAGCACGTAACTCACGATCTTATTTCCTTGCTAGTAGAAAGTGGAGAGCCTCTCGTCCTCCTCGCCGAAGTCTCACGCTCGACTTCCCCTCTTCACCGTCAACTCTCCCTCTCTCCCTCGGCCTCGCCCGAAGAAGACTCGAACCATTGCATCCGTCGCGAAAAGGACTCCACCGATGAGGACGAAGGGGGGTCACTGGCGTACACGTGTGAGGACGAAGAGCTAGACGTTCTCGACCGCAGTTCCGATCGTATTGAAGACGAAGACAACGCTCCTGAATCTACTCTCGCACCTCGACCCCTCTCGTCCCAAATCAAGAAGTACGGCTTCGGTCTATCGCAAGAAGATCTTCTCGCCAACTCGAGTGAGGAAGAAGGAGAAGGCAACGAAGATGTCAACGAGGAGGAGGAGGTGGAGAAAGAACGCCGCCAGTCGCCCTCCATCGAGAAGACGAAAGAGTTTTTCGACTCGATCGACTCGACTCCTTGGTCTCGCATCCGAAAGAACGGGAAGCGTGCTGAATCGGTAGACCGTGTTCTCCATGATGAACCGGACGCTCGTTCTCCCTTCTCTTCTCGACTTCCCTCTCCCGTCAGTCCGGCTCAAGACCAACAAGAACGTTCCTCCACCACCACTACCGTCCGTATCACTACCGCTGCACTCGACCTCTCGACACCTTCCTCTGAATCTTTCTCTCGATTCGAAGGGCCGCTTCGGTTCAACTTCCGTCGGGCAATCAATCCTCCCTTCACTCCTCCAACTCGATCTCGGTCTTCCTCTCATGATGTCGAAACTGCTTCCTTCGCTCGCCCTGCTCTCGATGTCGAGAAAGAAGACGACGTGTTCTCTCAAGCGAGTCAACTCCCTTCCCCTCAACTCTCGACTTGTTCCTCGCTCGAAGTCGACTCTTCGGAGATCGCTCAACGCGGAGGAGAAGGAGAAGAAGGATCAAGCGCAGGTTGCCCAGAACCTCTCGAACCTTTCAATAGCTACTTTTGTCCTGTTGCGAAGCTCGAAAAGTTGATCGATGATCTCGCCGCAAAGGAGGAAGAGGAGAACAAGATCGGCGAAGCTGAAACGACTGGTGAAGACGGACACGTTGGCAAGGAGGATACTGACGGAGAAAGTTACTGGATGGATGGGCAAGACGAAAGCGGAGATTCGAGCATCGAGGGAGATGGAGAGAAGGACGATTGTGGTTTCGACGAACTCGATCCTCCTCCTTTCGGAGTCACCGCAGCCGATCTCAACTCGACTATTCCCCTCACCAACCCAGAAGTTTTCGAACCCGACCGCGCTCAAGACGGTTCCTCCGACGGGAGGGGAAGGATGATCTACGTAGATCCTGATTTTGACGACGCTCTCGTCGACCCCGACTTTGATCAAGCCCTCCGAGAATTCGATTCGGTTATCGGAGGAGATCCCGATGTCGACGAGGTAGATCCAGACGACTCGATTCCCGAAGTCTATCACGATGATGAAAACGCCTATCCCATCGTCGAAGAGGATGAGGAGGAATCGAAAATGGACAGCGTTTGCAATGACCCTGAAGTTCTCAAAGAACTCTCCGATCAAGTCGATGCGGCGGATCGCACCGATACTCGTGAGTTCATCGACCTGCAAGAAATGGTTTTCGTATCTTTGCTAACCGTTTCAATGCGAATAGCCACCGCTGTCGAGACGGGATTCTCGAGACCTTCCCTCAAACGTCGTCTCTCTGACACCGACCTCGTCGAGGAAGAAGGAGGAGTTTCGACCGATTCCCTCGTCGTTCCTCCAGCGCCAGCTTCTCTCGCCCCTCCACTCAAACGTCGCCGTATCTCGGCTCACGTCGCGACCTTCGCTTTTGGACTCTTTACCGGAGTCATGAGTGCTGTCGCTGGTTTGAGCGCCTTGGGTGCCGCTCTCGAAGAAGACGACTGAAATTTTCTTCCCCCTTGCTCACTCGACCGTTCTCTCGCATCCGATGCCTGTACTGACTCTTTCCTCTCTCTTTTTGCTGTATCTCCTCTTTTCCCTTCAGTTGTTCCTGCTTTACCTTGCTTGTCGTCTCTACCTTTTACGCACTTTCACACTTCTTCTGTTTTTGTTCCTCTTTATGCCTTCTCTCCAGTTCGTCCTTCTCGTTGTTTGCTGTTTCACACCTCTACTCCCCCGTCATACTTCCAACTTGTTCTGCTTGTTCTCGTGCTGTTCTGCTCTCCTCTCGTCTGTCGTTTCGTCTGTAATTTTCTTTTCTCGCTCGTGAACTCTCTGGTCGTGTCAGTGTCGCCAACGCTTGCCGTGATTGCGTACTCCTTGAACCATCAAGGAAAATGAAGAAGACTCAACGAACGAAGCGATTCAAAGTCACGTGTGCGACATCCAATGTCTCGCAAGTTCCCGCTCTCACCCCGGTTCTAAGTCAGTTGAGCTTAGCTGAACGCTCTCCAGCTGGTTCTTGCAGTTGAGATATTTTTCATTGGAAAGGTGTTGACATTGAAGGTAGAACAAGTCAAACATGATAAAAGAGATAACTACTAAAAAGAATCTCTACAACCACGACGCAAATTTAGCCCTTAGCCTCGCGGTCTTGATAAAGTGGCATGATACAGTGAGCAGTTCCCTTGTCCTCCAAGTCAGACAGTCTCAACCTACAAAAGTTGTTCTATGTAGCCTTTGACCGTCTTCACAGTGAGATCAGAGGGAGAGGAAGAGTAGCGGAGCGGATCTGTAGGCGAGATCTTCGAGCTTTGACCAATGTCTGATCCGCAACAGTGACCATTGTTTGGAGAGTAGCGTGATTACTATTGTCAACTATATGCCTCAGAGTAGGCAGACCTGGAAGGTTCTTGTGAGCAGATAAGGTTGCTGGCGTGGATCCCTTTGTCCGAAGGTGGCATAATTTGCGAGAATCTATTTGTGGTCGACGCGGTTGTAAGCTTTTTCTTGATTGGACGAGAAGGAATGGGTTTAACCTCTTGACAAGGACTGAGGCAACGATCTGACAGTCTGCTTTGCAGAGGGAAATGGGTCGATAGCGCAAGAGGAGGGAGGCATTGGTGTTTGTTTTTTGGGATTTGAAGAGGAGCCGGACTCGAGCTTCAGTCTGCAAGGGTCGTAGGAATTCTTGGTCCCATGCCACATTGGAGGCATCAGCTAACTTGTGAGAAAGGAGAGGGAGCCCTGCTTGTAGAACCCACAGGGGAGCCCAAGAAGACTGGGACTTGAGGAGGAGGGAGCTGATTCAGTTGCGTCCGAAATCTCATCCACTGAAATGGGACTATCATGCTTTGCTGCAGCTGTAAGGTCCCATTGTTGAGCGAAGCAAGGGTCAGAGGAGGGGGAAGAGGCAAGAATTGGCTTGCGGAAGTTCTGTCAAGATGTTTCAGTTTCAGGTTTGTTTTGCGTCAAGGGTGTGAACTGTGACGTGAAGTGGAAGTGAGCATGAGCAAGTGCCTCCCTGAGGTTGATAGTCTGCAACGAGTCTGGTAGTTGGATGGTGTGGAAAGCTGAGGAGGCTGTTGCCCTGCAAGTTTTTGGTGGAGGGGTTTTTTGTAAACTGAGTAGTTCTATCTGATCTCGATCAGCGATGTCAAAGTGAACAAAGTGAAGAAGAAAGAGAGCACTATCAGCAACGGAGAGATGGTCAATGAGAGAGAAAATGCGCGGCAGTCCCACACAAAATCAGGGGAAAGCGTAAGTCACTAAGATAGGGAGAGAGTATAACAAATCGGAGTAAGAACGACAACTAGACAGACCAGAAGCCAATAATGAGAGAAGCACGAACATCAAACAAAGAACGAATGATGAGACCGCGTTCAGCTCGGATGTATTCTCCAACAGGCTTGAGTGTTCGCTTTTGCGTCAGGGTAGATAGGGAGGGAAGATCAGAGGAAGAGGGAAGCTGCGCATTCCTTGTTGAGAGTGCTGAGTTTGTCTTGGATTCATATCCATCGAGAATAGATTGAGGAAGTTGGGCCTTCGTCACTTCCGAGTTCCGCAAGTTGAGTCTCCAGGAAAAGTTATCAATTTTCCTCTGTACGGTATCAGTCGTGAGCAAATCAAGATGGGAACAACACTATCTGTCTATTAGCAACTTCCCACCTGTAGTCCGGAGGGAGGGGTTGGAGACGAGGTTGGAGGTCAGAGGAATACCAGTCCGCGAAGGGGCCTGCAAAATTTACATCAGAGAAGAGGGAAGGGTGGATGTGGCGGGTGAAGGAGTCTGTTGTAGAAAATAAAGAGGTGGAGCAGGGGTCTGAGAGGTTGAGAACTGTGAGCGCAGGTCAATGGTAGGATACGGGAGCGTTGTGGCCAATGTAGGTGTTGACGCGCACTTGATTTGTGCCAATTGCTGACCAGGATGTGATCAATCTGTGACCACAAGCCGATGTTGTTGCTGTAGCGGTGAGGGCATGTGAAGAGGGGCTTTGAGGGGTGTCGTAGATGGATCACATATTCAAGAGAAACTGGAAAGCGGGAAGTTAGCTCCTTCCAGTACTAGGTCATCCTACTTTCATTCTTCCGGTGATTACGGGGATTTGGGTGCCCCCAGACTGGATGAGAGAGAGGGCGGGAGGACGCTAAGGAGGAGTTGAGTTGAAAAGATGAGGGTTTCAGTCGGCTCGATCTTTGATGCTGTCGAATCCCAGGGCATGTGGTTGGAGTAGGAAGATAAAGGGAGATGCTGAGGAGGATGAGACTTTGTCACGGCACGAGAGAACTAGGGCTTGGTTCTGCGCTGTAGCGAAATTCTGAACGTTCCAGGTGACTGCTGTCAAATTTACTGGTTAGTGAGAGGGAGAACCTCATTTGTATTGTTAAAGGCAGTCAACTCAGTGGGGGAGGAGTTGGCAGGATTAGAAGGGGAAAGCAAACTTTCGCAAGTCCTTGAATGAGAGACTGGAACAAATTCTAGGTTGGAAGAGGAACTGCCAGTAACTCCACCACTATCACTCCCTCTACTTTTTTTTTTCGATACACCAAAAAAGTGTTGTCTCAGTGTCGCTGACGAGACAGTAGACAAACGGAGCGCACAGTACTCTCCACGGACCTCAAGATTTCATCGCAAAAAGCACGCCAACGGTGGGATTCACAAAAAGAATGGTGCAATATTGAGACGTTGCCTTTGGCTCACCGTCAGAATCTTCAGTAGTTGAACTTACCGGTCTGAGAGGCCAGTCTGGCCAGACCTGGTAAAGGAGGAATTCCGCCTGTTCCAATTGTTATCACATTTGAGCAGGGAGCACGTGAGAGGGAGAACGCTGCACGTCAAGTCCGCAATGCTCTTGGAAAGTAGACGTTGGTCTCTTACCTGCAGGGGGGGACAAAGGATACGGCTCGCAGTGTAAAGGTCAGAAGAAACGAGCTCAAAACGTTTCTCCTCTTGTTCTGTGCATTCTAGTCTGCATGGGTCCACACTGACATCGTAGTGATCTCACAGAGCAATCAGATTGACTAGTTCCAGCCCTTTCTGCCTATCTGACACCATTGCGACGGAGTATCCCCCGGAACATTGGAGAGAGGAGAATCTTGATGCGTACCTTGAGACTACTGTTTTTGCGTTCTTTGGATTTGCTCTCTTCCAGTGTCCCAAGGCCTGTCTGCAATCGTGGTCATTCTTGCCAGGGTTTCACCACCATGAGTGGTTCTATCTGTAGGCAATCTGAGTAGTCTGTCAGAGCTGTATGTCCACTTGACGAGGGCTCCCTCTGCTGGGGAGAACGCATCATTGCCTCTGATAGAGTCACCAACCTCGACTTCAGAACTTGCAGATGGACAAATTTGTACACTCTCTCACAACCCTTCAAACTCTTCTTGGACTTCAGGCAAACCTGCCGTCTCGCACATTGATGAACAATAGGATGAGCAAGAAAACCAAACGTTGTCTGTTGCTTGAGTAAACAGAGTTTGGTGCAGTCTTGTGCCACTCTGAACACTGACAACCAATACTGCAACCACAATTGCAAGTTTCCTGATATGAGCAGGATCAGCTAGACCTGAAACAAGTAGGACATTGACATGGTCTGACTTCCTGAAAGGTTGCTCTGTGTGTCATATGAACGCTTCAGGAATAAGGCAAAAGTATAGCTCTATGCAAGACCACTGTCACAGCTCTTTGAGCCATCCACCTCACAGGTATGGTTGTGCTAAGACATACAGATAAAACCAGATTTGACCAGATCAGACCAGCGTATTTGGTCAAAGACATCACACGTTCACACAACTTTGCTTTCTCCATTGTGACAGTCAAGTACAGAAGTAGAGGGGTCCGGACAGAAGCAAGGCTCTTAGTCCAGACTGGTGTGCCACAAGCTCCAGGGTACATGCATGCCTTGCAGGCTTGTTCTTGTTTTGTATGTTTACGGGCACAAAGTGGAGCTGAGCCATGAATGAAGGGAGGAGAGAGGGAAAAGAGCAAAGGGAGAGAAGAGAGCGAAGGGAGAGAAGAGAGAGAAGAGAAGTGTGAGCTTTGACTGGGATTCGCATAGAAACATCACAGTCATTGATTGCCAGCAGAGGTGCCAATTCCTGGACAGACTGCATCATTCCTCTGGGGCAAGGTGTACCTCTCAAATTGTTTAGCTATGCTGTGTGTACTGTGTCCTTATGTGACTTGGAGTGTCAGAAGTCACGGAGTAAAGCGCAAGTTTTGTGGAGCAATAAGAGCACAAAGCTGCCTTGATGTTGTATCTGCTTGTCCCTCTGAGAGTACCTTATGGCTCGTGTTATACCTCTACATCTCTATTGTTACAGCGATCGATTCCTTGATTGTAACATCTGACAATGTAGAGTGGTTAGAGCAGCAAATGTTTACACCATAAGACCTGGTGTTTGATTCCCTAGCATGTCATATTTTCCACAAGACTACTCGCTGAACGCTCGCTAAATATCTATCACTTGTTATTTTCTACCAGATTTCTATCTGAGATCTGAAGTCCTTCGAGCACAGAGAATACTTCCTTTGCCGCTTTGGTTCAATTTTCTGCATCCTAGTATGAATTCCAAGCTCACTAGATCCCACGTTTCTTGCTTCCTTGGCTTCCTCTCAAGAAATCTTCTTGTCCCTGTGTTTTCCATCTGTCTCTGGACCCAGACACTAAACTGTCAAACTCTCACAAAACGATCACTCAGGTTCTATCTCCTTCTTCCATCTCATTTGCAGCCGTTCTGTCATCCTCCGTCTTGCTTATATCGGCTGCTGGCATATCCTGGCCTATCACGTTCAATTACCTTCTACTCACTCGTAGGCAAGTGGTCAACGGACACTTGCCGATAAAAGCAAGTGCGTTTCTCTCTTTCTTCATGCAATGCACAACATTCTGAACCTTGACCTTGCACTGAAAGCGAGGGAGGTGTTGTCTCTGCTCTGTCCAGCGTTGTCTCCTCATTGTTGCATTCTGAGTGACACTTGGATCTCCCCCCTACATAATTCTCCCTGATCTTGTCCTGCTGCCAAAGCGGTCTTCCACTCATTGCTCTCGTTTCTCCCTCTCACATCTCAATCTAGTCTCCTTGCAAGGTGGTGCTAGCTACCACTTCCGTACTCTGACCTTGAACAGGACTCTTCTCTTGCCCAATCCGGACTGCTCTTCCAGGTGTTCTCAACAGTGACAGACCCCCCCGAGACAGGGAAGAAATGGGCATCTAGACACAGGAGCAGAATTGGGAGAGAGCCACAGGGCACAAAAGCGTCAGTATACTGCGCATATTGATCCCTTGCCACAGCACTTGTTCTGCTGTCTTAATGCCATGTACAGCTCCAGGCAGACAGTGAAGTTTCAACAGTGGAGTCTTATGTGAGGATGTGTATGCAGCTGGAACTCATAGGTTGGCAAATGGAGAAGTTGTGTCCCTCTTGAAACTATGGCTCACACCTAAGTTTGTTTCCTCTGTTCTCCCTTGTTTTTGATTGCTGCTAGACCAGAGCTGTCCCACAGCAAAGCGTGACAAGAACGACAAGCAGCAACAAGCAAGTGATTGAAGGGATATGTTCTCCAGGCCTTGAGTGTAGCTCTTTGCAGTATTGTCACTTCACTACTCCAAAAAAAATTTCCTCCAGACCTCCTCTCGCACAGTATGAGCCAGAAACAATCCAAAGCCCATGTAGTTACTCCTTGTCTCTTTGTCCACTATGCGTTGCAGGCGGAAGACATGCTGGGTTTCTCATTTGGAGCACAAGTCAAGTTATTGTGTGAGCGTCGAGCGAGTAGTTTTTGTAAAAACTATGACATGCTAAGGAATTGAACCCCAGATCTTCTAGTGTACACGTTTGCTGCTGTAACCACCGAGCTACATTGTCAGATGTTGTGATCAAGGAATTGATTACTGCAACACAAGTGTCACTGCATTTGGTTTCCTGCTTGCTTGAGCGACATTCCTCTTCCCCCTTCTCCCATCACTCCTTGCTGCTCATTGGCATCTTGCCTCGCAAATACTGTACAGATTGTCAGAGGACATACATTGACATGGTGTGAAATCAGTGAGTGGTCCCATGGAAGGACATGAGATGTTAAGCAAACAGGTTCAAAGGGCCCAGCCAGAGTGAAGCCAAAACGCTTCTAGTCTACAACCAGGTGTGTCTTGAGCCTACTTACCTCAGGGAGCAGCATGCCTCGTCTTGACATTCTCTATGGTCAATCCTCTTCTTCCTCATGACTTGTCTCTGTCCCTCCTTTACAACAAGCAATCACGCAGCTGAGCTGCTCTCTTCTGCTCTTGAGATGCGTGTGGCTCAAGCTCACAGAGCTTCTGTATCTACTGTGTATCGTTAGAGTCCGGCTCGACGGTTTCAGAAGAAGTTGCCTATCATCTTATAAGTTGTTTGTCAGTTCAATTCGAAGTGAGTAGCCAATATCAATCAAATGTATCGGCACGAGCCAGTGGCTCACAAGAGCAAGAAGCACAACAGATGCAGTATGTAGACTGAATGAAGTGAAGCAAATGTGTGGCAATAGCTACGCTGGCATCCCGCGGAAAAGCTCGAAAAAAAGGAGGGGACACAGTTTGGATCCAGTCAGCAAGTACAAAGTTTGAGTGTCTGAGGGAACTTCGTTGCCTCAACATTTCCTTGGTGTGATGGTAGACAAGGAGGAAAGCCCCATGTGTTGCAGCAAGGGATTACTGATCACAGTGTCTGATAATAGCCTGAATGTCAGAGAGTCAGCGCATACACTGAGACCTGCTCTCAGTTCTTGGGTGTGGTGAAATCTCTCTACAAAACTTTTCTGCTCAAAAGTTGCATGCACAACAACATTGCCTTCCCTTGGCAATGCCTCAACATCTGCCTTGATGTCTGTGCCAAGAAGGGAGGTAGCCCTTCTTTCTCCCTTTCTGTCTCCTCGCCAGAGGAGCTAAACGGTCGTATACAACATGCTCTCCTTAGACACTTACATGCAGATGTTGCACCATTGATTGCAGCATCTGACAATGTAGTCTAGTGGTTGGAGCAGGAGAGTGTACACGCCCTTGTATTAAGCCAAGCATGTCATCTGCGATCACATGAACTTGTCAACAGCTCACAATTGCGAAGATACGCACTCCCTGTACTTGGGAAAGGTTTGAGCCAGGAAGCCACTAAATGCTGTCTTGCGAGAGGTTCGCACACAAAACACTCTGATTGCACTTTTGCACTCACAGTAGACAGACAGCACAATGAACAGAGAATGAGCAGGATCTTGGGATCAGGGTATTGATCTGCTGCTTGCTGACAGAAGACCTCAGTCTCAACACTGATAGCAGACCAGAGAGCGATGAGAAGTTGATCAACTTGAGTCACAGGATGGGAGTAGTTCGACACTGGAGAGAGGAGGTTTCAGCATAAAATTCTTTGACCAAACACTCTAGTTTGATCTCTGCTTACTCTTCAGAAGTTGAGATAGACTGTGCCACTCTTGCAAACAAGTCTGACTTGGATATTGACCTTCCACTTATGTTCCCTCCAAAATGAGCTCAGAACCTTCAGTGCTTCCCACTGCAGTATGATCCAGTTAATTTCTGCTCCTGTGAATTAGTGAGTGCTTACTCTGCAGTGTTGCGCAGTCACGATTATGTTGAGTATGTAGACTGACTCTCTTGAGCAGATCCTGTGTTAGGCACATGTTGTAGTGAGCAGATTGTGTAGTACACATCAGCAGCAGGATACTTCCTTATGATTTACACCACTATCAGAGTACTCACACTACACATGGACATGCAACTGGCCGCAGGGTGATGATCCTGAAGCGACTAGTCTGCAAGATTACTCCTGTGATGCAAATAGTAGCCAGCACTGCCTTCCAGAGTGTAAAGTGATGAATACGGAACCAGAAGAGCAAGAGCAATGAGTGCCAGACCTGGACAGAAGCAAGACAACATGGGGAGAAGCAATGTGAAGAGATCCAAGTGTCGCTCAAAATGCAACAACAATGAGGTGCAACAATGCCGATTTGCTTGAAGGCAAGGCAATGCAACAGAGACAATCTGCCTGAAGGCGAGGCAGCAAAAGCTAAGTTGAAGATCAGAACGCTACAATTAGGAAGGGACCATGTGTGCCCCCATCTGCAAATGCTGTGGGAACAGGGAATAGGTATACATAGAAATGTTAACTTGAAGCAGCAGAAAAGAAGGGCAAGATTGCAGTTGTTGAATCGATAGCGCAACTGCCTGCACATGGTCATATTCAATGGAGACTGTAGGGGAGGTAGAAAATATCTCTGAATGGACCTCAAGACTAGCCAAGTGAGTATATAAGTAACAGAGCAGGAACATGTTCAGGTCCTGGGGTACTACTCATGAGAGCTGCAAAGTAGACAGTGACAGAGAAACTGAAGGCTCTGTGCAAGTTCTCCAGCACTTTGCCTCAGAGATTGAAGCTACAACCAAGTAGAGATTGATCTGAGATGGTGGACCAGAGTACCAAGAATCAGCTTGCATCAGAGCCTTTGACTGCTATAGCAGTGCTCATTATAAGCACAGTGTTCTAAGTCAAGAACTGCAATCAAGGCTAACAACAAAATTCAAGTGGCACAAAAGGATGTCGATCCGTGATGAGGTCAAGGGGAGGCAAGTTTTAGGTAGAAACAGAAGCAAATGCTTGTGAGAGAGAAAACACAACCATCTCACAGAGGCACTTTATAGCAAAAGACACTGCTAAGGACCTGACAGGAGTCTCCCATAGCTTTGCTATCCCTCTTGGAGCAGAAGTGCCCACAGATTGTTGTTAGCTTCCTGTCCCTGACACCAGCTCTCTGAAATGAACAAGCTTGGGTCAGGAGAACAGTAATCGGTGCTACTGCCAAAGTTGTGGGGACCACCTCCTACAGAGAAGAGTAATCACCTCTGCTTGAACGAGCGGGTCACAGGGTACACACCCTCAGATGCTCCAGCTAGGTTCAAATTGATCTTGTGAGTCTGAGCTGAGTTCTGACAGGCCCTTCTGCACCCTGCACCAGCCTTGAAATACAACTTCCCATGAGGAAGAAGCAAGCACATCAACTGAAGCAGAGAATAGGCCAAGAGATTGAATGTCCAACTGTTTCAAATCCATCCAAAGCTCTAGGGAAACAGACAGAGTTGATACCGCATTAGCCGCATTGGGATAGCAGTAATCGCGGATTTGAATTGTTATCGACAGACAACACCAACCTGAGGAGGGGGTGTCTGATATGACACCTTCCATGGTAAGTTACAGGTGCTGTTGCATTGAACAAACCAAGAATCGACAGGGTAGCACTGTGATGGGAGCAGTGATCCAAGGGTCGAGACTTCGCCCCCAATGTCAGTGTGTCAGCTTGACTGTCTGATTGAGGGGGCGACATGGCACTGCGCAAGAGATGCAATGGAAGGCAAGCAGAGAAATCAACAAGTTCTGACAGCATTTTCCCAATCAAAACACAAGGCTTGTCCGTTTGGGAGGACTGATTGCAACTGATTGCACGTGTCAGGAGTGCAAGTGGTAGAGCGTAAACTGCTGTCCTTGTCTGGTTTGTTATCAAGCTTTCACACCCCAGTCTCAAGTGTTGTGTTCTGCTCAGACTTTTGCTTGCAGCTGCTTTCTTCCTGAGCTTCCATTATCAACCAAGGACTTTGACCAAAGATTTTGACCTTGTGAGACATCTCCCATCATCACGCTTCCTTGTCCGGTCTGTCTTTCAGGTTCAGTCCAACTCAGTGACAGTTTTGCACAGGAGTGAAGGAGAATAATTAAATGGAGAGCAAAGAGCACTTGATATTTTTCTGAGGTGGGCAAATTGGCACCCCACACTGCTGCAATGGATGTTGCTTTCAGCGCTCGCTTTCTCAGGGTAGGTTTCTACGCAATGAATCAGGGCTCAAGTTTCGCCAGTCAAATGGCCCCAACTGTTTGCTGTCTTTGATCTTCCACTGCGTCCTGTACAAAGCGCTGATGGTCAAGGGGCATACTCAAAATCTCTCTCCAGCTCTCGCCAGCTTTATTGGCATCCCTTTTTCCTTGAGATCTTTCCAGTTTACAGCTCCATTTCAAACTAGATCTCTTCTGGCCTGTTGTATACACCTTCAATTGATTATGTTCTGCATGCCTCAAATTGTTCCAACCAGCTCGCACAGTCTTCGGTCTTCCGTGTCCTTTTATCCAGGAGTGGCAAAGAGCAAACTTGGCAGTGGTGGGTAGTTCATATATTCACTTTGCTTCCTGCCCAATCAGTTCCCACCCGTTCCAGCTGCATTGTTTGTTTCCCTCTTCCCTCCTGCTTGCTACTCAGCTACTTGCAGTGATCACTCTGTCAAACTTGATGCATGCGAACAAGGAAGGGAAGGTGCTAGGACTCGCAAAGAGGCAACCGTCGATGGGGGAAGTTGCAACGGTTTGCGGTGTCTTGGGACTGGCAGTCATGTTGGCCGTGACAATCTTGCTCCAAAGTCAGCTGTCAAAGGTAGTCGCTGAGGTTGAGAAAGCGAATGTAGGTACAACGAAACTTGGGTCCGGATTCACTCGTGAGTTTCTCCTTCGTCGTTTGTTCCGCTAACTTGGTCTGATATTCCTTTCTCTGCAACAGAACTCTTTGCTGGAGCAGTTATTGAGGTCGTCGTTGTAATCTTGCTCATCGCAGAAGCCTTTACAAGTCGCTGAGCGGTAGGTTTGAGTCCTCTCGATTCCCGTCCGTTCCTTTTCTCCTCCGTTGACTCACCCCTTGCGCCATTCCACAGACTCCAACCTCTCATAGACAGTTCTTCATAGTGCCCTCTCCCTTATACCATGCAAGTTAGATCAAACCCATCCTTCTCCTCATTTGTCGCGCTCGAGCCCTCGAGATTCCCGGGCTCCTTCCGCTCAATCCTTTCCTGTGGAGCGGAGTTCCTGCGGGACCGTTGATTCAAAGCTGAGTGACCGCGATTCCAGTCAGCTGACAAGAGACGTGCAAGCAAGGGCAAAGGACATGTTGGAGACTCAGTAATGGAGAGCAAAGAGTGCTAAATGTTTTCTTTTTTCAGTGATCAATCTCTTCCAGCCTTCAAGTTGAATGCACCTCCAGTCAATCGCGCTCTCCCTCTGTCAATTGTCCCACAACCAGCTCCAACAATCTTCAGTCTTCCTCATCCTTTAGTGCAGGAGTCGCCAGGAGCAAAGTTGGAAGTTCTTGGAGACTCATTCTGTTCTGTATTCACTTTGCTAGGGGAGGATCACGTCAAGGTGCACAAGCTCAAAGGTGCTTCGGCTCGAGTGAGTGTCCTGTCAGATCCGCTTTTCATGCTCAAAGCAGAAGCTGACGCTTTCTCCTTTGCAAAATCTTCGAAACAGGGTGTCAACAACCCAAACTCGACGCTACAAGCTGGACCCGAGATCATTTGACGTGTCGCGACGACTCGTCCTCGGTACATTGTCCTGCAATTTGGTCCTCTCGATCTGCATATCAGTTATCTCTGGCAAACTCCTTTCCTCTTCAATCCTTCGATTTCATCATTCACTAACACCCCCTCGTGTTGTCTGCTCGCTAACAGGCAACTCAAGGCTAGAGGAGCTCAAGCTACTGGCCCTACCGAGTTTGTACACTCGATCGTGAACAAGTTCTGCTCGTTTCTTCGAGACGAAATCATTCCGTTGGTGAACGCAACGGGAATGAAAGTTTATATCGCCGGGGTACTACCTCCTGTCGTTGAGGATCATTGTGAGTCCTGGAAGTTTCAACAGCAAAAGCAGAAGAGACTCACCGTTTTCTCGTTTGAAGACCTTGAGCTTTCTTTCCATCTCGAAATACCTTCAAGTACCGTCTTTCTCTCTCCTTTCCCTTGCATCCGTTCACAGCGTCCAACTGACCCAGATCTCAATGAGCAGAAGAATTCCTCCACCTAACCTCCTGGACTTCTCCCCCTCTCCTCTCCTCCTCCACAAGATCTTGCCACCCGGCATTCCCTCGTCGAGCTCTACAATCACCTCGTCTCCAGTTTCTGCGCTTGTAATCCATCTGCCTCCCTTTTGCCAGTATCAACAGATACCTCTACTCTCACGTGGCACTCACGAAGAAAGTCAGCAGGAACTCCGTCGATATTGAGGGTCTGTCAAATATCCAGTTTAGTTTCCCTCCTTGCCTTTGTCTTGTTTGTAGCGGATGCGGCGGAGGAGGGAGACGATAAGAGATAAAAGAGAAACAGCGTGCTGTGGTCAGAAGGAGGAATAATCCTGGGTGAATAGGATGAAGTAGAAAAGTTGCAAACGGGCTTCATCAATGTCTCCCGCAAAACAGCAAAAATCAGGATCGCTTGCAAGACGAATAGAGTGCCAAAGACAAAAGGTGCACGTGCAATTCAAGCAGTTATTACGGGGATTACTCAATATAAAGTTCTTCAATCGATTTCGATCATCGATGCATCGAGAGACAAAGCGTGCAAAAGCAAGTTGACATTTCGCTGTTTGATAAAGACACGATAAGCGAGTCAGCTCAGACATTCTTTGCAGGAAAAAGCAGAAGCCGCAACTCACGATCTTGATAGCGGACAGTTCCGGTCCCCCGCGTCCCATCTTTGCACCTTTCACTCCTTCGATAACCTTGTCCCGGACGCTCGTGACCAAGACTTGCTGCTGATCCGGATCCGCGCAAACAGCGACGGCGGCCAAGAACCTCCAAACCGGTTCGTCGTCAAAGTCGGCTTCAGGTCGCAAGGCATCTACGGACTGGTACTGTGCGACTCCGAAAGGCACCGAAGCTGCCATACGAGTCGAAGGGAAGAGAGTGAGGAGAGAAGAAGATAGAATTGAGAAGAGGTAGGTAAAAGTGCGTTCCCATTGAGCGAGATCGGCGGGTTCGGGAGGAGGCGTAGATTGGTTGAGAGACTCGGCGCGCGAGAGGAGGATCGTGAGGAAAGCAAGTCCAGGCTGAAGGAGGCAAGATTCTCTTAGTACGGCCTTCCGAGAGCTCGACAGACAATGTATCTTGACATACCTTTGAGCGAACCACGCTCGCCAAGTCGTTACGATCGAGGAGTAGACCCAACATGCCCGTCACCATTCGCAGCTGACTAGTACCAACGACTTGCATGATCGGTGCAACCACCGCGTTGAGGAGAGCCTCGGTCTTGGTTTCGACAGCGAGACGTCGTTGTTTCGCCTCGAGGGAACCAGTCGTATCGAGTTGATCGAGAAGGGAAGCATCGACGACAACATCGAGGGTATCGAAAGTGGCGACGAGGAGAGTGAGGAGAGTAAGGGTTTGCTCAGCGGACAAGTGTCGAATCGCGCGTGGGAGAAGTCGCTTTCCTTTCAAAACCGAGAGGATCGAGATGAACGGATGGGGAACGCTAGTAAGGGCAATTGTTCAGTCGAAATTAGCCTGGGACGGTTCAAGCACATGGGCGAGCCAGAGGGAGGACGTACCAAGCGTCGAGAGGATCCATCACTCGTAAACCTTGCCACAACACTTCCCTCAACTCCTCGTACTTCGCATCTCCGGCTTGAACCTTGGACCTCGCCTCCTCATATCTCTCTTTCATCTGCTCTTTAATCTCGCCTTCAACAGTCATCTGCTCGAGCTGTTCTTTCAAACCGGCTTCGGTTGCATGGAGAGCGGGCTGAATACGCCGAAGCTGCTCGAGATCGAGAACGGTGTCGTAGAGTTTTTCGATGATGGCGAGAGCGTCCCTATGCGAGAGAGGGCCATCCGACGCCGGTCGTTCCGAGGTTGCAGATTTGGCGATGAGCCCGGCTCCGGTCAGTAGAGATTCGCCAGTGCTGTGCGAGGGAGTCGAACCGGGCGGAGGAGTGCTCGATAACTTGTCGGAGTCGAGACCTAAGTTTGCGGCGGTAGGAACGGCAGCCGACGACGTGGAGGGCGCGACTTGAAGGAGCGGACGAGGAGCAGATCGAGTTCGAGTCGCGATCTTGCCGAGCGCTCCATCGAGCGAGACTACGGAAGAACGAAAGGATGAGCATACAGGAGGCAAAAGGTCCTTGACAAAAGGAGAGTCCACAGGGCGAACAGACTTACGAGTGTTTGGAGTATTCGCATTCCGCTTCTTCGCACTATCCACCAATCTTTGAACGTTTTGCGCCATTCGGTTCATCGCATTCTCCCTTCTGGTAGGCCTTCGATTGCCGCTTTGAGTTCCCGCTCCTCCCACGAGACCGCCTTGGTTGCCGGAGGTGGGTCCTTGAACGGAACCGGGAAGAGGAGTTTGACCTTGACTTTCGTTGATAGCAGCGAGGATAGCGTTCTGTCGAGCGTTCCTGATCGCAGCCATGATGTGGAAGTAAAAGTCATCGGCGTAAGGATCGTCGGTAATGAGCTGAGAAACTTGAATTCGCGTGATGAAATCCTTGTCGGAATTCGACATGAGATTGTTATGTTTCGCCTACAGTCGAAGCTTGACCGTGAGTACGCGGCTTCAACCGATACACGGTCACAGAGCAGAGCGGAAGAGAAGAGACCTACCATCGAAGCGATCTTCATCGCTTTCTTCTTCCTCATCATTTCCATTCTCTCATGCTCCATGATTCTCATCTCGACTCGTTTGATAATCTCTTCCCCAGCAGCCCGTTTGCGTTCCGCCTCTTCATTCTCGTCACTGTTTTCGAGATCCGTTCCATCCGACGTGCCTTGAGCAGCGGCGTGTTTCTGAGCTTGTTGCAAGAGCGAATGAAGATGTGCCGAAGTAAGAGAAGGATGTTGAGCGTGTTGGTTAAGCGTCAACAAGTGCAACTGTTGTTCGACTTGGTCGAGATTCGCGGTCGGAACGGGTTGTTGTGGTAACGGTTGTTGACCTTGAGATGGGAGAGGAGGGAACAGAGTCGCCATGAGGTTCGGACCTTGGTTTCCGGCAAGGTGCTGAGAAGGAGGAGGAGGGGAAGAACCGAGAGGGGGAAAGGCGGCAGTCGACAAGGCAGCATTTTGAGGGGGAAGGTGAGAAACTGGAGCTCGTTGACCTTGAACGAGTCGTTGTTGTTCCAATTGCTGCTGCTGATGTTGAGCGTGCAGCATAGCAACCATTGCGGGAGGCATTCCAGGTGGAAACATTCCGGGAATCGGAGGGGGAAAGGGAGCGGTCCCGAGAGCGGGTAGAGGAACTTGGTTGCCGCTCGCGGGAGGTCCGGGGAAGGTAGGAGGTGCGACTTGGGGTGAGGCGACTTGATTCTGCGAAGCGACTTGACGAGAGTTTCGCAACATTTCGGCTTCGACTTCTTCTACCGTGAGAGGACGAGGACCTTGAGGAGCTGTGGGAACGGGAGGTCGAGCGGTTGCCCTCAACTCGGCTTCGACTTCCTCTAGCGTCTTCATCGGAGGCCTCGCCGGCGTGGTCATCGTGCGAGAATCTCCTCCTCCTCCTCCTGATACGATGTTCGGGGCTGAGTAAGTGCTCGTCGGGGCTCTCGAGAGCAAAGGATCATCGTTGAGTGTTCCCCATGGAGAGTCGTTCGCTTTCGAGGGTTGAAGGCCAGCGGTGGATGCCGCATCGGAACCGAGGAATCGATTCGTCGATCCAGCGAAATCGAAGTCGCGGCCTGAAGGTACGGTCAGCTCTCCGTGTCCTTATCGAATGATCTGGAGGGAAGGGGAAAGCGTACCTAACGGGGCAGCATCCCCCAAATCATCGAGTGATCCGAAAGTTTCTGAGTTGAACTCGTTCAAGTCTTCATCCAGCAGGCCAGCGAGATCGTTCTCGCCGCCTAGAGAGTCGAAGTGATATACCTCGAGGTCTACGGCTTCCATCTGAGAGAGCGATCGGTTAATGAATGAATGAGAATGGGGAGGAGATGAGAGAGGAAGACGAACCTGGTTAGCAGCGGTAGGGCGGTGTAGCAGCGATACTGACTGTCGGACCTGTCGCTGATTTGAAGACTGATCGAGTTGCAAGTGATAGAACAGCTCGAGTGCAGCTCTCTCTTCGGTAGGATTTGTGTCCTCCAAATTTCCCTTAGCTAAGCAAGACTGCGAAGTAACGATAGTCCAATGCAGGTAAATAGCGTTATAACATGGTATAAATTACAGGCGAAACAAATCGATTTCGTTACTTCGCTGCGTTTTGAGCTTTCGTCCATGCCCGCTGAGCTGCCGCTCTTGTCCCCTACATACGTGGTCTCCCAAACAACATCGGCAAACGAGGTCGAAACGGGCGTCGCTTGACCGGGTTCCTGCGAAACGCAAGCTTCGTTCGGACATCGTCAGATTCTTCTGTCAAATCCGGACTCTCCTTGAAGTTTTCGACTTGGTGAGATATTCTGAGGTCAACTGATCGAATTCGTACAACAAGGGTGAAACATAGACTCTTTCCCAGACTTCACTCTGCCTCGTAATCCTCGTCTTCACCGGGAGCGATTTTCTGTTGCTTCTTCGGTCGTGACTCTGGCTCCACCTCTTCTCCGTCGTCGATAAAGTCGTCCTCCTCATCTTCGTCTTTCGCCTTCTTCTTCCTCGATTGTCGTTTCTTCTTTGTTCCTTCTTCCTGTTCCTCGTCGCCTTGTGGGTCCGGGATTCCCTCGACGATGTCGGCACAGAAGTCGAGGGTGGAGGTCGCGTTGATCGCTCGTTTCCTGCACACACGGCAGCGTTCCTCGTCAGATGGGAGACCGTACCAAAGGAGGAGTTTCCGTTGAAGGAGAACGCTTACAATCCGTAAGCAGTCAATTTCTGGCTTCCTCGACTCTCGGCATCTTTGACAGAGGCTTCAACGAGGCTCGCCAAGAACAATTCGAGCGCTTTTGCTGCAGATCGAGTGGATGACAGTCAGCGAAAACAATTCGCCGAATGCGGTGGGGGAAACTCAGGAGAAATAGACTCACAGACAACGATTGGAGTAGCCTGAGCGACTTTACCGACATCTTCGTCAGTCTGGATCATCTTCTTGATGCGGGCCTGGTAAGAGAGGAGATGGGAGAAAGGATGATCAACATCGAGGAACAGAGAGAAAGGACGACAGACTTAGGTCTCGAGGGGCACTCACGAGAGGGAAACGAGCTGCATTGGACTTCTTTCCCATCGTTCGGGCAAAAAGAGAGAGAGAGGAAGGAGGCAGAGAAGCGAATTCTGTTGGAGCGGGTCTTCCCTCAACTGTTCGCCTGCCGATCTCTTCGTTTCAAGTTTGAGCCGCTCGAATGGCGTCCGTTCAAGCAGTGATCACCCTCAGGAAGCAGCTCATGTCTGCTACTTCCGATAAGAAGACAGAGGTTCGTTCCCGATCTCTCATCTCTTCTGGCCTCTCGCACGTCCTCGCTCGCATGTGAGCTACTCGGAGTCTACGTACAGACTCGAGAATCCCCTTGGAGTATTCACAGCTGTCAACATTGGCTTCCGAGAGCCGGTATTGAAAGACTCAGCACCGTTCAAGTTGGTGACTGACTTTCATCTTCTTCGATCATGACGCAGAACGTTGTCGACATTCTGAGACGGCTCAAGACTGAAGTAGTAGCGACGGACGAGCTTCTACGAGTGAGTAGCGATTTGACTTTGCTGCTGAAGATGATGTCCCCTCGATTGACCTTTTCTCCCTTATCCCCAGGAAACAAAGATCGGAATCACCGTCAACAAACTCCGTTCGAACGAGTCGAAGGACGTTAGCGACTTGGCGAAAGAATTGGTGAAGAAATGGAAAGGCGATGTCGGACAAACCGGACCTTCGAAAAAAGCTTGTTCGTTCCCTCTGATCCACTCTCCTATCCGATTTGCTCGACGATCGAGTCTGATGTTTGTCATGTGGCTCGACGAAAGCTGCCACAAATGCCGCTTCCCCATCTCCAGCGCCTCCTGCACAATCTGATTCAAAATCTCCAATCCCAGCTCCTCCGAAACCCTCTGTCGCCGTGCGCACCAACGCCGTCCCAGCTCCCCCTTCTCCTGCTCTTTCGAAATCCACCACGTCCTCCTCGTCTGCTCAAGCCAAGTCTGAATCTTCGTCAGCCCCTCCACCTCCTTCCGCTAAACGCCGTCCCTCTGGCGGTCCCCCTCGAAGCTACAGATCGGATAACGTTGACGCAGTCAACAGAGACTCGACTGGAGACAAGACTAGGGAGAAATGTGTCGAGTTGATCTATGATGCGCTGGCCAGTGATTCCGATGCTCGCAAGTTGACCTCTCGTTTCGTTCCCACGGGACAACCTCGCTGACAAACTTGAGTCTCTTTCGTCGCAATTAGCTGTCGACTTGATTCTATCTCGATCCCGTGCATTGGAGAACCATGTCTACGATCAGAACCCTCCGCCGGAAGGTACTGCAAACTACCGCAACAAAATGAGGTCTTTCTACCTCAACTTAAAAGCTGCAGGTAACCCTGCACTCAGGGAAGGTGTCGTGAGTGGCGAGATTAGCGTGAAAGAACTGTACGAAATGGATCCTAAGGTAAAAAGAGAACCTCGCTGTCTCCCGCTTCCCTGCTCTTCCCCCTCCTCTGCGTCGTCAATGCTAGAAGTTCCTTGAACTGATCGTATCTCTGGTGATCTGGACACTATAGGATATGGCTTCGGAAGAACAGAAAGCTGTTAATCGCAAATTGGTTGCCGAGAATCTCTTCAAGGCTCAAGGAGCTGCACCACAACAGGCAGAGACGGATGCGTTCCAGTGTGGAAAATGTAAAGAGAGGAGGTGCATGTACTACCAAGTATGTCCCTCGGGCTTTCGGGAAAGGAATCATCTCAAGACCGCTGACACCTGTTTCTTTGTTCCGACTTTTCAGATGCAAACTCGTTCTGCTGATGAGCCCATGACGACTTTCGTCACTTGTTTGAACTGTAACAATAGGCGAGTTGGTCCAGATTCTATTCCTTCGGTCTTGAACTAACTTTGTTCTCGCGCTCTTTCACAGGTGGAAATTCTCGTAGTCCTTTCTCACTCTCGGCCTCTGTGCTTTCTTTCGATCGACAGTGCCCTCGAAAGCGAATCGTTGTATACATAACAATGTTCGGAACTCGTTTCTTGTAGATTGCACTTTGCGAAGAATCGTTTCGACCTCTGCGAACAAGACTGGGCTCTACCTACTCTCGACCGGTATGCAAACTGCCAGGTGATCATGAGAATGAGAGCGAGAATGACATGGCAACGTTCCAGGTTTGCGAGTGAAGCGATGGAGAGAGCTGGACAGAAAAACAGAGAACAAGACGAGGCAAACTGGGTATCGGGAACGGCGAGAGAGGGGAAAAACAAAAACGATGCGATACTGTGTATGGGAAAGAGGAGGTGTGCAAAAGAAAGAATCCAAGAGAGGTAAACAAACTGCAAAACTAGCGAGAGACTCAACCATCTAAATTCCCTACGAATACTCCTTTTTGACTACGCTTTGCCCTTGATCTTGACCTTGTCCGTGAGCTTGCCCTTGCCAGAATGACTCTGAGCAATTTGGATCACCTGGCGACCACCATCCCGAGTTCGGTTGAACACCGAGAGATCCGTTAACGGGAGCGAATTTTGGAGCCGAATGCCAGTCGTTGTTTTGGTAAGTATGATGGATTTGTTCGGGAGGGACAGGAGTAGTAGTCGAAGATGATGTCGAGTCGGTAGGATACGAGAGGTGAAGCCCGAGGGAAGGGTGCGGAGGAAACTGTGATTGACTCGTTTGGCGATGATCGAGCGGGCGAGCCTCAACCGGAGGCAATTGGTGATTGTAGACGTCTTCGTTCTGATAGAGACCAACCGTAGCAGCTCCCTCCGATGACGGCACTCCCTGCAGAGCATTTCTTTCGTGGAATCCAACGACCAATCCGTTCGGCTGATTCAGCGTCGAATAGACGTACGTCGAGTTTGAAGATGGACCGATCGAAGAGTTGGCGTAGACACCTCGTGGCTCGATCGGAGACTGAAGTGAACGAGGATTGGATGCTTGGGCGAGATGACCGTTGTCGTCCTGTAGGGGTGGACCCGAAGTTGAAGGAACGTCGAGCGAATGCCAAGCTGTTGTTGACGAAGGAGGGATAGGAGAATTGCGAGCGGAAGAAGCAGAGGGGAGATGCGAGAGTTGTTGGGAAGATTCGCGGGTCGAACACGGGTGATAGGAAGAAGGATCGTGTTGTTGTTGTTGAGCCGTGGTCACGACGAAGCTGTTCGAGTGTTCGTAGTGGTCGTAAGAGGCCGCGGAAGAATTTGGCGAGGTCGGATCGAGCGCGGGAGAAGGTTGATACTGTTGGGAAACGGGTCGATGCTGATAGCTCTGCTGATGAGAGTAGCCGTTTGAGGGCATTCCTTCCGATGCTCGTCGTAAGAGAGGGCCAGGAGGCAGAGTAGAAGGGGGATTGTAGGCGAAGACGCCGGGTCCTGATGAAATCGCTTCATTCGGAGTCGGAGTTCCGTAAGGAATCGCTTGTCGAGGTCGATAATAGTTCGGCGAAATCTCCCCTTGGAAGCTGGCTCGCCCCCTACCCCCGTTCGGTAAATCCTGATAGCTCCCCGGTCCTGGCCCTTGTCCATGCCCTTGACTTTGACCATACCATCCTCCTGGTTGAGCCGTCGAACCAGTATTTTCCATCATCATTTGCGCTGTTGACCTTCCATCGCTACCAGACGATTCTCGTCGGTGATTCTCTGCCACGGTTTCCCCAATCGGAGAAAAAGTTGCTCGGTTCGGCGAAGGTTGACTCGGCGGTACTTGGTGGTTGAAGGGATAAGACGACGTCGAAGAGTACGCGGTAGCGTTCGGAGAGTAACGTCCGGCGCCGTAAGGGTCGAAACGATTCGCCGATCGCACGGTCGCTGTCGCACCTCGACGCGGAGATCCGGGAGCGGCCGAGAAGTCGCGGGAAGGAGGACGAGGACCGAGGGATTGGGTCAAATGAGGAGGAGGAGGAGCGCTCGTCGAGTAAGGGTCGGAAGTAGCAGGTCGAGACTGTACGCAATATAGAGAGGATCTCATCGTCAACGTTAAGCGCGAGTCAAGGAAGAGTAATTCGCTACGCACCTGGTTCAGATTGGGAGTTGGGAAGCCTTGAGACGATCCCGAACGAGTGAGAGGTGAGATCGGTGTGTCGGATTCACCTTTGTAGCGAATTTGTCCGTCGAGTCCAACTTCGACGACAGGCGGCATACGGAAGAGAGACGGTGTGAGGAACCCGGGTGAGACTTCAAGCGACATGAGCTCGGCGTGAGAAGATGGAGTTCGGAGGCGCCCGGAAGTCACGTCGTCGAGTCGATAGTAGGCAACGAGGTGGAGTCCCGAGAGCGAAATCGTCTTCTTGACGAGACCATCGGAACGAAATCGATAACTCGAAGTCAGACTTCCGACAAGCGCACGTTCGCGAGCGCGATCGATTTGAAGGAGCCCAGCGACTTCGCTCAAAGATCTTTGTCGTGGTGCGACGTTTGGCGGACGACTCGTCGAAGTCGAAGGCACTGGCGCGAGGTCGTTGGCGTCGTCGAGCGGATCCGATTTACTCGTCAAACCTCCCATCAAACGGTTCGGAGCATTTGTCGAGGTTGTCGAGTTCTTCTCTATCGGCGGTTCCTCCTCCTCCTCCTTGTTCGCGTGCGCGTTCGACGGGGTCTTTTTGTCCAACTCGCGATAAACCAAGAAATTCCCCAGCGTGCGAGAGGGCGACCACGACAACCCGTCTGTCCACCGTTTAATCCCAGTTTCCTCCTCATCAAAGACAAAGATCGCTCCAGACACTACGAGCGCTTTCTTCTCGTAATCTTGTAACCTCCGACTGATCTTTGGTAGGTAACCTCGTTTACACCCTTCGAAGACCAACAAGGCGTCGAGGGTCGACTCGACGAATCCTCGAAAGGCTGGATCTGCCATGAACGAGTACGAGCTAATGCGACGGCGGATTTAAGTATTCGGTGTTCCGGAGAGCGAAGACTTTTCGGGAGAAACGAGATGGGGAAAGCGGAAGGGAGATCGGCCGAGGTTCTGAGGACAGCAGTGAGGGTTACGAGAGAGGTTGAGGGAAGATAACGAGGGATGTAGGATGGTCGAAACCCAGCTTGCTACCTTGCGCGAGGATTCTCCCAACGAGTCAGCGCGCGAGTGGGGATGAGATGAAAACAAGAACTCACCTCGCGCGTTTCCCTGGCTCGGGAAGCCTTGACAGGTACAGGTAGAAGACGAAAGTCGAGCTAGTGAATGTATGGTAGCGTAGGCGAGTCGGCGGAGGGACGTCCGAACGGAACCGCTTCGAGAGGTGATGAAGCTGCAGGAGAGAGAGAGAGCTGGATCTAAACGATGAGAAGGGCCGAGTACGGAGGAAGGGAGAGATGGAGAGGATACTGATAGGTGAGCGTTGAGAGCTCTCTCCCCAGGTGCTTTGCGCGGCACTGCTTTCGGAAGCGATTGAGCGATTTGTCGATCTGTTCGTCTCGAAATCTGGTGTGAGAAGATGTGGTTTTTGAACAAGCGGAAAAACTTTCGACTAAGGTTTCGCACTACGTTCCGTAAGGGGTTAAGCGTGTTCTTCTCCGTCGTTCTGCGTGCAAACCTTGACAACTGTCCCCTTCCTTGAGGAGGACATTTCTCACGAAGGGACTCTAGGTCTCGAAAGATAGGGGGCAAGCATGTCTCGAGAAGAAGAAGACAAGCAACTACAGTACAGCACAGGAAGTAAAGCAAGGAAAAGAACCGAGATACAGATATTGGAGAAAACGTAAAAAATCGTGAAAATGTGTTTCAACTCGAATCAAAGCTGACTCATGCTCGACCTTTGCCCTTGGTGACGTTCGAGCTTGAAGCGACGGGAACTGGGACAGGTGATCGTTCAAATTCGGATTCTGTCGTACAGTACATATCACGAGCGAGATCAGTGACGGATCAGGTTTCGCAGAATTCGACTTTGACGGATCACTCACCCGGATCAACCGTGCTTCTAAACTCGAGACCTCCGACTCTTCCGCAGAGACTCGCCAAATCGTCGACTTCTTCATTCTTGACGTGTGGTTCGGTGTCGTCGGAAGCCGAAGGCCTTGCTTGAGGAGTCCCATTCCTTCCAGCGCATCTTCGATGTCCTCTTCCCAACTGAACCGATTCCGTTCCTCCACCTCCTCCTGCCCCTTCTTCTTCCCCAATCGAGGTAAGTAAACCAGTCCTACGAGATCCTCGAGTGCGTGTGAGGTGAGAATGTTCAGTTTCGGTCGAAGCTCCGTCGTCGAAATCTTCGTCTTCTTCCGCCTCTCGGTCGGTTTCGTGGCGGTTCCCGTGTCTCTTCTTCTTTTGAGGAGCGGCAGGACTTCGACGACGACGAGAGGATGAAGAAGAGGAAGAGGAGGATGTCGGATTGGGAGGAGTTTCGTTCGGACGAGAGTGACTTTTTCTTGATTTCTTCCTTCGAACTGTGACCCCGTCCGTTCCATCCTCCTCGACGCGTTCCCGCGTCTGTTCTACCCCGCCTCGTTCCTCCTCCTCCACATCCTCGTCGTTCCCTCGCAATCGTTTCTGAACCCTGCCCGCTCGCGGAAAATATTGCCTCGCTCCTTCCGTCCTCGTGACCCAAGTTTCGTCCCCGGCTTGACACAGTTGAACGCTCTGTTGAATCCCTGACAACGAGAGGCGTTCGACGCAAGCTACGACTTCGACGGGAGTATTTGCGGGGATGTGGGAAGGAAGGGCCGGAGGAGTCGAAAGGAGTGACTGAACCTCGCGTCGAAAGAGCAGAGTGATGGCATCGGGTTTCGAGGTCGACGATGAGTTGGATTTCGATGTCGGAGCGATGGCCTGTTTCGAAGACGGGAAGCGGATCGCTGAGGTCGAAGATCGAGTAGTCGAAGGCATCCTTGCCCGCTTAGCGACTGACGGAAGAGTAAGGCGAAGTGAGATGAAGAGAGAGGGAGGGAGAGAAAAGGAGAGAAATGTGACAGCATTTCCGTGTAGAGGTGGCTGGTCGTTTCGTTTTTTCGTGATAAACGACTGTATCTCTGTAGGACGCGATATCCGGACGTTCTGTACTCACGTAGATCAAGTGGAGCGCGGCAGGAAAGTCAGGGGGAGAAAACAGCCGAGACCAAGAGTTTGAGCTCAGACCAAACTCCGACTCCAACCGCGCGCACATCCGTCTTTCGTTGCTCTACTCTCTCTCGCGCGTGACGTTAGCTCTCACAGCTCATGAACACTCGTTGTCGAGGAGATAGCACGAGCTCAAACGTTGAAGGCAATTAATCGAGACGTCGCTCAAATTTGATGCGCATCTGCTCGAACCGGACGACTCTGTTGCCAGCAACTCGCAGAGTAGACAGCCGTCAAGCATCGTAAGCAGCGTTCAATGATCGAATGATATCGTTGCGAGCAAGTACAAAGAACCGCCCGTGCATTCGTACTCTTTGCGAAGAGCTGTTCTCATCCGACCACATCATTGAGGACGAGATAGCCGACTATTACTGCCTGACTCCTTCTCGTATTATCAGCCTGGAAACTGTCCGGTACTTGAGTCAGAGCAAACTTAGATTCCCACTGTTCGTACGGGTTTGAAGTTTTCTTTCCATCTGCTTCCCCCTTCTCCATCCCGTCCCGAGTCTCTCGTCGCGGACTGATTTTGTACGGCGATCCCTCTTCCGCCTCGCCCGTCGGGACCATCTCCATCTCTTCCCACGAAGAGCGTCGTCGTTGTCGACGATTCCGGAGCGTAATATTCTCTTTTCCAGACTTGCACTCTTTCTTTCACTCTTTCCAACAGCCACTCCGTCAACCAGAAAGCCTCCCGACGATGAGGCGATGCGACAGTGATAACGATCGAAGGCGTGAGGGGAGGCGAAGGACCGAGCAAGTGAGCGACGTGAATCCGATTCACTTCGATCCTGGGTGTTTCGACGGCCTGCGATGAAGTCGATGTCGGAATTCCAGTCGAGTCGTCAGATGGAGTCGCGAGAGCAGGTGGTGGGCAGCAGTGGTGAGCAGAGCCTTCGAGAGGTGGAGGAGGAGGAAGATTTCGAGCTTCTTCGAGAATCTGTCCCATCGTCTTGAGGGCTAGAGATACGTATGACTCGTAGACTAGGTGTGTTACTTGTCGACCTGTAACAAGAGTGTTGAATGAGATATTGTCGCTGGTAAATCGACAACTGATCGTCGTACCTTGAAAGTTGTCCCTGGTGTAGCCTACCTATACATCAAGCGAGTACTCTATCAGCGAACAGTCGAATAGAATGAGCGAGCGAAGAAGAGACGGACAAATGAAACAACCGCTCCACTCTGAGAACTTCTCACGCTCGCTTCGATGGCAGCAGGATCGAGTCGATCGTAGGTGAGGCATGCCGTATCTCCTAATGCAGTCGTGAGCGTCGCAGGCGTTTCGAGGTCTGTCCGTGACATTGTCGGCGAATAAAGAGAAAGATAAGCCTCAGCGCCTTGGGCGATCATCTATCACCTCGAGTAATGACAGGCTCCACCAAGGTTCGACAGAAGCCCAACATGCGACATATAGAGACCGCTCTCGGAACTTCCCTAGACGCAGACCCAGTCCGGGAGCGGATTGATTTTCGAGAAATTTTGCCCCATTGTCAACAAATTCAAAAGTTGCAAAGGGGAAGTTTGGTAGAGAGGGTAGTATGCAACACAAAGGGGAAACCAAAACGGGAGAGAGCGAATCACACCGTTTACTGTCGCGAGAGCAGCAATGAGAACGTTAGTTCAGACGAACAAAATCAAGATTGTCCTGAGATCAGACTCACCTTCTTCTTGGCAGCCTCCTCCTCCTCGGCCTTCCTCTTCCTCTCGGCGCGGACACCGACGAGACGAGCGTTGGAACGAGCGACACGGAGAGCACGGAAAGCAGAGAAGTCCTTCTCCTCGGAGGTGATTTCGCGAGGTTCTTCGTTGACGATACCGGCGGGGATGGGGAAAGCAGCGGAGACCTTGGAGACACGTTCGGTCGACTTGTCGGCACCCTGAGTTGAGGGAAGGAAGGATATAACGAATCGAAGGTGATTTCGAAAATCGGTCGAGGATGATCAGCGAATGAATGAGATGGAATTGGCGAACAAGGACGAGTAGAGGGTGACGAGAGTGGTTGGTAGAGAGAGCGAGAGAGAACGGTAAAACACTCGTAAGTAACATTCCTTCGAAGTACAAGAATGGAGAGAAATCGTAAAACTCACCTCGGTATCTCCCTTCTTGACCTTGCCAGCCTTCTTGGGGAAGACAACGAGACGGGCCTTGTAAGCCTCGAGGCGCTCAACGTTGAGTTTGAGACCTTCCTCGGAAGCGTTGCGGCGACGGTGGTCGACGGGGACACCGAGAGAGAGGGCCTCCTTGCGACGGATACCGGCAGCCTTGAGCTCTTGCTTGGTGAATCCACGACCGGCACGGAGCTTCATGTTGTAGCGTTGGGTAGGGCATCGAACGGCGGGGCGGAGGAGCTCAGTGGGACGGAGTCCTGCCTTGACGGCCTTTGCCTGTCGGTGAAGGCGGCGCGAGTGCTTCTTGCCGGGTTGATCGAACCAGGTCTTCACACGGGATTGCCAGTCCTTGCGGAAGTGGTTCCTGTGGAGAACGCTGTGGTACAGAACAAGAAGAAAGAGACAGGTTAACATCAACTTGTCCAACCTCACGAGACACGAATGAGAGTACGTACTTGTTGTGTGCGAATCTTTATATATCATCATCCATTCAAGATCGGGCGTAGGTGGGCAGTCGAGGCAGGGTGAGATCGAGATTGGAGAGTGAGGGAAAAAACAGCGAGAGAGAACGGGGGTCAAGAGAGGTCAGCGCTGCGGCTCGTGCAGCATTGGTTCAGTCTGCGAGTTAACATACCCCATCTTGGCTGCGAAGAAACGACCTCGAACAAGGAGAAGAGGAGGCAAGGGCGATTCGCTTGAAAAATTGAAGACTTGCTGTTTTTCGCATCTCTCTCTCTCTCTTTCTCTCGCTCACGCTCGACGCTCTCACATTCCTCAAATACAGTACACCAGCGATGTTCGAGCTTCGCTAAGCCGCCAAGCAGATGTCTCCTTCCCGACTCTCTCATCTCCAAGCCTGCTCAGATTTCCGCCTTACCTCGACTCGACACGGGTTTGGACTCAGACGCGGGACTACTTAGTTGGGACAGAGAGGGTTAGTCTAGCGTAAAAGGGCGAGGGATGGGCGGAAACGTTGGCAAAGGGGAGGACAGACTTCGGTGAACGAGGAGGGTTGTGGATCCCACGGCGGATCAGGGAGGAAAGTCAGTCAACGGCGTAGGACAAGCAATGTGCCAGAGATAGAGACGGATCTGAGTTGTTACGATAGGGTAAGGCTTACTCCTCGACACCATTTCCTTCGATAAGTCGCCGAAATCCAGCACTCGACCCGACTCGACCTATCCAGTTCAAGCCTTTCCGGACCAACACTTATCCGTAAGGAGCACTTTCGGCCGACGCCTCGTTCTCGTTACGACCCGACTTTCGACTTTTTCAATCGACATTCTTTCGCACAGTTTTCTTCTCCGCAAACGGTACTCGGTGTCAAGGATAGAGGTAGGCATTCGCGTGAGGTACGAGTGTGCAGCAGGACGTCCGTTATGCTGTAGGATTGTGCCGGAGATTGAGCTGTCAATGTGAAAACCCGTCGAATCGTTTTCAACGGTGAAAGACCTGTTCGAGAGGGTCAAAGTAACGAACTTCTTGCAGCATGTATCGTCTTCAAGGTGAAGATGTGATTCCATCCAGATGAGAAAGAGACAATGCAAACTCGAAGAAGAGGAAAAGAGATGTGATGATGCAATTGCGGGCGAGAACGACAAACGAGACCACGGAATCTATAGCTTGAGCCCGATACTTGTATGAGCTCCCTTGCCGTCGTCCAAATCCCCTCTCTTTCGCTTCTTGCTTGTCGGTTTCTCCTCTTTGCCCCCTTTGCCAATGACGGTCACTCCCTTCGTTCCGACGAGTTGTTCTCTTGCACGCTCCTTCTCTCCCTTGATTCCACGCTTCTTGAGTTTCGAATCTTTGATCCTCTCGACCTTTTCGTGAACTGATTTGCGTTCTGTTCGCTCTTTCTGTCTTAGGGCCTTCTTCTGAGCGGGAGTGAGCGTCGATTTGTCCGATGCCGTGAGCTGTTTCGCAGCGGTGTAGACCTCTTCGGGTGCGAGAAGTGTTGAAGCCGAATTGGTAGTAGGAAGAGCGGATTCCATCGAGATGGAGGGGAGATTCGAAACGGTTTCGATCGTTGCCTTGGGCTGAGATGAATACTCGTCAGTTTACAGATCCGACAAGACGTGGCGGGAAAGCATCGAGACGACATACAGCTTTCGGGGTAAACCGGGCATTCGACAACGCGTCGAGTTTGCCCGCCAATTCCTCAAAGAGGTCTTCAATCTCCTGATGCTTCTTCTCGAGGTCCTTGTCCAACTCGTTCGTGACCTTGCGACCTTCTTCCTTGTCACGCGACTTCTCGTAGTCTTCGGCATAGATTTCGGCGAGAGATTTCTGAGATTGAGTGTCTTGAAGTTCGAGGTAACGAGAGGGAAGGAACGCGTTCGGATCGACAGCACGCCTGCGTTCTACGTCGTCAAAGTTATTCTATCGAAATGTAGACCGAGCCGTCAGCTCCATTATCAACGGAATACACACAACAAAACTCACGTCAAGGATCCTTTGCTTGATCAAATCTTCAATGCCCTGGGTCGTTTCTTCCGTGACAACCGGTGCCGATTTGCCCATTCGTTCGAACTCTAGATCTTCGTCGAGTAGCGAGTTGGCAGGTCGATCTCGACTCTGAGCTTCTCCCAATGTCGCCCAATCTTTCGGTCCGACGTTTTGTTGTTCGAGGGTGGCGATTTGATCAGAGAGAGCGAGGAGACGACGTTCATACTTGGACAAATTTTTGGCTGGAAAGGGCGACAAAAGTCAATCGATATCGATTAGCGACTCGATTGTGGAACTTGCGACAGAAAGGAGAAAGAAGACTTACTTTTCGAGTCTTCCCGTTCTTCATCTTCATCATCGAAGAGCTCGGATTTGAATCGCTCGATCGCTTCCTGACCCTCATCGACCTCGCTACCTTCCTCACTACCTTCGTCTCCTTCGAATTCTGTCTGCATCTCCTCGTTGTCGAATCCATCGAGATCCTCATCCTCGTCATCGAACGCAGACATCTCGACGTCTTCTTCTCCATCACTACCGTCGCTACTCTCAGCGGCCACGAGCTCCTTTGTGACTTCCTCCTCGAGTTCCTCCTCAGTCATAGATTTCCCTTTTCCCTTCTTGAGCGCCATCTTGATGTCGTGTCGTGAAGGAATTGTCTTGACTTTGACAGACTCGGAGAATCGTACGCCCCTCTTTGTCGGCTTCTCTGTCGCTGTCGTCGTTGCCGAGGAGGACGGTTCGGCCGAAGGAGCAGGTTTGGCGGATTTCGAAGGTGTGGGTCTCGATTTTTTGATAGGTCGAGGAGGAGGATCGAAAAAGTCCTTGTACATGACACCTGTAACACTCGAAGATCGGAAGCAAAGTGAGCAAGCGGCAATTACCGGGCGAAGCTGCGAAATCAACGATAAACTTACCTCCAGCGTCCAGATCACCTTCCTCTTCATCCTCGTCGTCCTCGTCATCCTCTCCAAGGCCTCCTATAGGAGCAAACAGATCGATTCCGCCTTCGCCTCCATCTTCGAATTCGTCGTCTGAATCGTCGTCGTTCTCTCCTTTGAGCATTTTCGCCATCTCAAATTCACCTTCATCCGCAGCGGTGTGGAAGTCGTGAAGCGAGAAGAAGTCGTCATCTACAGCCGAGGGGGGTCCGGGCGCGCTAACATTCGAGAAGGAACAAAGTCAGTCATCACGACCTCGATTCGAGCAAGGTAAGAGCGAAAAGATTCACCGTTTGCTCGGCCGTGACCGTTTGCCTTGACCCTCTCCATCGAAGTTGTCGAGGCTGAGCCCCTTCTGTCCGTCGGTAAGAGCGTCGTCTTGTCCCTCCTCTTGCTCTTCGTCCTCGAAAGCGAAAGCCGGATCTTCGCTGTCTAGACCTTCCTCTTTCCCTTCTCCCAACCGTCGGTAGTACTCCGCCGCTGCCTCCTCACCTCCCGACTCCTCCTCTTCTCCTCCTTCCTCTGCGCTTTCCTCGGCATCATCATTCATTGCGAATCCTTCCATTTCTTCATCTTCCGACTCTTCGGACTCTCTTTCGTCCCCATCTTCTCCATCGAACATTCCTTCGAGATCATCATCATCTTCTTCGGGGTCTTCTTCCTGACCAAACATCTCGTCGAGCATTCGGTCCACAGTTTGTCCTCGCAACTCCATCTGTTCCCAAATCATTTCAGCGTCCATCCCGCCATCGATCGTCAATTCTGGTATCGGGGTTGCAGAAAGGGTGAACTCGGGTTCTGGTAGTTCTTGAGGTGCAGCTCGAGCGGCGGAACGAGTGGTGGGGCCAGATGAAGGAGTGAGGGAAGCGAGGAGAGCGGAAAGGTGAGGAAATGATGCAGATTCGGATTCGAGGGCTGTTGGAAGGATCCGACTCGGTCGATCAGCAAGCGTATCTCAGAGTACTCATCAAGTCGGTACACTTACCGCGATCGAAGCTGCGTTTGACAACTTGCCTCGCCCTTTCCTCGAGCGTTCCGTCCCCTCTTCCCCTCGTCAAGAGGTGAGCATTCTCTGCGATCTGATTTGCCAGACTCAACAACTCATTGTCCTCGTCTTCTGTTTCCTCCTGCGTTGATGCTTGTCCGGGGAGAGATTTTGAGGGTGAAGAAGAAGCTCTTCCTTTGCCCTTGTTCTTCGGGCTTTTGACTGGCGAAGTGTTCGGTTTGGCCGGTGAAACTTTGATCCCAGGCATGGCTGTCGAGAAAGCCAGCTCAGAGAAGTAGTGGAAGGGAACGAGAGAATTCTTGATCTCTTTCCTTCTTTCTCACTCGACCCCTCTCGGCTGAACGACCTGCGCAAACTGGAGCAAGCTTGACTCGAATCCTATCACTCGTTATTCGATGGCCAGACAGCAATGATCCTGTTACGACTTCTCCGAACAACGATCCGACTCTGTCCTTCAACTCGCGCGGTGCGATCCGCGGGCAATATCAGAGGTCAGGTTGGAGCTTGTTCACACTGCGATGGAGACTGACGGGCGTAGGTCAAGTAGAATCGATGATCCGTCCTCCTCTTCTCGCTAAATTCTGTCCGACCCTCGCGAACCTCTCATTTCACGCCTGACTATCGACTAACGACCATCGGAATTGACCTCGCTTTACTCGCGAAACCCCCAGACACTTATGTCGACGGCAGAAGTGTTTCTCCACCGGATACTCGTGAAAATTTGGAGCGAAATTGTGCCAGAACGACGAGATGACTCTTCATAACGCAGATGCGGGTCCGTTCACTGTTCAAAGTTGCTTCTTGCATTTGTGTTCGTACTGACCTACACAAGCGTCCTTCCAAGCAGGGTCTCGGAAAACATACACGAGAATCTCGACCTCTCGCTGACTTCCTGCCCCGGCGCTCTGAACGAATCGTCTCTTCACGTTTCCAGGCTACTTAGTTGGGAACTGAAGGTATTCGAGTGTTGCCGTAGTGCTGGATTCTTCCAGATCAAGATCCCGCCGGTTTGTGTCTGTCGCTTCTGAAGTAGCATCTCAGTCCTGACTCGACTTCCGCTTTCCCTCTCTCCGCGGCCCACGCCTCTGCCCACTATTTGTTTCGCCGCTAATCCAAACGCGCGGGTTCTGGATCTGCTCGTCCCACCACGACCTCTGAGACAGAAACAGAGAGAAAATCTCGACAATCAAATCTCGACAATCACAGTACAGTACTTACTTCCGAGGACAAGCTCAGGACAGTCTTCAGAGCCAAGACCTTCGACTTTCACGACGCTCGCATGGCATCTCTCTCGGATCAATCGCTGGCTGCAAAAGATTACAGTGATTCCAGCGGCGAGCGCAAGAAGCGAAGGGAATCTCTCGCGTGTGCGGATAAGATGGCTCGAATGCTGCCGAGACATCTCATCGCAAGGAGGGAAAGTGGGAAAAGGCTGCAGTTTTGGTCCTGCAAGAAGGGAGCGAGAAACCGAGCGAGATATGAAAGCGAACGAAGAAGGTTCGAATTCTGCCTGTTCCCGCTCCTTTGCCTTTGCCTCAACTACCGGAACAGTATAGATACCTCAACGCCTTTACGGGTTCGTTCAAGGTACTGTACAAGAGCTCTCGCTCGTGAAGGACTGTCGCAGTGAGCCGAAGGAAAACTCGCGAAAATCAAAGAGCTCGCACTCCGCACTTTAGCTCGGAAATTTGCGAAAGGTTTTCCCCCTTGGCCCGATGCGCGGCACGAATCCGGCAACTCTCTGTTCTCGAGTGAGTGTATGCTGATCTTTTCCACCCTCTTTTCCCATCAGATTGTGATAATCGATCTTTCTTTCCCGTCGACACCTCATCTTTCACCACTTCCTTCATCGACTTTGAGTCCTTCAAGATGGCGACTTCCTCCGATCGCACGACACTCTCTTCCCAGAACGATATCGAGAAGCATCACGAGGATGAACTGACTCCGGAACCCTCCGTCATCGTCGAGGAGAAAAGTAAAGGAGTCGTTCAGATCGAGCGCTTTCGCGAACGAATCGATACCAAGTACCGTATCGCCCTCTATGGATCTTTCACCATTCTTGCGTACATTCTCTCGCTCGGTGAGCCACCATTCCCTTTCCCCTTTTTCTCCCCCGCCTCATCTTTTTCTCCCCCCTCTGCTCTCCCGATTTACTGACTCGCTTCCTCGTTCATCTCCTTCCTCCCTACACCTCCTCTCTACGGCATCACTTCCTACAATGTAGATCAGTACACGACGAGCTCTTACCTGAGTGCGGCGACGTCGGTCTCTTTCAACGCTCATTCGACTCTCACAACGATTTCTTCCATCAGAAGTGTATTCCAGGTTCGTAGCTCGTTGTTGTTTTATCAGTCCATAGCTTGACTGTCACTGACCCACCTTCTCTCCACTCGCAGGCTGTCTCGCAACCGCCGTAAGCCTTGACCACCGACTACGCTCTCTCGAATCCGGGCTACAACTGACAATCTCGTCCTGTTTGATGCGTAGAATCGCCAAAATCTCCGATTACTTTGGTCGTCTGCAAGGATACGCCCTCTGTGTCGTGCTCTACGCAGTAGGTCGTGCAATCACGGCCGCCTCACCAAACATTTACGCCTACGCCGTCGGAAACAGTATCTACATTCTCGGTAAGTCGCCCTGCCTATCTTCAGAGCGAGCTACTCACTCATCGAAATTCTGTTGCAGGTATCACTGGTCTCTTCCTTCTCCAAAACATCATCATTGCCGATATTTCTTCTCTTCGCAACCGTCTCTTCTGGTCCATCTTCCCTTCCATTCCCGGAGTAAGGTCTCTCACTCTTCCTCCTCCGTCTTTTCCTAATACTGACCCTGATCGCTCGTATTACCTCTCATTCTCGCTCCGCCTTGTAGGTCATCAACGTCTGGATCAGTGGTAACGTCACTCAAGCGATCCTCGGAGCGACTCAGGAGCATGCGAATCGATGGAGATGGGGAATGGGTTCGTGTCCGCCTCTGTCCCGGCGCTCGAAACCTCAAGCGCTAACCTTTGTCTTTCTACGCTCAGGAATGTTCGCCATCATGTCGCCGATTCTCACGATTCCAGTCATGCTCACTCTCGGCATCGGAATGCGCAAGTCGAGGAAAGAAACCGACGTCGAAGGATCTTCTCATCGTTCCGTGCGCTTTCATGAATCGCACTGTCGGCTTCATTTCATCAGTGGCTGACGTTGTTTCTATCGGCTCCTCAGGTTGGAGAAAAAGTCAAAGCAGCTCTCACACCGAAACAATCACGCTCGAATCGCACTCTATGGCAGAAAACACAATCAGTATTTTGGCAGCTCGATCTCCTCGGCTTGTTGTTCTTCGTCGCCGGTTTCGGAATGATCCTCGTCACGGTCACCATCGCGAACGGAAGGGGATCTCACTGGTCTGACGGACACTGCATCGCACTCCTCGTCTGCGGAGGTGTATCGGTCATCGCCTTCGGAATTTGGGAACGTTTCGGCGCTCGACACCCTCTCATTCCTTTCAGCCTCCTGACGAACCGTACCGTCATTATCTGTTTCCTCATTGCCATCATTCACCCGGCGTCAGGAGGTGTCATCGGTTCCTACTTGTGAGCCCTCTCTCCCCTTCCCCCCTCCTCTCGAGGCAGGGTCTATCGTTTTCTTGTTTTGCTCCCGACGGCAAGAACTGATCTGTCTCGTCAATTTACCTGAATAGCTACACGTACGTTCTCGTAGCGGCCGATCAAACGACTCTGTCCGCCACTCGTATCACTTCGCTTGCCGGTTTCGTCTCGACCTTGATGGCAGCCTGCTCCGGAATCGCCGCAAGATACATCCGATACCTCAAGCCCATCATCATCTTCGGATTCTGCGTCGAGATCCTCGCTTTCGGTTTGATGATTCGATACCGAGGAGCTGGAGCGACCCAAGGTGACCTCGCGGCGGTTCAAGTTGTACGAGGTCTCGGAGTCGGAGCGATCAGTTTCCCTCTCCAAGCGTCGATTCAATCCGTCACCAAGCACGAACGTGAGTCATCGTCTTTCTCAACCGACTGATCTTTCACCCACTCATGAGTGCTCTGTTTCCCCCCTCGAACAGATCTCGGTGCCATCACCGCGGCCTACTTGACGATCTTCTACCTTTCTCAAGGTGTCGGAAGTGCGATTGGAGGAGGAATCTGGACCAACCTCGTCCCCGAAAAGCTCAACCGTTACATCCCCGACCCAGCTCTCGCCGCTCGAGCTTATTCGAACCCTCTCGGGCTCCTCAAGACTTACGCACCGGGAACTCCTGTTCGAGAGGCCATCTCTCGTGCCCATGGAGAAACTCAGGTGAGTCTTAGTTTTCTGCTTCTGCTCGTTCGGCAGCATCAAAAGTGCTAATGAGTTTCTTCGCACTCTGCTCAGCGGGTTCTCTCCATCACTGGTACCGTTCTCGCTGTCATCGGGCTTCTCTTAGCGCTCGGTCTCGAATGGGTCAAGCTTACGGACGATCAGACGCTCAAGGAGGTTGAGAACCGTGAGGACGGAAAGCTCGTTAATGAAGTGAAAAAGTGAAACGCCTTATCTTCACGCTCTTATAATAAGTAGGATTGACTATACCCCTTTTCCGTAAAAGCTGTTCTCTCTTTCATCTTGGTCTCAAATCTTTGCAATCTTGGGTTCTGTGCTATAATTCCGCTTCCTTCGCTCCACGGTTCATTCTTCCGCAAAGTCCTCAAACACGCTCGATAAACCTTGAACAAGCGGGACGAGTCGAGGTCCAACGCAGACGACCGACTCCACAGTCCGGAAAGCGAGCTCGACACTTTGAGTGAAGTAGCTCTCTTGTCACGATTCGGTTTTTTGCGAAAAACATCCCTCCTGATTGAGAATTGCAAGTGCAGGTAATCCTGTCGGTCGACGATGCTAGCGAGGTACAGTACAACGTATCAAGAAGCTGTCGGAAGAGGTGGAATATTCGATTCTTTGTTTCGCTCTTGCAGTTCCTTTTCGTCTCGACTTCTTTGTGCGGTAGGGGTGAGTGTACGGTAAGCGGGGAACCTAGAATCACGTGAGGGCTACGTGAGATTCCAGCTCGAGAGAGAGGAGAATCGCGGTAAGAAGGAATCTTACCAAGGGAACGGCTTCTCTTTACTCAACACTACAAGCTGATGTGCGTGACTGATGTATCCTTTTATCAGACCCTGTTGAGCCCCAAACGGAAACGATGTAAGCTCTCCGTTGATTCGCAGGGTGATGAAGAAGAAGAAACAAGCGAAAGGCGGCTTACCTTGTTGATGTAATTCGCCAAAAGACATTCCATCTCCTCAGAATCGTATTGTATATTTCGAGCTGGATCATCTTGGGCGAGACCTGCGTGCAAAGCGGCGTTGTAGTATTTTCTGAAGGTCTCGATAGAAACTCGTGACGGCTTCCCTTCTAGGATCCAGCTATACAATACTCTCTTTCTAATGTCAGCGAGATCAGACTCGTCAAGGAGAAAAGGGAGAGATCCTCACGTCTTTTTCAGTAGTCCTCTGATGCACGCCGTCCTCGCTCGTTCAACGACCAGCCAGCTACCTCTTTCCATCAGACGCTTTTCCACGCGCTCTAGCTGCAAGTCGTAACTTCTGACGTCTCCTCGTTTGATCGCGGTTACGAATGGCGAGTACAACGTTCGATGGGTACTTGAGAGTCGAAGGAGCTTTTGCGATGGGATAACTCCTCGAAGTAAGAGGAGGGGAATGAGGTAGTCGAGGATCAATCTGTCGAGCCCGAGCGAGTTCAGTTCCGAGTGAACTAGGAGTGTAGAGGGAAACGAATTTGAACGGAAACGCACGAAATATTTCGGCTGGCTTTTCGATGAATTCCTTCGAGACAATCGATAAATCTCGCTTCCGCATCCTTGTAATCTTCTCGTAGGAAAGCAAATACACCCATGTAATAGTTGTATCCCGTTTGGTGCGCTCTGGGGTATTTGTCCAAAGTTGGAAGTTCGGCGGCATGGATTCCTCGGATGATGTTCTTGCACAAAGCGGTCGAATTCAACTGTATAGTATCGCTGGTCAGCTCAAAGCCTCCGCTTCTCCAGAAGATGCGTCAAAGAATCCTCACCTTGAAGTAAGTTTTGAACAGAAGGGTTGCGAGGTAATAAGTTCCCATCTTACGTGAAGTCGACCACTCTCCAGACCTGAAATCTCGAGACTGCGGTATCAGCATCTCGAAGAAAGTGTTCGGGAAGGAAGGATGGAAGACCAACCGATCATTCAGACAACAGCTGAAGCATTTTTGCAAGAGACGACTTGCTTCTTCCAATTTTCCAGGTTTCTGCTGCTGTTCGACGAGTCTTGCATCCGCCTAAGCAATACAGCATCGGCTGGTCAGTTTAGTACTGGGACTGCGAGAGAGGAGCGACGAAGAAAGGTACTAATTGAGCGACTGTCCGTAAATCTTCGCAAACTCGGTACAGTAGCTCCAAGCACCAGCCTGTGTTGGCGTCCTTCGAGTTGATGAGATGTCGATAGAGCGTACTGCAATATACACGGTAAAGTGAGTATAGACTTTGAGCTCGCACAGACGAGCGACTCACTTGACAAGTTCGTGTTGCTTTTCGAAAGCAAAGATCGGTTCCGTCGGGACGACTGGCTCGTTCGTAGAATGTTCGATCAAGGGCTGTATATGGGGAGAAGAGTCTATGCGTCAAATGCTGTGCGAGATTCGGAACAGGACATCAAAGAAGTTTCAAGGACTCACATTGAGCGCGACGAGTGCGTGGACGTGACAGGTTGCGATCTCGGCCCAATCTTGCTTGAGTGTTCGCGAGAATTGTCCAGCATAATTCGGCGTAGTCCCGGGCTGTCGCATTGTAGAGGGCCGAATGATCGGATGAGCAATGCACAAGGTCAAGGATAGGCGATAAGGGGTGGAGCTTACAGGTCCCAAGATACGATCTGACCGTTGGAATCCTGTCTTACTGCTTTGCTGCTCTAAGAACTCGAGAAGGAGCGTAGAAGAGGAGGAAGGAGATCGACTGAAGAGGGGAAAGAGTTTAGCGAGTGCGGCTCCGTTCTTCGTCTTGATGGCGCTGTCGATAGCCGAGATGTAGCTAGACAGGGTGAGCTGAGGCATATCTCTGATGACGGAGGAGGAGACAGGAGAAAGCTCCAGCAGATTCGCGAATTGTTGATCAGTGGTTCCTCTCTCTCGCCTACATTCTATTTGCGATAACTGACGATCCGAAGCCCTCCAATCGATCATCTACCGACTGCCCTCGAATCCCGCTCGAATCGCCAACGAGTCCTCGCCCACTTTATTCCCTCATCTCTTTCTCCGCTCCCTATCGCTCTCTCCTCTCGAATCTTCGTCCTTCCTACACTGATACCTTCCAAGACCCTCTCTGAAGCTATATGGCTTCATCCCGTGCGGTAGCCGTTGCGCTCCTCGTCGTACCACCTACTTCTTCTTCTTCCTCCCCTTCCTTCGCACTCGTCTCAAGCAGGAAACACAGGAATAAGTGGGTTTTCCCGAAAGGTGGCGTAGAAAGCGGCGAGACGAGTAAAGAGGCAGCTCTACGAGAAGCCTGGGAAGAAGGTGACCCTCGGACTTCTTGCCTGCATTCTCCTTTGTACATCCTGCTCATTTATCTTCTTTTTTACGTAACAGGTGGTCTCAAGACGGATCAAGCCACACATGTTGCACACCTCCTCACGGCGTTGGACCCTTCCCCTCACATCCTCTCGCCAACTTCCAATCCGAATTCTCCTTCTTTCGTTTCTTCCGCCAAGTATTACTTCGAACTTTTCCTCCTCCCTTCGATTCCTTCGTTACCGGTCGAAGACAACTCGACAGGGCCACTCGCAAAGGACTGGCCTGAATCGGAGGAAAGATCGAGAATGGTTGCTCACGGATGGAAAGAACTCGAAGAGCGAGTGTGCTGGGGAAGAAGAGAGGGAGTCATGAAGCAAGCGATCGAAAAGGCGAAGGTTTGGTTTGAGAATTCGGAAAGTTGAAGGAACCAAAACTAGGTAGTTGATGTGTATCCCCCTCACTCTGAAGAATCTGTTGTCATTATTAAGAACTCGAAGCCTTTCTCTCTCTTCTTCACGTCTCGATGCTGCCATGTCGAGGGGTAACTTGAGAGATATTGCAAGACCAAAACAGACACTTTCCAATACCGCATCATATCTTATAGTTCCGTCTTTTGCATCCTCTTTGCGACGTTGGCAGGGACGGGCGACCAAGGAGCGTTGATATCGTGCTCGACTGTAGGATCGATTCCGATCGTGATGTATCCGATCAATCCTTGTTGAATGACTCCTCCGAGCTTCAAAACCTCGAATTCCGGGTTGTGACCGTTCGCGTGAGAATCTTGGTAGATTTGAAGCGAGTCTTCCCAGTTTCGGGTTCGACCCCATTTGTGCGCGATAGGGTTGATGTTGTAAGGGTGGAGCTGAGATAGATAGCTCGTCAGTATACTACTTCAGGGAGATGAGGAGCTACTCACCTTGTCGATTTGAGCGTTAACGGTGTCGGGCACGAAGATTTGTCCAGTGTGGATCATACGGTTCGAGCGGAAGGTACCGTTCTTGAGCGTTCCCCATTCGGTGTGGAGACGGATATGGACGTGAGTTGCCCGACCCGTGTAGTACCCGGGGAAGATAGCTGGTCAAACGGGAAGGAGGAATTTCAGTATCTGACGAAAGTCGAGGAGTACGAGAGGCGGGAGAACGTACAAGTGAATTGCGATAGTCCGTTCTTGTTGGTGGGCCAAGCACCACGGAGGAAAGTTTCGTGGTCATTCGTTCGGGGGTACTTTGAAAGTAAACCCTTGCGAGGTCCTTCGTGAGCGGGTCCTTCCCACTTGAGATGAGCTTCTTGTTCCGGGTGACCTGGAAGACGAGATTCATCAGAGTCAGTGTCACGAGAGAAGAAGAGAGGCGAAGGGGAACTGACCGGCATAGTGTCCCGTCGTGTTTGCGTGCCACAAATCGACGAGAACGTCTGGCAAAGGCTTGCAGGTGTTGACATCGATAACGCCGACATCCATAAGCTAAACCCAATCTTTCTCGTCAGTGATTGTTAAAAGGCGAGACTCGAGGGAGAACAACGCACGAAGAGCAAGCCAAGTTGGTCTTCGGCCATATTTTGGCGGATTGGGTGCCCCTCTGTGTGGTAGTAAGGTCCTTCCGTGACTTCGGGAGCAACTACAGGACATCAAGTGACGGTCAGCGGATCAAGGCTCTCAAAAGATCGCCAAAGGAGGAAGCAGACTTACGAACGCAAGTATGATTTCTCATTTTCGCTTCCTCCTTCAAGGGCGAACAAGACATGAGAGTCTCTCCCTTGCTCTCGGCAGTCTCGAATGCTCCATCGAGGAATGCTACTTGTTGCTCAGCCGATCCTCCGCTGGCGAGGTACTCTTGCGACTGTTTCGCACGAACAAGAAAATCGAAAAGATGAGCTTAAACAGTTCTCTCTCGCTTCCTTCCGAGGGAGAGTATCGAACCGAGAAAGATAGACTTACAGCACCTTTTCGCATGGCCTGATACTTTTCAATCATAGGAGCACAGGCAAACATCTTCTCTTCGATTGATTGGAGCACGGCTTGCTGTTCAGGAGTTTTCGATTCATGCTTGTGAGCTACACGCAGCGTAGAATGAGGTCCGAGTCAGCTAGATCGTTCCGAACCCGAATAGACCGACTGAAGCAGACTGACCGAGAGAGGCGGAGAAGAGAGCGGCTGCGACGAACAAAGAAGACGAGACCTTCATCGTGGTGGTTAAGCTGGACGGATGCGATGAAGTACGAGAGTTCTGTCGACGGCAGAGTAGTAGAGGAAAAAGGCAGAAGAGGAGAAAGGAGAGAGGGAAAGAAAATCGATTTCCCCACCGGAAACAACCGCGGCTGGACGGCAACGCTTTCTCCTCTTCTCTGATTCGGACGGATAAGAGTTTAACAAGCTCGTCACCTTCTCGACACTTCCTTCCCTCGACAGCATACCTCGCCTACGACTCAAATTCGAATCACCGCTTTGTTGCCAGTCCGTGGAAAGCCCTAGAAGAGATGTTGTCAAGTGGCTTCGTGAGCATCTCACCTGCTCGCTGGCAGAGGCTTCTCGCTAACCCATGCGCCGCAACTTGATTGATAGGCAGTTTCGACTTCAGCAACATCGCTACTCGCCGCGACGTCCTCTTCCTCTTCGACTTGCGCTCGCCTGCATTACCTCCTCTCTGGAACGTTCAACACCGTCTTCTTGTACCTCCTAGCTTTCTCTCCTTACACGCAACCCCCGACACTCGAGATCGTTCGCAAGTACCGAGCAGAAGGGCCTCACCAATTCCTCGCGCTCAATGAACAGAGAGATCGGGTTTACGCAACGACTTGGGCTCAACCACCTACCTTGAGCAGTTGGAGAGTGTTGGACCAAGGCAGGGACGGGATCGAGAAGATTAACACGGTGGGAATCTGTGAGTTGAAACTCCTCAGCACTGTTCGAAAAAATATCGAAAATGAGCTGACTCGTCTCTCGATTTTCATTCGTGCTGGGAGCTTCTTGAAGCCTCGACCGGTTCCTACCTAGCAGTCCTTCCCTCTGAGGTAGCTGCATCCCTCGAGCTCGATTCCTCTCGTCTGTATCAAGCTGGAGGACCCGTCGCTCAAACCTTCTCGATATCTCCTTCAACTGGAGCGATTGACGAACAGCTTCAAGAAGTCATATATCTCGATGGAGGGGCAGAAGAACTCTGGGATTCGAAGACAGATAGAACGAGGGTCGCTTTGAGGTATGGAAGTCACGCTATCGACGTTGATCCAGTTTTACGAAGAGCCTACGTCCCTCACGTGTGAGTCTGCCCTTTCTCTTTCGGGACCTCGATATCCCCACGAGATACTGAGAACACTTTGGACAGCGGGAGAGATTCAATATTCGTATACGCTTTTAACGCGGACGGCACCCTCGACGAACTCGCAGAGGTCACAACTTTCGGTGACAAAGGACACGAGGGTCCACGACATAGTGTACCGAGTCGTGATGGAAAGAAGCTATATGTTGTGACCGAGCACAGTGAGTCTTTGAAGCTTCTCTCGCTCGCCCTCGAACTTGCCGATTGACGATTTCGAAAACACAGCTTCGTACCTCGACGTCTACAACGTCGAAGCCGGAGCACCTTATCTTACTCACTCTCAGCGGTTATCCGTCATCCCGTCGTCTCTCCACAACGTGAGGAAGCAGTACCGAGGAGATACGCTACGGATATCTCGCGATGGGAAACGACTGTACGTAACGACTCGAGGGAAGACCACAGCCGAGAAAGGTTTCGTCTCGGTGTGGAAGATTGCCTCGGATGGATCAATAATCGACGACACGACTGCGCAGGAGGAGACAGAGGGTTACGGTGCGATCTATCGATTCGAAACTCGAACTTCGGGTGGTAAAGCGAATGCTGTCGAAATCTTCCCGTTCCAGTTCGAGGACGAGTCTCGAGATTGGATCGTTTTGACGGATGACGAGGATGGATGGGTGTCAGTGCTGGAATGGAAAGAGGAAGAAAGGGAATTGGTAGAGGTTGCGAGCGTGCAACTCGGCGCTCAAGAGGGCAAGGAACCGGACGAGGCAGGGACTGGTGCGAGCCACGCGGTATGGCTGAGCTAGGTGTTAATCACAAAGTCAGGAGCTCTCTCTTTCCCTCCGCGAGTGCTGCGGCTCCAGTTGAGAGCGTAAGAAATGCGCAAGAGCAGCCCAAGAATTGTTGCAGCAGCAGGTTTCTAATCAGGAGATAAGACAACGAGAGAAAGACGAAGGGACAGAGAGGTAGCTCAAAGGGAAGGACACAGACAAAAACGAAAACAACCTCAGTCGTGAGAAGTACTACCGGGAGAGATCAACGAGTGGTTTCGACAAAGTCGGACGACGTGTGGGAAGAGGAGCGTTCTCATTGCTCGGTGCGAGAACTGCAGGAGCGGGCCTGGAGGATTTGTTACGAGCGAGGAATCCTCCCCGAGGAGGAGCTTCGGTTGTAACCGCTGCGAGGGAGAAGGGGGTCGAGGTAGGAGTAGAAGACTTGTTCGTGAGGAGAGGTGGACTCGGAATCGCTGGAGTAGTTGAACTACCGAGGACCGCTTGCTCGCGTTGACGGGATAGAGAGTTCTATGACGCCGAGCCGGGTTAGTCCAGATTCAGGCGTTGTGCGGAGAGAGGGCAAAGACGTACGCCAGCTTCAGTGATGGTTGAGATCCAGTTTTCGAGCTCTACAGCCGATTTAACGCTGACAAAATTGCAATATTGAGAAACCTCTTCGAAATGAGCTCGAGTCAATCTCGACTTGAGAGCGAACACGAAAGGTTTCGGTGCTTTCAGTCGTTGAGCAGTCGGTTCGTCGACGTAGAAGACGGAGAAATTCGAGAGTTGGCTCAGAATGCTCGAATCCTTCATCTGAAGCAAGGAGGAGTCAGCGAACGAAGCCGAGTTCATAAGAATGATGGAAAAACTTACTTTATCAGATTTCGAGTAGCTCAGAGTTTCACCTTTGAGTTCGAGGAAGCGTTTCGACCATTTCCCTTTCTTCAGTTCGAGCTGCACCTGCGCTGTCTTGGGAGCGACAGGATGCATACGAGCCTAACGAATGGCAACAACTCATCAGTCTGGGCTAGGGAGATAGAAAACGACGACCTTGGCACTCACATGAGCGGACAGGATTGGCCAAAGAGTCGTTCTTCGCAGAACAAAGACTGCCGAATCGCCGTCGAATGATTTCACGACATCATTCACGAGCTCATACTCTCGAATTGGACGTTCTGCAAGTGTCACGAGATCGACAATCAGTATCAGGCAGGAATTTGAGTCGGAAGAGGAGAAATGAAACTCACCGAGACCCATTGACTGCCAAACTTCCCACAAAGCCCAACCTCCTTCGTTTTCTTTACCAGTCTCGAGTGCTCCCTTGCCTTTCGCGTATGCGACAATCTCTCCCGCGACCGTGCGATCGGTAACTTTGATCGTTAAATGCTTCGCTCCAGCACGCCCGAGGTAGACTCGATGGTCGACGGCGGGTCCTGAAGCGGCAGACACGGTTCCAGATCTCGATCGAGCTCCAGGAGGTGGACGTTGCTGAACTGGCTGCGACGAGTCGAGGGCGGGGGAGGAAGGTGCCGGATTCGTGGTGGCGGATCGCGAGGAAGAGCTACTAGCTTGTCGCTGCATGTTCGCCGATGTCGATTGAATGTGAGCGATGTCGGGGTGGAGACTCGGTCGACGAGTGATAGAAGGTGGAACGTTGTTGCTCTGTTCGATCTGTTGTCGAGACGAAGGAGTAGGCACCGGAGGAGGGCGAGATCGAGGAGGGGCGACGGGAGGAGAAGAGACGACTTCGGTAGGGGATGAAGCAGGGCGAGAATCTCGTCGAATCGGCATCGGGAGAGGTTCTTGAGTCAAAATGGGGGAATCGAGAGTGAGCGCCGAATTCGCAATCATCGGATCGAGCGGAGTCGAAGGTGACCGTCTCAATCCATTCGAAGATGCCTTGCGTTCGATCGAAGCGTCCGTTTGAGGCAAGAAAGAATCGTGGCCTTGACTGCTCTTCGTCGGAACGGGCACATGAGGATCGACCGAGAAAGTTCGACCCGTAGCGCCTCGACTCGAGGACGACGAAGGTTGTCGCGACACAGCCGTACTTCTGAGTGCTCGCTCGAGTTCGAAAGGGTCTTCCTTCGGTCGCGGTTTCGAGGAGGATTTCTTCTTCGACATTGATTTTCGAAGACTTTTCTGAGCCGTAAGCGCGCCAGGTACCGTCACTCCGAGGGGTCGATCCTCCTCCGAATCACTTTCTCCTCCATATTTGTCGTCGTCAGATCCTCCTCCTCCATCCTCCTGTGCCTCTTTTGCGGCAGCGGCGGCGAGAGCTCCAGGGGGTGCAGGCGGGAGACGAACAGGGAAGACGGTGATCCGTTGAGGTACGACGACAAGATCGCTGACGTCGAGGGGTGATGTGAGTTTGAGGGCGTCGATAAGAGCTGGGCTCGTCGGTCTCGAGAAATTCGTCACTTCGCCGAACGGGGATCGTTGGGTCTTGCCGTTCTTGCCGATTTGTTGCTTCGGAGTGCTCGACTGTTTCGGACTTGTCGACTCGATGAAGCTGGCCAACGTTATTGAATCTTCCGAGGCTGGTTTCTCCGAAGGCGGGTCAGAGGCCGAGAAGAGAGTCGAAGTCGGCGTTGCCGGAAAGCTTGGCGAGGAAGGCGTGGCACTGGGAGAAACGGCGGTCTCGGTGAAGAGATGTTCGGTGGGAGTAGCAGGTACAGGTGGAACAGGGTCGTTCGGAGAAGGCGAAGAAGACTGCTTCGAGGTGAAGATGGAGAATCTCTTCTTTTCCTTGCTTCCTCCTCCTTCTGATTCTGCGAGAGGGCTCTTAGGAGTAGCTGGCTTTGAAGACTCGGATCTCGTCAGAGGAGAAGCCAGTTTCGAAAGTCGAGGAGACGATTTCGAGCGAATTGCGAGTTTACCGAGTCGACCTGGAGTCGGCGGTTGGTCCAGCGTTTGTAGAGGACTCTTGGGCTCGACTGTAGCCTGGTGTCGTGCCAGTGTCGACAACGCTGCCTCCGATTTCGGCTTGGATAGAACCGGTCGAGGGACGGGAGAAGTCGAAATCGTGCTAGAGGCGAGGACATTTTCGCTCGTTCTCCTTCGAAGGAACTGGAAAGAGGAGAGACGTCGAAGGGTACCGATAGGCGAGCTAGGTTCGAGAGTTGATCTACGCGGTGATGAGTCGTGAGTGGAACTCGAATCGAAGCGATTTCGAGGAGGAGGCGAGAGGTCTTCTTCGAGGATTTCCAACTTGTCTTCGTCGTATCGATCCCCTGGGTCAACCTGCCAAAGGGGGATTCCGGTGTCGTCGAACGCTCCCAAGAGGCCGAGACTCGCTTGGTGCATTTCGGCGAATCCATCAGGTCGTGAAGGGGAGCGAGACATGGTCGAAGAAGCGGGAGATGTTTGTGAATGAGATGTCGGCGATGGGATCGATGAGGAGCGGAAGGAGCCATAGGCGAGAGGAGAAGAAGCGAGAGTCGGTGACTGTTGAGGTGATTCTGTGAAGGAGAAGGGGGAGAGGGAAGCCGGCGAAGGAGGGAGTTCGTGCTGAAGAGCGAAGGGAGAACCGAGAGTCGTTTGCACGTTAGGACTCGTCTCGGGTTGCGAGGTGAAGATCATCGGGGGAGGCGAGATCGGAGTCGCAAAAGTCGCGGCTCGGCGAGCATAGAGAGGAGGAGTTGGGCAAGGGTCTTCTTTCCCAAAGAACGAAGTCGTCGATCGTCCGAATCCAAGGGTCGGGGCGTACGAGCTTGCGAGGGTCGAAGTCTCCATGAACGAGGATTGATGAGAACACGCCGACGCGCTGTCGGTTTCAGTTTCCGAACGAGCGAGGCGGGAAGACGGGCGACTGACGCTAGTCGATGAGGAGAAGAGTCCTAAACCATGAACCGATTGACCGTCTCCTCCGAGTGAAGCGAGGTGTTCGAACACTTGATCCGAGTCGACGCTGTTCTCGACGCTCGTTGCCGCAGATTCCCTCCCGATGAGAGAAACGTCTGAAGGTGGAATAGGGAAAGCCAATAGATCGCTCGAACGGTTCCGAGGCGACGGAGGAAGACGAGTAGAAATTGCGAGCCCGAGATTGTCGGTTGGAGCGAGCGCGAATTGTTCGATCGAAGGGAAGTCGACAATATCGAAAGCGTCTTCGGACGAGCGACGACTCGAAGAACCTGATGCGACTGAGGCGAGAGATTTCCTCGACACGTCGCGTTGTGTCGTTCCACCAGAGAATGATCCTCGAGCGAGCATGAACTGTCCCGAGTGACGATTTTTCAGCTTTGAAGAGGTTGAATTGCGCCAGAACGGGAAAAACTCACGTCGATTGCTCCTCCTTCGAGCTCACTTTCGTCTTCCATCTGACTGACTCCCTTTGACTCTCCAATCGGTGACAATCTCTGCTGTTCCCGGTCGGAATCGAAGCCAGATTGTTTGCTGCATCCGATTGTTTTCAGTTCCGCCAATCTCGAATCGAGGAGAAGTAGTGAATGTCGCAGCGTCTTGTCGATATTCGTTCGCTCTTCCTTCTCGACGAGATCAACTGTTCCTCCAAGCAGGGGTAGATCGACGGCAGGGAAATCGGGGGAAGAAGGAGAGAGGAGGATTCGAGGCGACAAGGAAGAAGCGTTGTTGTCGTAGAGTAATGGGTCGTCCTGCTGCATCGTGCTAGCTACTGTATCGTGTGTGTCTGTCACACGCGTTACTTGTAGCCGAGAGAACGGCGAGAAGACTTGAAAGTCTTGTTTGTTTTGCTGAAAGAGAGGGACAGGGGAACGAGCGGAGACGGTGAGCGTGCGCTTTTCTTTGACTCGTGTAGGAGGGCTCGTCTAGCTCACCTTCACCGGTGACGGGGTCGTAGTTTGACGATAGGCAGAGATAGAAGACGGCGAAGGAAGATCAATCAATGTTGGAAATCGGAACGCGTTTGGGAAAAACAACTGTCTCTCGCAATCAGTTTCGGTCACGATTGTAACTCATCTACCCATAATAGAACGAGATAGTGTTGCCTTTGCCATTCGCTGCTGGCTCGTAGTTGTCGCGCGATATTCCCGTTGTTGTGCCAAGGCCGATCTGCCTACGCTTCTTCTCCTCTCCGCTCACTCGATTCAACGATGTCCGGCTTCCTCGGGCTCGGTACCCATACAACACGACCTCGTACTGCCGACCTGGATTTCTCAAGCTTCGGAATGGAAGAAGAAGAGGAAGATGACGAACCCTCAACGCGCCAGCCCGCCTCTACTTCGACTCACGATTCCCCGCGTGTTCCAGGCGGTTACGATTTCGAACCGCAAGCATACGAAGGGGGAAGGGCAGGATCTGAGAGTCGAGTAGGAGGATTCTCGGCATCTCGATCTCAATCGCAACCTCGCCTTTCCGGATTGAGTCGACCTAGTTACGGACAGGAGGACGACGATGACGATGAGGAAGAAGAGGCGGCGAGAACGAGATCGGCGCCACGGAGTTGGAGGGACCTCCTAAGTCAGAGATTACGAGGCGGAGGAGGGGGAGCACTCTCAGCATCCCACGAAGGAGGAGGAGGTACCGGTGCAGAATCAAATCGCTTACTGTTCAGTCAGGACGAATCAGACGAGACAGATTCGGAAGAACGTCGTCGAGCGGCGGGAGAAGCTTCGTATCCTCCTCGAAATATTCACCTTCCTCTGCCTGCCCGTCCTCCTACATTCGCCCCTCCGCCCCCTCGAGAATACAGTTCGAACGAAGCTGCGTCATCATCGACATCAGCTCCGGCGACAGGGAGAGTCTACGGAGGAGGTTCGTCGAATGATGGAGTCTTCTCGAATCTCGCCGCGAAACCAGATGGATCGGCGAACGTTGATGTGGTTGGAGAAGGACCCGACAAGGATGAAGTTTTGCCTGTGAGTTCTCGATCTATTCTCGCCAATCACTCGTGAGCGACACTGACCCCCAGTTTTCTCTGTTCGAAAGGCTTATGAAGCAGCCGCCCTCGATTCAACTCCTCCTTATTGGGAGACGACCGTCATCACGCCCGGAGGCTTCCTCGGACCTGACGACATTTGCGTCGATGGGATGCCCGTTGGAAACCTCTTTTCGTTTGCGTGGAATTTGCTCGTTAGCATGTCATTCCAGTTTGTCGGTAAGCAATCCTCCTCAAAGTATCCGCCTACTGAGGATGAAACTGAGCGTTTATGTGCTATAGGGTTCCTCCTAACGTATCTCCTACATACAACTCACGCGGCCAAAAACGGATCGAGAGCGGGTCTCGGCATTACACTCATTCAACTCGGAGTGAGTCTAGTAGTTCTCTGTTTCTCTTCGTCATCCTAAAGACTGACAATCCACTCGTGATCCCTCGATTTTCAGTTCTACCTCAAACAACACACTGATCACGGCGATCCAATCTTCGAAGATTCCCCTTCCCGAGATGAAACCGGTCTGAACGGTAACGCTGGACCTCGAATCGATAACGTGAGATGGTCGTGGTGGGGAGGAGAACCGGAAGATTTCGACTCTTCAGCCTCCTCGACTTCGAGTGCGAACCTCCCAACCCAGCTTTCGAACACTTTGACGGGCGTTCTCGAAGCGAGTGAAGGTCGTACGAACTCGACGGGACTTCCTAGTTTGATGGGCAACGGTTCGACAGAGGCAGAATTGAATTCGATGAGTATGGCGACGAACGAATGGATGAGCTTCGCCTTGGTTACGGTCGGGAGTTTCCTCTTGATCGGAGGGTGTCTCAGTTATTGGAGAGCAGTCAGGTGAGCCTCCCTTTGTCTCTCTTTCTGCCTTCGCCCCTTTGGCGATGGTGCGACGTTTTGTTCTGACTTGATATGGGTTTTCTTCTCTCTTCACAGATACGCTCGAGCCATGAGACAAGGTCAGGGACCTGGCGCCGACAGTGAGAACATGGTCGCCGTATCCTGAATCCGGTTACCTTCCTCTTTCGTTGTACTGTCATGTCTGAGTTTCGCAGTTTCGCAGAGTTTTGTTTTACTTGTCTTTCAATTTGGTTGTGCTAGTATTCTTGATCCCGTCTCTTTGTAGCAATAGACGTCTTGTATGGCTACTCTACGATCAAGCAGCGGAAGCGTTTCGAGGAGTTCAGAGAGAGCGAACTTGTGTATGAAAAGCGGCGAAGCTTTTTGGTTCTCGCAATTCACTCCCTATCCCAGCGCTTCCCCGCTTCCGCTAAGCGGTGAGCACTCCTGACTGCTCCTCTTCGTTGGGCTCCCTGTTAGCTAACCTTTCTGCCCACTCCTCCTCACCTTCCGATCTCATCTGCTTTCCGTCCTTCCTCTCCCCCGCTTTGTCCTACCAGACCGAACGCAGTGCCTACTAGCAGTCATCGACTACAATTAGAACACGCAGCTACTCGCTTACCTCCACTCTCTTCACAATACAATGAGCGAACCGTCTGAACAATCGATGATGCCTGGTCTTGAAGGAGGGGAGGATGAAGTAGTCGCAATGGACCAAGACGACGTGAGTGTACTCCGGCGACCACAGAATGCCGCGAGTGAAACCGTTGACTAACCGTCGCGCTCCTCTTGTAGAACGTTCATTCGACCAAGTCGAACGCCCCCATCTCAACCTCGCATGCCTCTCCTTCCTCCTCACGCCGTACGACACGAACTAGTGCAGCGGGAGGAAGTCGTCGCGGACCTGGAGGAGGAGGATCCCGTGGAATGAGCAATTTCGAACGGGAGAGGAACGAAATCGAACGACAAAGCGGGAGGGGCAGTAGGAACGACGATTCGAGTAGACAAGGCACTGAGCAGAACATTTGGGACAAAGTGTTGGACAAGAACGGAGGGTATGCAGGAATGTGTAAGTCTTTTGACGGAACGAATTCGTTTCTTCCTCGTATTTTCTCTATTTGAGCTCGAACTGAAGTCTTGACCGATTCACGGCGCAACAGTAACGTTCGATCCCTTCCAAGAAATGATCAATGCTCATGGCACGAATGGCGGCGCGCAAGGTTCGACTGCTGAACCCGAAACGAGTCTCGCTTCGCCTTCTGCTTGAAACCTTCGTCCTCGAGAAGATGGTTAAACGTCCCGCTGGTTCGACACTGTACAGACCTTCTTCTTCTGGCTATCCCCAATCCCTTGTCTTTACGCTACCTTGTTTGAATAGTTCTCTCTCCTTTCTTCGTACTTTTCTCTCCTTGCAAACTGTTCGTCGTTCTCTCTCTCTGAGGATCTCTGTTCGTCTTCAAACGTGGCAAGGGAGTCGATTACTGAGTCAGAATATCCATTCAGTCAGTCAAAGATCGAATCCACTACTTCGCACAAACTCTGCGTCTTCTGGAGCTCTCCATTCGATCTCCTTCGTGATCTTCACCCTTGCTTTCCCTCCCGCTCCCCCGACAGTCGCACTTCCTCCCGTGACTCTCGTGCTCCTCCTGACTCCCGCTCCTCTCCCTCCCGCAGCGGTCGATGAAACGTCTTCACCCGTTTCCGCGGCGATGCGTTCTCGTTCGTCGTCTACTTGCGTCAGGTGTCGATAGAGAGGCAGGTAATCGATCACGAGAGATGGAGAAGGGAGAATTGGAGCGTAGGGTAGGTAAGTGGCTGAGATGGGTTGCCAGAAGAATTGAGTCGAGAGAAGGGCTAAAGAGTGAAGGTATTCGACCCTAGTTCGACGAAGAATGAGACTCGAGTCAGCGCTTCGTTCGGAAGCCCTATACGGACGCAGAGGTATTGAGCTTACTTTTTGAATTCGAGCGATTCGTCCTCGTTGGTCGTGAAATGGACAGCTTGAGGGTAGATCGAATACGCGAGGTTCTCGATCAAAGAGGCCATTTCAGGTTCTCGACCGAGGTAAGGAAGCTGAGTCGAATGAGGTGGAGGAGGACGAGGCGAAAGAACAATTGAACCTGATTCGAGATCAGATGGGGTAGTGTGTGTATCGTAGTCGAGATTCTAGAACAAGTCGAGTCAACTCCGCTCGTTAAAAGGATTGGACTGAAGGGAGAAGAAGCTTACTTCGATTCTAGTTTCGATTCTTCTCGAAACCTCTGCATCGGCAAAAGAGAGAGCGTCCGAAGCTGCGACAGCCCTTGCTAACCATTTCGATGTGTCACTAGCTTCAGCCAACATCGTTCCCTCAACACTCTCTTTCGATCCGAGTCCTCCAACGATCCAACGTTTCTCTCCTTCTTTCGTCTTCTTCTCCGATTTTCCATCCCTTTGAAGTTCAAACTGTAACTGCATCAACGCCTTTCGCAGGTCCTTCTCCTTCTTGCCTTCCGAAGTGAACGGGTGTGGTAACGGTCTCACTCCCTTCGCATTCTTGCACAGGGTCAACCAAGCTTCTTCTCCTTCATTCGTCGTAGATTCTTCTGCTTCGTACAATCGTTCGATCGCTTCAGGAGAGACGAGATGCCCTTCCGAGAGAGCGACGAGTTGGAGGTAGGGAGTGATGAGAGAGGACGAAGGAGGAGCGAAGGGGAGGTGTTCGAGAGGTTCTTCCAGAGAAGCCGTCGCGAGGTGGATCTTCTGCAAGCCGAGTTGATCGAATGGAATCAAAGTTGAATCTGAACAGTCACACAGAGCGTGAGTGGGAACACCAAAGCTCGGATGAAGAAAGCTTGAACGAACCGTTGCAGGTGAGGATGATGGGACGGCGAGATTCTTCCGCCAATGCTCTCATTCCTACAACAAGAGACGACACATCAGCTTCTCGAACTTTGGTTTCGATAGATCAGGTTGTGAGGCTTACCAGCCCAGAAATCTTCTTCTCCAACGTAAAGAACGTCGACTTCTTCGATCAAGATCAGTGATTGAGTCGGTCCCGCCGACTTGCTCCCTTTCGTTTCTTTCCCTTTCGCAGCAACAGCTTTGAACCCGGCAAAGAAGTCCTTCGCGTTCGGTTTCCTCGGAGAAGCTCGAACGATATGGTTTCTCCCAACGTCTCCGACTTCCGCTTCTAAATCTTTCGCTCTCCTCTTGCCCATTCCTGCATTCACTTCGAAGATCTCGTATCCTAGTTCTTGTGCAACTGCTTGAACCGAGCTCGTCTTCCCCGAACCGTTTGGACCGACGAGGAGAATCAGATTCGTCAATCGGTGAAAAGTTGACGACGAAGAACCGATCGATCCTCCTCCTCCTCCTCCTTGCCGGAAGGTCGCTAGATCGTCTTCGTCTAAATCTTCATCGTTTTCGAACATTGACGTGTTGAATGGCATCGCCTCGTCTTCTTCTCCTGAGCTTGATGCGAGGAAGTCATCGAGATCGTCCCGACGACGTTTCTTCTTCTTCTTTTTGTCGATCCCTCGATTCACCGGTCGACGTCGTTTCTTCGAGTTTTCATCTAGAGTAAGTTAAACAGCGCAAGGGGTCAGCTCTCGCCTAGGAAAGGAGCGCGAAAGACAGGGAGTCACCTTCGATTCCTCCCGCGACTTTGAGTTCCGTCAACCATTCTTTCAGTAGCAGCGCACTGCTGCCACTAACGTCTCCCAGCACCTCCTCTGCCTTCTTCGGACCGTATTTGTTCGTCCAGAGTTCGCTCTGGGTAGTTGATTTTCTATTCGTCGGACTAGAGCTGATCGCAGAATCGAGACGATGTAGAAGGGGATGAGACGGGTAAGAAGGGACAAGAGTCGAAGTCGATGCGAAGGGGAGGTCTCGATACTCGACGGATTCTGGCGAAGGCAATCGATTCGATTCGAGGGAGTTTCGGAGATGGGTCAAAAATTCTTCATCTGAATCGACCGCTTTTCCTTTCCCTTTGTCGTTTTCCCGCGATACAGGTCGACCGGGATACCTCGTCCTGCTGCGAAGTTCGGTGCGAGAGGAAGCACTCATCGTCGAGAGATGTTTGCCGTGTTCTTCTGCGGTCGGCCACCTCGGTTCGACACCTTCGTTGTTGGCTTTACGTCGTTCTCGTTCATGACGATACAAGTCGGATAGAGGAGCGAATGTTGAACTGGGGAAAGGGGCGGAAGGTTTGCGAGGAGGAGATTCCGTCAGATCAATGCTTTCCAACTCTTTGATCGGTCCCTTCGCTTTCTTCTTCCCTTTCGAAATGTTTGACTCTTTCGTACTCTGCTTCTGTCTCTTCTTGGGGGTTGAGCCTTTCACGACGATGCAATCGTCTTCGTCCTCCTCCTCCTGCTTCTCGTGAGCGTCTGCGATTGCCCTAGCTTTCCCTTTCCCTTTCTGAGCTTTTGTCTTGACCCCTTGTTTCCCTTTGATGACCTTCGAACGAGTCTGGCGAGGGCTAAGAGCTCCATCATCCTCATCATCCGACAAAGTGATGCAATCCGATTCTTTCGACCCTGTTCGATCTACCGCGCGTCCATTGAGAGCATTCGAAGTGGATCCTGATGACTCTGATACGGTTGCGGCGGTCGTTGACGCGTGTCGAGACTGAAGTTCAGAGGTCGTTGCTTCGAGTGGAGGGAGATCCCGCGCAGAAGGGGCTGGTGCAGGCTTTGTACGGGGTTGGAAGATAGAGAAGACCTTGTTCGTAGGCGGTTCGGCCATAAGAGGCTTCGTGAGTAGAGAAGAGGTTGAGTGTCGCGCGTAGATCTAGCTAGATCTGATCTCTCTCTGTCTCTCTCATCGACCATCGACGATGGGAACTTCTCACTAAGCATATACGCACTACTAAGGAGGACACGCTCTGCTCTGCTTCGAGTTGGCGCTTATCTCTGTGCACCTTCCCCTTCCCTTTCGGTCCTCCTGCAATCCTGTCTCGTATCGCCTGCGTCTGTCGCTTCTAGTTCGACCCCCCCGTTATAGAAGCACGGAGTTGGTAGAGATTGTGTACCGGAAAGTCCTCGGAGAAGCAGAGGCTCGTGCTTTGTTTGGAAGAGCCTGCTCGAGGGCACAAGCGTTTTCAATTTTTCGAGGTTGCAGGTTTTCCCTCTTTGACTCTTGCTCGCCCTCAAACAGGGAGCATGCGCAGATCTCGAAGCTCGTCCAGGCTCTCAACAGGTTCTCCGCTACCGCCTATCGTATACTGACATTCAGCTTCTCTCTTTGGTTTGCTCTTTTAACTGATTCTTTCGTCCTCGCTTGGAGAACAGGCGGAGAACGTCTCTCCACGTAGCGAGGTGGAGGCGATCATATTCCTAGATACCGGCCTGACCGCGAAAAGTAAGCAATCGCAATCTTCTTGAGTTGGAATGCGAGCTGACACTGAGAACTTGACAACCACAGTCTCAGTCAGCGAAAATAGTGTCCTTAAGGAACTCTCCCCCGAACATCGTCGCGACTTCTACAAAGACGAGCACATGGCGGAGTCGGTTGGACGTATCCAAGCAAGCATCAAAGCATTCCTCGAAAGAGTCGAGAATTGTGAGGCTCACCGGTACTGGAGGCTATGCTTCAAGGAGCGATCTCTCGTAGAGAAGCGGAGTCTTGCTTCTGCGAGTGCCTCGGTTTCGATTTTCAACGTATTTCGTAAGTTCTGCGACTCTTCGTGTCGCTGCAATGACTTACCGAGCCGCTACTGTACAGGCAAGACTGAATCGAACGCCGAGCTGGATCGGACTTGCGGAGTCTCTCTCGTGATGCTACCCGTGAACAGCGGGAACGGGCAACTGTCGAACCCGCACCAAGCGGTCTCTCGAAACCAGCCTGAGGGAGCGGACGTCGAGATCCCAAACATCAAGAGCCTCGACATGCTGCGCAGATTGCGGAACGGGAAGGGTACAGGTATGTTCTACTCTCGATCTATGCTCTGTAGACGCATCGAATTGACGAAATCTGTGCAGAACGGGAAAGTTGGGAAGAGCGATGGACCCTCGAAGACGGAACCGGGTCGCAGAAGGCAAGGCATTCGCGCTATAACATGCGCTGGGCGATCCCATTGAGAGGTAAAGGCGTAGGCATGGACGACCACGAAATCGACGGACTCTCTCTGAGCTCGAAGGAAGGTGTGGACGGAAAGACGAGGTGGAGTCGAGGCGCGGTCGAGATCGTCTGGTACAGCGTAGGACCTTGAGAGAGCTATGTCTGCATTCTATTTCCCCTCGTTGTTGGCCTGATGTCCAGCGAACGGAGCTAGTGTTCATGAAGAGGTTTGAGCTTGAGCCGCGGATTTCCCTCGGACGTGCATAGCGCTCAGTTCGTGTTCTTCTCCTCGAGTCCGGATCGCTCCTGCTTCTCTCTTCTCTCTCTCCAGTGCTCTGCTTGCCAGATGTCAAGAAGAGGAAAGGTACTTCCAGCTCTGCACCAGAAACCACCCACTCGCTTCGCAGGCTGACACGCTCGTTACTTTCCAAGGATCCGCTCCAGGCCATTTCTGATCACGGCGAACCAGAGATCCATCTGGACTCACATGTCTACCAGACGAGTAGGGTGCTCAGGATTCGATATCGAACAAGACTTGATGACTGATTCGCCGACTTTCGCAATTTTATAGTACAAAATCACTGTCAAAGTACGGGACAGGCGGCCGACGAGCAACACATGGTATCATGGGTGCAAAGGGTTCGAGAGTCCGCACTGATGTACCTCAAGAAAGAAACCGACACTCATCCTTGTTGGTGTCTTTCGATCGAATTCCCGTCGAATGCCTCTCACTGTGAGTTCGAAAGTGCCTCAAGTCTCATACGAGGACGCTCATCGACCGAATCACCTGGCAGGCACGGGTCAATGGCTGCTCGACGCCCACTTCGTTCTTAGGCGCGCCGAGAGAGGAAACGGAAGGCCATTGGACCCGTTCTCGGTACAATCTCGAAAGCCGTCCGTTATAGGCGTTGACAAACTTCCGACTGGGCTATCGGCGGAGGGATTCGCTTTCGAGGTGACGGGCAGAGACGGTAAGTTAGTTGAAACTGGAGTCACTTTGAGCCTTTTCTTGCGAACTTACTGACCAGCACATTGTGCGGACAGGGAATTCTTTCTATACCTTCTGGAAGCACTCATACACCGAGACGGCACGCATGATCCCTCAAAGGTTGGAGGATACTCGGAACCCGCAAGACGTAACTCTTTCTTCCTGGTTCTCCGTGCGTTGGCAGGTTCCGAGTGCTTGGATCGGACATACCGCGGACGAGGTCGAGACGTTCGACTGGAATCGAGAAAAAGTGACTGCGGGACCCTGCAAGAAAGGTGGGCTGAAGCGCCAATTACTGCCCCCCAACTGGAGTCGAAACAAAATCACGGTGATCTGGATGCGATAGCTGGCTAGATTTGATCTGAGGTGGAATACGACAACGGATACTTGATCTAGAAATGAAAAGAGCGAGAGAATAGTCGTAACAAGCTGGAAGGGTGAGAGGGGAGTTCAAACCGTAGAACTACAACACAAAATCCTTTGCCCACCAATCGATAACTTTCCTGCCGATTCGATGTTGCTCCCACTTCGGATGTCTTCGCACGATCGCGCCGTGCGCATTCCTCGATTTCGGAAGGTATACGAAATGCTTGCGAAGTTGAGGAAGGGCGTTGAGTTGATGAAGTTGATACAACTGAGAAGCGGTAAAGACCGGATCGGTAGAATATTTGCGAGCTTCAGGGTGGTCGAGCTGAGTGAGGTGTTCGAGCTCGGAAGCTGAGGCGGGAGTCGAAGTGCCGGAAATAGCTGGAGTCGAATCGACCGTCGATCCATAGTTGTTCTCATCCCTTCGAGCTTTCGTGCCGGTCCTCTCGGCGTCCACGAGAAGGGAACCGTCCTCTTCGTCGTCCGAAAGATTCGCAGCATATTCCGGATTATCCGTTCCTACTTGCTCCGCGACCTCCCTCAACCTCACGCCAACTCGTTCGAGCATTCCCTCTCGACCTCGTTCCCCTGCAGTCACTTTACGAAGTTCTCTGATCCTCCGTTTCGAATCCCTCCCTTGAACGAGGAACCGTCCGATGAGGTAGACGACCGAGAGAGGGAGAGCGACGGGAAGGAATGCGATGACGAGAAGTGACACCGGTCGAGAGAATGGATAGGTCGTTGGTCGAAGCAAGAGAGGTAATCGAATTGCAAAGCGGCGTTTTCGACTTGGCTTCGGGGCGTTTGGATCGGAGTCGAGTAAACGATACGAAGAAATGATCGGAGCATCCTCATGGAGCGTTCTGATGTAACGAGAGTCAGTTCACCTTGTATGAAGGGAAGTGGAGAGGGAGCTCACACTTCGAGACCTCCATCAATCAAATCCAAATCTCCTTCGGGATCATCTCCTCTTACGATCGCAGCCTTTCTCGCCTTGACTCTTGCGAGTGCGAAAGGATCGTGTAATTCGAAAGCTCCGGTCGGGAAAGGTACCGTTCGATCATTTACCGCGTTTGCGAATACCTCTATCCGTTCAAACTTGGAGAGGGCTCGATAGAAACTGAATTGAGGGTCGGCGAGGATTTTGAGGAGCGGTTCTGCTTTCTCCTTTTTACGAGTGAAAGTGAATCGTCTCTTTGGCGTCTTTTCTGCGTCGAGAGCGGCGGAGTAGTCGGGCGAAGCTGGGTTGAACCGAGACGGTAGAAATCGATCGTTCTCGTAAAGTTGTGAACCGGAGCGAGAGAGGAGGCCTGATCAATTAGACGAGTCAGCGCTGTCCAAGGATGTAAGAGGTTGATCGGAACTCACGAGCACCGAGAAATCGAAACACTCCTGACCAGAACGTCTCGTAACTGGGGATGCCGATTGCGGGAGAAGCGAAAGTCGTAAAGTTGACGGGCTCGACCGCGTCAAAGAAGCTCGGACTCCTCGAATCGAGCAATCCGAGGACGTAACGAGCTACGAGACCTCCGAGTGAGTATCTGGAAGGCGACGATATACGATCAGCACGAGCGATTTCGAAAGAACTCGACGAGAAAACGATGCTGACCCAACGATCGAAAACCTTTCCACTTTGCCTCCCTCTTTCTCAATCCTCTGGACTTCCTCGTCGATCTCGTTCAACACTCTCTCGGCACACAGGTCGATTCCGTCATACGTATTCGTGAATTCGTTCATCTTTGCGTTCAAAACGACGAGTTCGACTCCGTTTCCATCCTTGGAGCGAGCAGAGGCATGGTGCTTGAGCAGTGATTCTTCCAGATAACGAATGTGACTAGTGTTGCCCCATAACCCGTGTATCAACGTGACCAGGTGAGTCGATGTTGGCGATGACATAGACTTTTGAGGAGGAGTGTCAAAGGTCGGGGAAGTTTGACGAGCAGCTGAGAGTGGCGGTTTGTTGGGTGTCAGAGAGAGAAGGTGAAGACAGAGAAGCTGCAATGAGGGAGATCGAGAGCGGCAGACAGCTGACGAAACCAACTTCAACATCGGCGCCGTCGGCAACGGGAATTCGATATTGTTGCAATTGCGGCTCACGGGCTTTTACGAAATATGACACAGTATGGTGTCACTCGTGCTGTCAGGGGGTACTCAAAGGTCAAAGAGAGAGAAATCGAATCACAAGCGGAAAATCGCAAAGAGTTGGAGACTTTTGATCAAACCTCTCACGGACGCTTGACCACTCTCAAGAGCACCAGAGAATGAGTCTGGTCAATAGCACGATCGACGAATACGTTCTAGCATCGTTCGCCTTGCCTGGTTCGACTTCATCTAATTCTTCTTCAACTTCTTCAAACTTTCGACCATCATCCCTCTCTCCTCCTCCTGCGACTTCTGTACAGTACCCGAACATACCGAAACAAGATGGGAGGTTAGTAGTCGCAACCCCTGGAGTTGGAGTCTCGATTTACGATGTCAGTCTGAAAGAAATTCCTTCACACCTCTCTCAGCGGACTAGAAACTGATCCAACGCTACGCTCTTAGCTCGCTGATCAAACGCCACTGTCATCCATCACGGTCGGACCTTCTTTCGCGCCGACAACTTCAGCTGTAGCTCGTTCAGTTCCGCTCACAAGTTCAGAATCTATTCGAGTAAAGAGCACGAGGCAGACCTGGGTTGGAGTCAGAACCGAAGAGGGTAAAGGCGAGATTTGGTGTTGGCAGGAAGAGGAAAGGAAAGATGGAAGTTCGGAAAGCGAAGCAGGAAAAGCAGTGTGGCCCGTATGTTTCCAGTCTCTACCAACTCGTTCTCCAACCATTTGCGATTGCTCATGAAGTCGCAATGGAGCGAGGATAGATTTCGGAACCTCTCGCAGCTTTGGCCGTACCGAAAACCCTTCCCTCGCACCTCGTTTTCCTCTCTTCTTCCGGCTCTTTCGCACTCGCACCAGCAAACGACTTGACTTCCCTTGTATCCCTCCCTTACCAATCCTCTGAGTCGTCTACATCGTCTGGACCCGCACCTTCCGCCCCAACTTTACGTCTAATCCCCGTCTCTTCGACCTCTGCTCTTTCCTTCCTTCCAACCTCCCTCACCGCTCTTCTACCCGCCGCATCGTCAAGCTTGAAAGCTCACATCGCGATCATTGTACGATCCTTCGGAAGCTCAACCAGTAACACAGCCGAATCTGCATCGCTCACGGAAATCGGCAAGAAGAAGTTCAAAAAGACTCCTCGACCTTCAGCTTCAGCCGTTACGGAAGCTGCCGAGGCTCTGAATGAGTCTTCGAGTATGAAGAACGAGATTGAGGTTGTGCTGTTGGATCCGGAAGTGCAGGTCGAAGGAGAAGCGGAACCGAGGTCAGGAGTCGTCAGTTTAGGCAGAGTGACCGTTGAAGCGGACAAGGTGGTCGTCAGCGACGATGGATTCGTTACCTCTCTCAGTAAGCCCTCGCTTTATCTATCTTCTTCCGCGGAGCAAACTGATGCGATTCTTTCTTTCAGCCGCTGATGGAACGCTTTCATCATCTCGCCTTTCGGTACCTTCGCCAACTGCCGAGTCTTACTCCGACGTCTTCTTCTCTACTGGCAACACACCGTCTCCCCCGACCCTGGCTTTAACGCCTGTCAAATCCCTCACCCTTTCTTCCTCGACTCTTATCCCTGCTCAAGCGACTCTCCTAGCTCTTCGGTCCTCCTTCGTTCTCCTAGCCGCGCCGCGAGCTTCGGCCGATGGCACGACACCCGTCGTATCGCTCACTTATTGGGACACTCGATTCGGAGCTGTCATCGCCTCGTCAAACCTCAGCGTTCCCTCCGCCGTCGCAACTTCGCCTTCTTCCCTTTCCCTCTCCGCCTGTCTCCCGACTCGCAACACCGCAATTCTCACTCTCGCCCCCTCGGCATCCACTTCGAGCTCTTCCCGCATCGCACTCTTCTGTCTCCCTCTCTCGCCTCCGCTTCCTTCCGCTTCCGTACTCGCCGCGATCGTCGGTCGACAACGCCTCACTGCCCAATACCTCGCCCATTCCGAATCGACCGATTCAATCCTTGCGAAAGCGAAACGTGCTGAACCGATCTTGTCCTCGAGCGAGACGTTCTCTTCTCAAGAACGGGAAGCCGCCCTTGCGGGTCGTCAATCTCGGGAACTTCTGTTGGAATCGTTAGACAAGGTCCTCGCGCCCCTTAAGCAACAAGGGAACATCAAGGAGTCGGAGAAAGCAGTGATCACGGCAGAGACGGAATGGAGCTCGTTCCTCGAGAAGGAACGAAAGAGATCTTGGGACGTTGAGAGACCGAAGTTGGCGAAACGAAGGAAGGAGGTGGCGGAAGCTCGAGTCAAAGAGCTCAAGACGAACTGGAGCGAAGGAGTCGGACGAGATGGTCGATGGAAGAGAGTCAAGAGGGTTGTCGAACGAGCGATTGTCGAAGCTGGTGCGAGCATCGAACTGGATTCGGACGCTGCGACAGGCAAGAGTGCGTGGCAATCGGTCATGAAGGAGGAAATCGAGGGCGTCGATGCAGCAGACCGACAGAGATATGCTGCCGAAAGGAGTCAAGTCGAAGCAGATATCCAGAGACTACGGAAAGAAGCAGATGGGTCGCTTGATGAGACAGTGCATCCAGAGGTGAGTCTCTTCGTTCTAGACGATCTTTTGCTTCAAGCTCACTCTTTGTACCCTCTTCGTAGCCAACTCTTCCTTCCTCATTCGTTACGGCAGTCCTTCGACTCTGCTTCCCCGTTCCCCTCGATGCACCTTCGACCGAGATTAGTGCTCCTGGCTCGACAAGCAACTCTTCTGCCTCGACATGGAGACACCCAACTGCGATCGTATCTTACCTACTCAAGCGAGAGATCGTTGGAGAGAACCAACTCGAAGGAGGGCTGACACGCTACTTGGCTCGTGCTGGTGACTGGGTGAGTTTATCCTTCCTCTGCGCCCATTTTGCAGAGCTCGACTGATTGTTTTCTCCTTGTCAAAGTCAAACGTCGTTCTCGCTCTCGAGCATGTTACCGACATTCCCGAAACGACTGCCGTATCGCTCCTTCTGACCGTTATCCGCTCCCCGGCGACCGTCTCGGAAAATTCGATGGACGTCGACTCTTCTTCTTCCCTTCCCTCTTCCGTACCTTCCCTTCGCTCCTTCCTCGCTGCGTTCCTCCGACAGTCTTACACTCCCTCAACTCTTCGTCAAGCCCTACAGAAGCAGGTCACAGCGACAGAGGCTCTCCCAATCCTCGAACTATGCGACGAATGGCTCGGTTGGTGGCTCAAGAATGGCGGCTCAATCGAACAGTCAATCAAGTCTACACCGACAGAGTTCACGGAAGACAAGACTCAGATGGTTCTCGTCGATCCCTTCAAGTCCCGATCTGGCGACGACCTCCCTCCATCGGCTGATGAGATCGTTCCCCTCGTCCAGTCCCTCCTCGACGCTCACTTCGTCACTCTCCTTCTACAACGACAATCTCATAAACTCCTTCGACGACTCACTTCTCGAGTCTCTTCCCATACGGCTCAACTCGACGATCTCTCGACTCTCCTCGGTGCCCTTTCGGTCTTCTCTCGCAAGAACGCCGAACTCGCCGAAGCTGAACAACTCGCGAAACGGAAAGCGAACGCGAAGAGGAATGGGGTTCAAGAGGTCAAGAAATTTGGAGAGAGTATGGGGAAGCGGTCGAAGGCTCACGAGAAACATCAAGAGGTTGGTGCTTACCAGGTCGAGGAATTCTACTTGTAATAGTCGATGTATTGCATTATAGATAGCACTTTCGACGCTGCTGAATGTCGCCGGGTGGCCGTCGAGAGTGAAGGGTAGCTTGAAGAAACGAAGCAAGAAACGAATGCAACAGCTCTCTTCGCGATCTCGTCCATTTCGCTCTTCGCTCGTCTGTTGAGCCATGCGTCCCCTCGAGAGATCCTCTTGATCATCAGGAAACCGGTGAGACCCACATATTGGACGAGACCAAGATCGCCTCCCCTTTGCGAGAGACTTTCTTCTCTCTCAAATTCTCACTCAACAATGGCGAAAGCAAAGTCAAGGTAAGCTACGACGCAAGATCTTGTCTGTTTGATCTACATACTCACCCGCTCGTGCACTCTAGACTGGTCGTCGTTCGACTTCTCTCAACGTGAGTTTCTGATCCTGATCTATAATCGCTTCAAGCTCTCCCCACACAGCTCCTGAGAGCGTACGGCTGACCTGGAAGAAACTTGTAGGGTTGGAACTGGCTTCTCGTACATTGCTAGACGACCGAGGACAGCCGAGAAGAAGTTGGCATTCATGAAGGTAAATTCTTTCCCTCTTCTCGCTCTCGTGCCGTGAGTTTTGCTGAATCTATGTGGATCTATGTAAGCAGTTCGATCCCAAGGGTAAGCGACTCGATCAAGTCTGACTGAGAAACGAGAGACTGGATTAGCTGATTTCTCGTCCTCTCGCCTTCCTTGATGATGTAGCTGGTCGACACGTTCTATTCCAAGAAGCGAAACTCAAGGGTGGATCCTAGAAGAGGAAGAAACGGCTGGCTGCTTGTACTCGTTACTCTGTATTCTATTGCAACTCTTCTCTTCTCGCTTCCGTGTAGAGTTCGCTCGTTGAGGCGTACTCTCAGCTTGATGCGCACAAGAGCCTTTCGACATCCGAGACGAAGGTGGGCCATGTTCGCAGCAGAGAAGAAGGGCTCGTTGTCAGGTTGTGCCTCTTACAGCGATTCTCTCCAGTTTTGCATTTTCGCTAGCCTCGCTGCTCGTGCGAGTTCTCGCATAGCATCCTCTCATTCACTCCCTCGAGGAAACGTTCAAGAATTGTGACTAATTTTCGCACAAAGCGAGTGACTGAACTGCAACAGTACAACTGTGAATGGAGTACAACTGGGAAACAAAAGACAAAAGAACGCTCTCCTAGGACGTCTAAGCTACCGATATCTTCTCCGTTGTTCCGGATCATCGTCGTCTTCCTCCTCAGCGCCTAGACCGAAGATTTCACTTTCGTCTCCCAAACGACTCTTCGCTTTCCCCTTCCCTTTCCCTTCAATCCTTTCTTCCTCGTCTGCTTCCTCAAGCTCTGTTCTCCTACGACTCTTCATGAGCTCGTCCAACTCCTGCTCTTCTTCTTCCGTGCTATCTCCAGTCACTCCTCCCAATCCCATTCCTCCTCCTCTTCCCAAACTATCGATTCTCGAATGTCTTCCTCTCGTCGCCGAAGCCGATGAGCCTCCTACTGCTCCCCAACCTCCTCCTGCTCCGCGATTGAACTTGTTTCTACCTCCGAATTTCCGTCTCAAGAAGATGAATCCACCGAACGCGAGGATCATGATCAGAATCAACACGATCGCGCTCGAAGCGTTGACCAATCCTTCGATCGCGCTCCCGTTCAATCCGTCCGTCAACGACTTTCCATCACTACCTACTCCTCCTCCTTCGCCCGCAATGAGTTTCTCGATCCTTTCGGGATCCGACAACGCATCTCCCAAAGCGGTACCGTTCGGTAATGTCGATCCGAGTACCGCTTCACGTTCTGAACCTATCCGAGAGGGGATCGTCGCGGCTGGACCGGCGGCATTGAGGAATTCGTCTGAAACTCCGATAAATCGTAGAAACATGTCGTGAGCCGCCAAAGGTTGATCGTAAGGAACCTGTTCCCGCCTCGACGAAGTCCCAAGTCAGTTCAAGATCATGAGAGACTTGTATGGATTGACTGACCATGTGAGAAGCGTCGAGGATCTTGACATAGGTCATATTTCTCGCCGAAGTCCAGGTTCCAGCTCGTTTCCCGTTCACGTACCAATCATCGACCGCGGTCTCGTTCTGATGACACAGAAAGGTGTCAGTGGTGAAGGACTGTCTCATTAGGAGGAAGACCGAGTACTCACCCCGAAACCCAACTCTCCATTCCATTCCAAATCATCGATCATTTTTTCGATTCCGACGTGATTCTGTTTTCGCCTCGCCCAAAGAAAGAAAGGGGTCAGTAGACGTCTCGGTAGCGGTCCGAGGGAGGGAGAGAACAGACACAGATCAAATCTTCAGCCCCGGCAAACATCAAAATCTTCAACCTCGTCAACAGTTCCGGTAATAATCGAACCGAAGGTGCACTCAACGGAGTGTAGAATTGAGATCCGACTTGTCCGTTACATTCCTTCCAGGGTCCTGGATGTCTCGTCGCGTGGAATGAAGTTTTGACGTCGTCTCGCTAAGCAGAGAGAACGGGGGCGCGATTGATCAGTGTTCGAACGAGCTAGGGATGGAGAAGGACGACGTACAGATAGGTAAGGTTGTAGTTCGACGAGATCAGGAGGCCAATTCATTCCGCATGCTGGATGAGTATCGGTTAATCGAACGTCGTAATTGTTGACACACATATTTTGTCCGTTCACTCTGTGCGTTCATCATTTGACTCGTTTCAGCCCTTGTGTGGTTACTGTCGAAGAGCGAGCAAGAGAGAGGGAGAGAGAACATACGATTGAATCGTGCTATCCGTGATACTTCCCAAAATCCCTTCACAAACTCCATTATGAATCTTCATATTCTTTTTCCCTCCCTTCTCAATACTCGCCTTGCACCGTTCAACCTCTTTCTTCACTTTCGATTCCGCCGTCGAACCAGGTTTGATCACGCCGGCTTGGAGGGCGAAATCGAGATAAGCAGGGTATTGGTTCCAAGGGTCGATCCAACCGTTTCCGATCAATAGACCCGAGAGGTGTTGAGAAGTCGGGAGACGGGAATTCAGGATAGCAGAAGCGATGTAAGGGATGTATTGTCCTGCGTAAGATTCTCCTCCGAGGAAAGTCTGCGAGTTATGAAAGAGACGTTACTACTTTTTCTCCTCCAAAGTCGAGGAAGAGAGGATTACTCACTTGATGGTTCTGGAACTCTGGGAAGACTTTATAGAAGTTTTCGAGGAATTTGACGATGTGTTGAGCAGCCTGCGACAGAGCGATGAGTTTTCAATCGCGAAAGAACGAGCGACGGAGCTCACCTCGGGTAGTTCGTGCACGTAAGAGTTCGTAGCCATGTACGAATAACCAGTTCCTACAGGTTGATCAACTGCGAGGGGCGAAGAGCCGCAACGAAACGGTGAGCAGAGTGGGGGTTGAGCGAAAGGAGAGTGAGAACTGACTAAAGATGACGTTTGCGTATTCGTTCCACGCTCCTTCGACTTCCTGCAATTCACTCTGACCTCCCGGTACTAGCCTCAACGGTCCAACCTCCATCATTGCTCCATCGAAGGAAGAACAACCGGGTCCTCCGTTGAACCAAATCAAAGTTCGTTCTTGATCGGCGATGTGTCGGTTCCGGATCATGTAGAAGAACAAGTGGGCGTCTGATTCAGTATCGGGTTGACCGTTTTTGATTGGGGCTGAAGGGATGTGTCCAGCGTATTGAACCAAAGTCGAATTCGATGGTTGTCCCGGTAATGACGGGATGAAGAAGTTCGCAGCCGACATAGCTACACGATGATTCTCGGTCTCAAGTCTCGGGTCTACTAGAAGCACCACAGAGAGAGAAACTTACAGGAATCGGGATCCGACGATGAGCCAACTTGACGTGAAAACAATCCATCCTCTGGCGGAGTACTTCGAGGTAGTCGATTACGATGTGGACCTGCTCCCATCTTGCTGGGGCAGCGGTCGAAGGTGAGGTGGAGATCGGCTTTGTGAGAGGAATCGAGATGAGACAGCAGCAAGATTGCTTCCTTGGCTCTCAATCACACCTTTCTCTCGTCAACCCGCCATTCTTCAGTACAAGTCTACAGTCAGCACCTTGGGAACTCAACTCGCCAGCTGGGAAGTCAAGCAAGCAGGGATTTGACGGGAATGTTTACCCAAATGATCTCAGTCAACCTTGCCGTTGGTACTCTCGCAGCTGCTCCCCTGGCCGTCCTCCTTTGTACGTCTATCTTTTCGAATAGCACTCGGCTACGGGGTCGTAACAGACCGGGAACCTCATCGTTACCTGGTCGCCAGTCGCCCCGGTTTCACGTTCGACTCTGAAAACTGATCTCCCTTGTTCCCTTGCCTAGCGTTCCTCCTCCTGTATATCATCACCCATCCGAGATTCGACAGATCTCCACTCCATTCGAAACGACCCCTCACGCTCACACAGCACAACACTCTCCTCAATAGAAACGAGAACGGCGGTACAGGGGTATTCTCGAGGAAATGGAAGAGAAAAGTAGCGGCTGCACTCGCAATGGCTCCATTGAGGAGGGGATTAGGCGACAGTGAAGACGATTTCGAAGATGAGGATGAAGGCGACGATTCGAGCGGTTCAGAGTTTTGGAAAATCAAGGTTAAACCCGCGCCGGAAGGGTTGAAAGGAGTCCTCAAGAGGGAGGGCAGCTTCGAGGTGACGAAGATGATAGTAGATGGGGGGAAAACGCAGATTCCTGAGGTCAAGGCGGGAATAGATGAAGAAAAAGCAAAACTTTCCTCAACACTTTCGCCAATTCCCTCTCCTTCAGCTTCGATCACATCCTCCTCCGATGACAACTCTTTCTATTCTCCACCTCTACCTTCTCCATCTCCAGCACCAGTTCTCGAACCGACGTTATCGTCACAAGCAGAGGAACCTTTAAAACCGAAACCGAAGAAATCAGTCTCGATTCAGGAGCCTTCACTCGTCGAGCTTGAAGCACTGAGGGAGTTGTGGAGCTCTCCAGAGATGCAAAGTACGGTCAATGGTGGGAACGGATTTGGAGGGATCGCAGGGTATCGGAGAACAAGGGATCACTACGCTCGAGGTCAAGGAGGACGAGGAGTCAATAAATCAACCCCTCCAGTCGTGGTAACCTCCACACCGTCGACAACACCTGCGACTAAGCCTACTCCAGCGATTCCGAAGAAGGAGGAGATAATCGCGAAAGATAAACCGGAAGAAGACGAAGGATCTCCTCGACCACGACGACCTCTCAATTCTTCTTTAGCCCGATCCTCTTCATCCTCGTTATCTCCTTCACCAATCACTCGACGGCCAATAGGCAAACGGGCGCTATCACCAAACTCGAACGGAATCGTCGTTTCTTCCTCTGCAACCTCGAAACGGAGAGGATTGAGTCCGAACAACGTCGCCACGAGCGGATCGAGTCCATTGAGGAGCTCGTCAAGCTCTCCTGCTCCTTCATCGTCTTCGGATCGTGTTCAACCTCGATGGATCAAAACGAAGAAAGCATCAAAATCGACTCCTCGAACGGTGTCGAATGACGAAGAGGACGAAGAAAGAGGGACCGGAAGAAACGGGACGATGAGTGCGACTGTAAGTGACGACGAAGATGATTACGAAGACGTTCCTCCGACTCCGCCTTCACAACCTTCTCTCACTCTCGCGATGGCCCCGATTTCCTCCTCTTCCGATTCTCCTACAAACTCACCTTCGAAGATTTCCCCTTCTCTCGCATTACTTCTTGATCACGCGACTCAATCTCTCGTCGGTGATGAACTACCATCAGAAGAATCGCCTTCCACACTATCTGATTCTCAGATCTCGCAATTACCGACTCCTTCTCCGTCTCCGACTCTTTCCCCTGCTTCCACTCCATCATTCTCGATCACTCCAGCTACTCCAGACCTTCCATCTGCTGCTTTGCCTCCCCCTTCGACAGATCCTTGGACTCGATCGTCAGTCAACAGCGCAGAGGAGGAGGACGAAGAGGAGGATCCGAACGATCCAATGTCGAGTCCTACGGTCGAAGCGAAAGGAACGGGTACGGCTCCGTCCGAGCTTTCCTCGGCGGCGACAGAGAAGCGGAAGACAGCCGAGCGGAAGACGAAGACAGAGAATCTCGAAGCCGCCTGAGCAAAAAAACACCAACCCTTCTCCTCCTTCTCTCATCTTTGCACAAAACATATTCACCCATGCCCCATTTCATACCCAGCTCTTATCTCCATTGTTGTCGCTCTCATCTTCTATTTACATACTTCCCCCGTCTCCGTTGTTTTTTTGGCCTGTTGCTCATTTCGATTCATTTTGTTGTTCACGCTTCTTCAGCTGGTGGGCCTTGTAGACTGTAGACGTTGCCATATCATTCATCACGTCTCCCTGTTCTGTTCCAGCTGAGGCGTGCATCGCGAGAGAAGTTTACCCCAAAGTTCTCTATCCAAGCGAGTCACGTCGAGCGATAGATGTTCATATGCAGCACCGATAACTTAGCTACAGCATCTTCCTCATGAACTAGAAAGTTGGCGAATCGTTAGCCTCGTCACGTCCCTAATTACGAGTCGGACGGAAGGAGAAAACTCACGACAGCCGGTAATTTCACGATGCTCCCATCGGGTGCTTTCTCTTTATACCTCGGTTCCCGCTTGTACACCTCGTACCCTAACTTCTCGTACCAAAACTCGTTCAATCTTGCTTTAGGATCGTATTCGACTCCGATCGATGCCCACATTTCACGAGTTTGGGCTGCGATCCCACACAATGTGTTGAGTGTCACCTGAGTGGCTCCTAATGAGATCGCTTTCGCTTCGAGAGCTTTCATGACGATACTGTAAAATGAAAGGAGGTTGAGTATGAGCTCACGACCAGGACCCGAGTCGCGAAGGAGTAGAAGAGAGCGTAGAGACTTACTTGCCGAGCCCGAGACCTTGCTGTGATGCAAGAATGTAGAATGTCGCAATAGTGATTACTCCTTCGGCTCGATTAGCTAGCGATTCGTCGCCTTCGTAGTCTTCCCAATCCTTACGGAACAAGCTCAAACGTCAATGAGCATCATTCGTAGAGAATTTCCGCTGACGAAACTTTTCGAAGACGAGACAAAGGAGTGGACGTACAAGACTAGCATGACCTAACGGTGTGAACTCCGGATGAGGGGCAGGTGGACCAAGTCCCTCACGTTGATTGAACGATTCTCGTTCTGGCAAAGGAAGTCGTAACCTTGTCCGCGCGGCTTCGGTGTCTGCTGGAAAGATCCAGTATAGTCCCTAGAGCACGAATTAACAGTATCAGTGACATCCGACGTAGACTAAGAGAGGGAAGCACGAAATCAAGGAGAAAAGTCACTTTGACGCCTCTCCGAGCTTGTTCCCTCCAGGTTTCGATCATATCGAGGTTCCAGCCGCATAACTATCCTTATGACAGTGCACCTGATCAGCTTGCGACTACCGAAGTGAGGAAGCGACCCACGGACAATTCGTTGTTGATTCAACGTATCGACTTGAATCTGATCTTCCGGATCGAACGGAACGAGGGTGATGATCTCCTCAGGTTGTAGATTAGGCATCGCAGGTAGAGTACAGAGCAGAAGCGTGAAGAAGTGATCCGAAGCCGGGAAGAGAGCGAGGAAAGCAGAAGAAAAGAGTAACCTTTCAACACCACGTGGTAAGCGACCACCTATCCAAGATCGCTCTCGCCCACTCTACCACACCCAGAAGATCCTCCGGTCATGAAGCTGCAAGCTGCAAGAGCGAGTCAACCCTCCATTCCCTCGACAACCTCGATCCGCGACTCACTCCATCTCCGCGAATCCCTGAAGCCAGTCACTGTGCTTTAGCTCGTTACACTTGAACACTCGACCAACAGACGACTCTCCCTGGACCCGGTTCCGGAAGCGATTTGACATCTCGATTCGTAATCGGCGCGTTCTCATGGCGACTAGGGATGAGTGACTCGTGTAGGTTCGACACTTAGAGCGTACTGAACAACCCAGTCACTCTCCAAATCAATTCGATAGCCGAGATGGAGATGAGAGTGACTCAAGATAGTTTCGACCTTGCAGGAGTCTCGACGAGGCGAGGTTGAATGAATCGAGTGGAGCAGGAATGTCAAAATGTGTTAGCTCGAACTCTATTCCCACTCGCTCGGAAGAACCCCAGCCCTCAGATCCGGAGAGCGTACGTATCCTCCTCCCTGATCTCTCTCTCCTCTCTCTCTTCCTTCCCCCCTTCAGTCGATGTCGGGTATCAGTACCTCGAGTTCCGATTCTCACGAGTTCATATTGATACCCGAACAACCACCTCCTTCAACGCTCGTCACGGTCGGTCAACAAGTCGCGAATCCGATTCCGATTACGAGTTCGCGACCTCCTCATTCAACCGGTCCACCTTCTTCTCCACCTCGCACCCATAGGAGGCTCGTGAAACGCAGTCATGTCGCAGAAGAAGCATCTCCACCGCCATTGAGTCCCTCGAGTCCTCCGCATGGAACACCTTCGACTCCTCCGGCTCCACCTGTCTCCTCCTCTTCCGGTGGTGGTCATTCTCGTAAAGCGAGTTCGAGTCCTGGAAGATCTTCTCCAAGGGAAAGGTCCCCTCCAGTCATCGCTCCTCATGAATCATTAGTTGGAGATGTTCAAATGGTAAGAGTTTCGTTTCTCTCTTCAGCGAGAGAGAAATCCAACTAACATCCCCTGAACTGTATAGTCTCGGACTAGGGTCATCATCTCCAAGACTCATACGATCTACGATCCAGTTGGAATACCGTTTCGTTCCGCCTTGATTGGATTTCGAGCGACTTTTCATTCTCGTGAGTTTTCAGATTCTTTCTTCTCTCCTCTTTTCGTCCTGCTGATCCTGTTCTGTTTCACAGCTCCCGCGGCGAGTGCACGGGTACGAGATGCGGAGATCACTCTCCGGTTCCTCTCTTCTTCTGAGGGCCAACCGGCGCCGATCATCAAAGCGATTTGCCCAACTTCGCAAGGAATCGGTCCTTCGACTTCCATCACTGATTCAGTTTCGACGACCGCCGGAGTTCATTTGGGCTACACTCCAGGCGGGAACCTGCAATTGTCTCGAACGGCTTCGACTGTGTACACGCATCAAACGCAAGCGAGGATCGCGTCGAGTGGAGTCGAAACGAACGAATTGTGGTTGACGTTGAGGGAGGACCCGACGAGTAGACAAGGGATCCCTTCGACGGTCGATTTCGCTACTTTGATTAGGTTGACGAGTCCTCCTCCGTTCGAAGCGGAATTGAGGTAAATCATCATCAGCTTTTCTTTCTTTCACATGAGGCTTATGATCTGGTTCTGATGCCTTGTTCTTCGTACAGCGTCGGAGTTACGATTGGGAGGGGACCTCAAGCGCTCTTGAAGATGCTCTCGTCACCGTCCGAATGGATCGCGCTGTACGATGGATCAACGACTCTCAACCCTTTGAGCTTGTCGACTCCTGCATCGAGTCAATTTCGACCTTCCGGACTCGTCACGAATCAAGAGCATACGGTCACGGTCGAGGAAGATGTAGAGATGGACGGAACTCGCCGAAAAGACACGATCAGGGTAGTAAATCGAAAACCTTCAAGTTTAGAACTTTGTTAAAACCATCCATTCCGAATCAACTACCTTTGTATTTATCCTTACTGCAAGCAATATAGCATCGTTTTATTGTAACAGATCAAAACTGTCGAAAAGTTCACCGCAGCGGGCAACGTTTTGCGAAATTGCGAAAGATGGATACTTTTCGTTCAACTCTCAACTCGACCTCTTCAAATGGGGGAAAGCAAGACTCGGAACAAAGATGGTACAATCGCGTACGAACAGTCTGACCACAGCAAGATCAAGTCAGTTCTCCCTTCTCTCTCCCCTTCCCCCGCATCTACATCATCGTTTCTCTTTCCCTCGTCGCGCTGACCTTCTGCTTTCCCGATGGTAGATTCGCACCATTCGTAGTACCTAGACATCGTCGACTACAGATGTTTGCCGTCTTTCTCTGGTCGACATTGTTACCGATCTCTCTCGGCTTCTTTTTCTTTCTCTGGTGAGCTCCTTTCCCATCCCCACTATGCTCTAGCATGCTACGGAATTCTTGCTGACCAACCGACGGTCGAATGGAAACGTAGCTCGTTCACAAAGTTATGGCCGGCAATCATTTTGTACTTGACCTGGAGCCTGTTGATCGATCAAGCTCCTATCAGAGGTGGGAGGACTCGAATGTGGTTACGGAAGGCAAGTATATGGAAGTATTTCGCGAATTACTTCCCTATCAGGTCAGTTCGAGATTCTCAGTTTCCTCAGTTTTTCGTTTCGCGAAGCTGACTCGCCAGAGCTGCGTTCAATCTCCTGCTTCAGCTTGATCAAGGTCCGTCTCCTTCCCTTCAGTCTTCTCGTGAGGTTTGTCGGGTAGCAATGGCGCTGACGAATAGCTTTAGACGGCGGAGTTATCACCTGATCGCAAATACATTTTCGGAGTTCATCCTCATGGAATCATCGGAATGGGAGCTAGTAAGCTGATCTCTCGCCGTACTAATGCCACTCTATCTACGCTTCTTGACCAGTTTTCTCACTCGTACACAGTCGCGAATTTTGGAACCGACGCAACTGGATTCTCTCGATTATTTCCCGGATTGAACCCTCACCTTTTGACGCTCGAATCGAATTTCAAGTTACCGATATATCGAGAACTGCTACTATCGCTGGGTGTCTGTTCAGTCAGCATGAAATCTTGTCAAAATATCCTTCGTCAAGGTAAAATTCTCCTTTTCCCTCTCTCTCCTCTTCCTCGACTGTCCGAGCTGACCTCGCGACTTGGTTCGGATTAACACAGGTCCAGGTTCTTCTTTGACTATTGTGGTAGGAGGAGCAGCAGAGAGTTTGAGCGCACATCCAGGAACGGCAGATTTGACGCTGAAACGGAGGAAAGGGTTCATCAAACTCGCGATCAGGCAGGGGGCGGATCTTGTACCTGTTTTCTCATTCGGTGAGAACGATGTACGTCTCTTCGTTCTCTTAGCGCTCGCTGGTGAAGGGGTGCTGAACCGATGGAGAACGTGCTGCAGATTTTCAAACAATTGGCGAATGCGCGAGGGACGAAATTGTACAAGTTACAGAAGAGGTTTCAAAAAGCGTTTGGGTTCACTCTACGTGAGTCGTATCTCTGGTTGTCCTTTGTCTAAGCCGCGGTATTGATCGAATGGTCCGTTTCGTATGAACGAATAGCGATCTTCTTCGGCCGAGGATTGTTCAATTGTAAGCTCGCACCTGACCCTCTTCCAAACAAGTTGTCCGTCCTGACCTTGCTTCCGAACTCTAGACAATATGGGATTGATGCCTTATCGACATCCGATCGTTTCTGTCGGTACGTCTTTTCCCTCTCTGGCATTCTCTCGCCAGGCTCCTAGTCCCTGACACTTGCGTCGTCGATTAGTTGGTCGACCGATCCAAGTGACTCAACACGATCACCCATCTCAGGAGATGCTGGAAGAAGTCCAATCTCGCTACATTGCGGAATTGAAAACGTTCGTCTCCGCTCAGTACACTCACAGTCTCATAAGCCTGACTGACGTATCTTCGGGTGCTCGATGAACAGGATATGGGAACAATACAAAGACGCCTACGCGAAGAGTCGAACTCGAGAATTAACAATTATCGCCTAACTCCTTCTCTCCTCGCACTCGTCGTCCTCCGATACCCCCTTCCCCGTCGATTCAACTCGCGACTCGAGTCCTGTACTTGTTTCAATCTTTCTTCAGCAGTATATCAGTACCTCTTTCTGTTCCCCCTTCTCTCTCTCTCTCGAGCTCGATCTTTACACTTGTCGTTTTTTATTTTCGTACGTACTCCGTCGCTCTACTTCTCTATACATGGAAAATGTTTCTTTCGTTCTCTTCAGTCCAGAGTCGAGACAGAGCTGACTGGGCCGGTGAGAACGAGGGCACTAATGGAAATTCCTATTCCGATTTTGGGTACTGACGGCACTACTTTTCCGCTTCAACCTCTTTCAGCCAGGGACAACCCTTTGTTCGATCCAACATATCGACCTCTCCCCCATCCCTTCACGTCACCTCTTCCCGCCCGCACCCGCGAAGTAAACCAACCCCGAACCTTTTCTCCCCTTTGTTTTCCTCGCCTGCTCTTGCTGCTGTTGTTCGATCCTCCTTCGTTCTCGTTTCTGATCTTCCCAGACACTCAATCCTGACTCTAGTTGATCGATTCGAGATTCGAGAATCGGTAAGAAATTTCGAAGGATCGGGATTTCTCGACACCAAAGTTGAATCGTATGTTCCCAAACCAGGCTACTCATCACGCTTTCGTTTTCTTAAGTACCCAAACTCGTCACGGTGGGGATGCGCGAGGAAACTCAACTGGATATTCAACGGATCCTCGACATCGACGAAATTCTTGCTAACTTTCTTCGTGAGTGCCGAGCGAGAGTAGAGGTATCCATTGATACTGACGAAAGAGAGACAGGATGGATGACGAGCGCAGAAGTCGGAGACGAGGTGATTGTAGAGTTTGACGAGGGAATGACGGGTCGCGAGATCGTTTGGGAATGAGGAGGAGGAGAGGGGGAGGAGTCCATGAGTTGAAGTGGAAGAACTCTTCTGCTCGTTGAGATATGGGTCAGTTGGACGCTGTGAACGGGTAAAAGGGAAAGGAGAGAGAAAGACGGTACTTGAAGGTATTTCGAGATGGAAAGCTCAAGGTCTTCAAACGAGAAAATGGTGAGTCTCTTCTGCTTTCGTTGTTGAAACTTCCAGGACTCACAATGATCTTCGACGACAGGAGGTAGTACCCCGGCGATATAGACTTTCATTCCCGTCGCATTCGCCATCGGAATGATTTCGTCTCGAAGAAACGAGCAAAAATTGTTCACGATCGAAGGTACGAACTCGGTAGGACCAATCGCTTGAAGTCCTCTAGCTTTGAGCTGCCTGTAGACGGGGAGAGGCAATGGGGTCGAGTCAGAGAAGGACGGGCTCGCGAAAGGGAAAGGAAGATTGCGCGCCAGAGATAGTTGATATGCAAATCGACGGCACCAAATTGGAGGACAATGTACCGAGGACGAGTCGTCGCGATACGTCGAATGATATCGGGTCCGGCTTGTAGCGTCGAGTTTGGGTTGTTTAGACCCTGTTTCGAGAATTTCGCAAACGAGTAACCGTCAGCTTCTCCCCCGAGCATGCAAAGCGGACCTGACGGGGGACTCACTCGAGCCGAAGCACCTTTGAACTTGTGTACCTTGACGTGATCCTCCCCTAGCAAAGTGAACACGGAACAGAACGAGTCTCCGTAAACTTCCAACTTTGCCCCGTACGACTCCTGCACTGAAGGATGATGGGGACTCGAGATCACGGGAGCTGGTCGTGAGATGATTGAAGAAGGGACAGGATGGTTGATTGGGGGAGCATAAGACTTTGAGGCTGAATGGGATCTAATCGGAGATGAAGATGCGAAGTGGAGAGATCTTGAGGAAACGAGAGACGTTGAAGAAGCTGGGGATGGTTGTCGAGTAGAGCTACTGATCATAGGAGCTCTGTACGAGAGTTCACTGCTCTTGGATCGAAGAGAGTGAACGGAAGAACCTTGTTGACTTCCTGGCAAACTTGATCGAGGCGATTCATTCGACGCATAGGACCTCCTCGACGGTGACGGCGCTCGAAACATCTACCCTCGCCTCAACAAGCTACCGCAACCCGTCGCAGCTGGCGAGAGGCGAGCAAAGGTCGATCGCAGAAAAAACTTGGGGCGCTCTTTGCTCTCCATTTCCGAATCTCCGACGATTTATTTCTCCCTCGCTTGCACGTACCTCGTCAGCTAACGGGAGAGAGCATTCATTCAGCCTTGAATCAACGGTCCCGCGGGAACTCCGATTCGCAGGAGAGGATCGAGCGGAAGGAGCCCGGGAAATCTCGAGGGCTCGAGCGCGACGAAAGAGGAGAAGGATGGGTTCGATTTGCTTTGCATGGTAGAAGGGAAAGAGTACTACGAAGAAATGTCTATGAGAGGTTGAAGTCTGTGAAGTGAAGCAAAGGGAGAGTCAGCGCAGGAGAAAAGGAACGGACGGGAAAAGAGTTGGGCCTACCGCTCAGCGACTTGTGAATGCTTCTGCAATGAGCAAGATGAGAACGACAACCTCGAGAGCTGCTCCAGCAAAGAACTCTGTCGCAGAGAAAGGAAATCAGACCAAGTTAGCGGAACAAACGACGAAGGAGAAACTCACGAGCGAATCCGGATCCAAGTTTCGCCGTACCCACATTCGCTTTCTCAACCTCGTCGACCACTTTCGACAGCTGACTTCGCAGCGAGATCGTCGCTGCCAACATCACGGCCAATCCTAGAACTCCGCAGACCGTTGCGACTTTCCTCATCGCCGGTTGCCTCTTCGCGAGTCCTTGGGCCTTTCCTTTCTTGTTCGCGTGCATCGAGATCGAGGAACCGATCACTGCGAGGAGTTGGGTCGCGAGAAGGAGGAGGGAAACGAATAATCCGGCGGGGACGAGCGGGAATTGATCCGGGAGGAGAGCAGTAGTCGAGGAAGGGAGAGTCGTGTTCGTTGAGTAGAGGTCGACGAAGATTGGGGTGAAGGTAGGGGAAGTACAGGTGGGATCTGATCCGTCGACTGAAAGACAAGCTCCTGTAAATTGGCCGAATCAAGCTACCTTTGTCAGCTATTGCAAGCTCGACGAGAAGGTAACGAGATATCCAACTCACCAAGGGGACCGTAAACGAGCTCATACGCTTTGTTCGAGCTTGAAGAAGAGGCCGTTTCGGTTTTCTTCGCGCGTTTCACAATTCTTTGTCGGCCGTGGTTGATCCTCGCCTCAGACAGCCAACGTTCCGAGGTTGAAGTCGAAGAAGAGTTGACGCCGCTAAGGGTGACGGAGAGGAGAGAGACTCGATCGGGGAAAATGGGAGTTGGAGCGAGAAAGGCGAGGAGGGAGACGAGGAACGCGGCGTAGACGATCAGAGGCGAGAGGGTATGGTACAGATGGTTCATGGTCGAAGGCATGGAGGTAGATTATTGATGAAAGAGGGTGTGAGTCGACCAGCGACGGAATTGAAATGTGAAGGAGAATACAGAGAGGATGGAAGAGAAAGGAGCGGAAGAGAGAACAAGCGGTGGTGATCCCATCCAAGCGAGCAAGTACCCTCAGCTAGAGGCCAGTGAGTCGCGAAGACAAGGTCGGAATGAGGACAAAGGAAGAAGTGAGGGAACGAGCGGCACGAGAACAAGCGGAAACTTGAGCACGGTCGCGTCTCGAGCCGGAGCAGGTCGTGAGCGAGGTAGAGCATAGTCGGCTGAGGTGTGAAAGCTAAGAGCGAAAGAGGGAAAGCGAGAAGAAGAATGTCTCATCATTGACAAAAAACGACACGTCATCATGCATCAACGAAATGCGAGCGATTTCTCTCTCGCCTCCTAATTCTTGCGCTAACAGAACACCACAAGCCAGATGCTACGATACCAACGATACAGAACAGCGGACGACCCCGAAGACGGAAAGAAGCTCGAATTCCTCGAAGTCCCCTGAAGTTTCATCTCGTTTCAGCCCTTGTTCTCGTCTTTGTTCTGCGACAATTGCTTCTCGAACAAGGGGGGGAATCAGTCGACATGTAGTCTAGCTGCTCTGCCTCTGCCCCTCTATCGCTCCGCCTCATCTTACAGAATCGAAAGAACCTCTTTTCCTCTTTCGCGAAACCTCGACCCGACCTCGACCTGATCCTCATCGAACGTCGCTCGCTTTTGCAATGACTTCTTCGTCTCCCTCGATCGCACCGATCCATCTCGCTCCACTCCACCCTGACGAGTACGCACACAATCGAACTCCCTCTGGACTCTCTCACAAAGATTCTTTCCTCTCGACTTTTCCCGGCGAACAAATCGAACCTGCAACTCGACCTCGACAAAAGAGATCACTGTTACCTCAATGGAGCTGGAGTTGGGATAAAGCGGAAACGGTTCTATGGGCGGCGGTTCCGCTGGTGTTTTACCTCGTTGCGATCGCTTTGTTGTTGGCGGTGATGCTTTCGAGTGGGTCGGAAATGGCCTTTATGACAGTGAGGGAGAAACGAGGTACGGGTCGTCTGGAATACTTCGTATTGAGTGAGTCACTGCTTTTTTGCATCTGAACGGAATTCGAGGAAAAACTGACAATCTCGTTTCACCAGATTCTTGCGCGACTGCACCTGGCACAACCGACCGAAATTGTACCGGTCGATCCCTCTTTGTCGACTTTGTCCCCTCACTCGTTCAAATCGGTTCTGCTCTCCCCGGATTCTCTTCTCTAAAACTCCCTTTCTACTCTTTCCAAACCCCCTCAATCTTCCTCGCCTCCCTCTCAATCGTCATCACCTCCTTCTTCCTCTACCTTCCCCTCTGGACTCTCGTCTACTTCCCTCACGCCCCTCTTCCCTCTCGACTAGTCCGATGGATCCGCTATCACTCCCGTCCTCTCTTCTATTTCGCCGGAATCGTTTCCTTCCTCGGATTCGTTTTTACTCTCTCAATCGGTCTAGGATACAAACTTTATTTCCTCGGTTACATTGACGATTTCGAGAATTGGTACAAGTTTGGGATTTATCGATTGGGGAGGAAAGAGATTGAATGGGTTGCGGAAATTGGGAGAGGGTTCGACGCGGTTTGGACCGCGAGCGTTTGTATGGCCATGACGGTCGTTTCGATTAATATTAGTTTACATAATGGGTTGGATGAGAGGGTCGAATGGCCGAAAGATCAGAAGGAGATGAATACTTTTGGTGCTTTCTAAGTTTTATCTCCTGGTTTCGTATCGGTTGATTCGTCTTGAGTGTACTTGATTTGCGCTGTCACTGTATGGATACATAGAGAACCTTCGAGGAATGGGTATCGACTGAGAGAGGTATATCGAGAGCGAGGGAGAGTGTGAGAAACAGCGAGCGAAACAGAAAGTCGGATACAGGAGTGAGCAAGTCGTCGAGTCGGGATAAGAGAACGAGGAGCAAGACGGTGAGGTGGTAAGGAGAGGGGATAGAAACAGTCGAGAAAAGAGAACATGCGAGAACGAGAGACAGAACAAAAGCTCGAGTGATACTTGATCGAGCGAATAGAGAGACGACGACAAGAGGAGGGTAGGAATAACATTGATGAGAACAAGACTGAGAGTGGGAGAAACACAGAGAGAGACTACAAAACTGAGAGAGAGAGAAAATGATCCAAGCGCGTTTTTGTTGATCGGTCGAGAAGAGTTTACTGACCGTCCGTCCTACTCCTCTTGACGTTACCATTACCTTGACCTTGTTGTTGACCGGTACCCATCGGCGACATCCCGAATTGACCCATTTGACTGAAATCTATTCCTCCTCCTCCTCCCGCGCCTCCGAATTGACTCATATCGAATCCACCACCTCCTCCGAATCCCATCGAAGGATTGAACATGCCTCCCATTCCTCCCATTCCCATTCCGTTCATTCCACCCATTCCACCCGTCGCGAACGGATTCATTCCAAACATGTTCATTCCTCCCATCCCAGCCATCGCCGCTGAAGGATCCATTCCTCCAAATCCTCCCATACCTCCCATCATACCCTGTTGTGGTTGTTGTTGTTGCTGTTGAATCGGTTGAGGAGGAAGATTATTCGAATTCGATTGAATCGGATAATTCTGTTGTTGCTGTTGTTGTTGTTGGTTCCTAACCGGTTGACCCGTCATCGTCATTCCACCTCCCATACCTTGTCCCATTCCTTGTCCTTGTCCCGGTCCATTCCCGAACCCTCTCTTCTGTCCCGCTCCTCCTCCTCCCGTCGATTGACTCCCCCCATTATCCTTCGAATTGATATAAGGGTAAGTACAAGGCGGAGGGATCCTCAATCCAGGTCGAGAAGATTGATTCGCCGGGTTGTGAGTACCTCCTCCTCCTCCTCCTCCTTGTTGACGGGAATGAGGTTCGCGAGGGAGAGTACGGAACGGAGAACCGAGGTTGGAACCGATTACGAGGGTACAGGTCATTCGTTTTTGCTGGTATTCACTACGAGAGAAAACAATATTCGTTGAGGTCAGATCAGGTGAAAGTGAGGGAGGGCAAGGGAATAGAGAGGGAGGAGAAACTTACTTTGAATCGACGTATCGTTTGACAAGAGCTGCAGCTTCGGCTGATCCAGTTTCAATATAGGCGACACTGTGAGAGAGAGTACCACGAAATCAATGTTCCACTTCACAAAAGAGAGGAAGAGGAGCGAAGAGAGAGTTACCCTTTCGATTTCCCGTTCACTTTGTGTTCCGAGAACGAAACGTCTTTCAACCTGACTCCTCCCGCTCCAGCTAAATGACAAAGTTCTACCAAATGTTGATCGCTCGTCCACTTTACACGATCATCGCACGTCGTCGCGATCAGGTCAGTCAAAGTTATTGCGAAAGGAGAGAGAAAGAGAAGAGATGACTTACCCAATGCATATCAGAGATGAATACCGCCGTCATCTGATTATTGTGACCTCCAGCACCCCCAACACCACCAGGTACTGATCCTGACATGTTTGTACCAGGGGTAGGACCGGTAGAGGGAACTCTTCCCGTGAGGGGATTCGCGGGTAATCCACTCGGGAGATTCGAAGTCGTTGTAGTAGTCGTGGTGGAAGATGGTCGGGGTTGGTGTAGAGATGGTCTAGTACTTTCAACTAACTCTTTCTGTACGAGTGAGAGTCAGAGAGGAGAGGAAGGGGAGGAGAGATAGGAGAGGAGAGAAATGATGAGTGACTGATCTTCGTCGAAAGCACACGAAGGCGAATTCGGGACTCACTCGAGCTATTTCAAGAGTTGCGATAGGTCTCGGTTTCGAGTCTTCGTCCTGCTGTTCCAGTTTGATAGAGGAGGAGGAGGAGAAAGGTTGATCTTGATCTTGAAGGGGATCATCTCCGTAATCCAATTCGAGTGAACCTGATCTACGTCGAGTAATCATTGGTTGATCCATTTCCTACTAATTATCGCGCGCGTAAAGAAGTATCGAAACTATCGGGAGGTCGAGGGAAGGAGCGAACACTTTCTGAAACTCGTTGTTGGCTTCCACCTCTACCAACGACTCTTCAAGATGGGTCGTACAGCTACGATCCATTTCGTATCCCTTCGAAACTGCCTCGTGAACCTCCCTCTATCAATCACAGGGCCACTCTCTCAACGAGGTGTTGTGAGTTCTTCGAGTCTTCCGGTTATTCAATTCATTACCCGGTACTAACTCTCCCTTTCTCCTGATACGACCTAGGCTCCACAATCTATCGCAGTGCAACTAACAATCCCCTCCCGAGCATCGCGGAAAGGCAGCGAGACGATCGTTGCCGGATGGACCGGACTTTCTTCTGCGATTGAATCCGTCTCCTCTCAGTTCTCGTCGAGTCGAGCGAATGGGAATGGACCGCTGGGAGGAGATAGAATAGAGATCGATCCTCAGTACGCGGAAATGTTTGGGATTGGATTACAGGAAGGGACTCAGGTAAGAGAGCAAGAATTCTTCTCTGTCGAGATGTGGTGGGCTAGAACTGACTGGAACTCGTTGATACAGGTCACGATAGAGCTATTGAGAGATCTGAAAGTCGCAACTTCGGTCAATGTGACTCCTCTGACAGCAGATGATTGGGAAATCCTCGTTAGTGGAAACTCCATCTCCCTCCGTTTCCTCTTTCACCAGCTGACAACGGTTTGAAACATAGGAAACGAACGCAGAATTTGTCGAAATGTACCTATTGAACCAAGTACGAGCTATCAAAGTTGGAATGACGGTAGCATGTTGGATCAATAATTCGACCGTCGTGAAATTCCTCGTTGGTACGCTCTTCTTTCTCATTACTCCCTTCTCCAAAACTGACCCTGAGTTCTTGAGAGTAGATTCGACAGATCCAGACCTCTCAAACATCTCGAATCCACTTCCTCTTCTCCTTACTTCAGCGACTGAACTCATTGTAGCTCCGAAATCGAGACATGCTCCTCTACCTACCTCCTCTACAAAATCACACGATCTCTCTTCGACAACAACATCAACAGCTCCAACACACTCTCACAATGGTAATCCAGAATGGATTCTCCTTCGACGAAAACTCCTCCGGTTGCTGCCTCTCTCGCATTCTCCCATCCCTCTCTTTCCCTCGACGACGATTACAGCAGCGACGACAGATGAGGGACTAGTAGAAGAAGACGAGATGTACCTCAATCGACAAACGTATAGAAAATTACGAGACATTTTCGGGAAAGGACAGAAGATGAGTTTGATGGTTCAACCTCGACCTAGGAATTCTTCATCTTCAGGAGGTCCTAGCAGCTCGAATACTGGAGGGTCAGCAGAGGAAGCTACGCAGAATGCGGCTTCAGGGAGTAGTGAGACGGGGGCGACGAAGAACACGGAGGAGAAACAGTTCGTAGAAGTCAGGATCAGGGAAAGTGATAGAATTGGAGAAGGACAGGTCTGGATTGGGGAGAGTTTGAGGGAGGAGTTGGGGTTGATGGGAAACGCAACGACGGGAGGAGGAGGGGATGGGAGTTTCGAATTACTCAAGTAAGTCTTTCTCTGCCTCTCTTGGAGCGGAACTGTCGCTCCGGAGAGGAGTCACTGACTGATTCCCCTTTGTGCTGATAGACTCGGCCCTCCTGGCTCTGCGGCGAGTAAAAAGTCTAGTCGAGCTCAAACGAAACCGAATGAAACGAGCTCGAAAGCAACGGGAACTTTATCGCTTCCACCCGTCGCGAACGGATTCATTCCAAACATGTTCATTCCTCCCATCCCAGCCATCGCCGCTGAAGGATCCATTCCTCCAAATCCTCCCATACCTCCCATCATACCCTGTTGTGGTTGTTGTTGTTGCTGTTGAATCGGTTGAGGAGGAAGATTATTCGAATTCGATTGAATCGGATAATTCTGTTGTTGCTGTTGTTGTTGTTGGTTCCTAACCGGTTGACCCGTCATCGTCATTCCACCTCCCATACCTTGTCCCATTCCTTGTCCTTGTCCCGGTCCATTCCCGAACCCTCTCTTCTGTCCCGCTCCTCCTCCTCCCGTCGATTGACTCCCCCCATTATCCTTCGAATTGATATAAGGGTAAGTACAAGGCGGAGGGATCCTCAATCCAGGTCGAGAAGATTGATTCGCCGGGTTGTGAGTACCTCCTCCTCCTCCTCCTCCTTGTTGACGGGAATGAGGTTCGCGAGGGAGAGTACGGAACGGAGAACCGAGGTTGGAACCGATTACGAGGGTACAGGTCATTCGTTTTTGCTGGTATTCACTACGAGAGAAAACAATATTCGTTGAGGTCAGATCAGGTGAAAGTGAGGGAGGGCAAGGGAATAGAGAGGGAGGAGAAACTTACTTTGAATCGACGTATCGTTTGACAAGAGCTGCAGCTTCGGCTGATCCAGTTTCAATATAGGCGACACTGTGAGAGAGAGTACCACGAAATCAATGTTCCACTTCACAAAAGAGAGGAAGAGGAGCGAAGAGAGAGTTACCCTTTCGATTTCCCGTTCACTTTGTGTTCCGAGAACGAAACGTCTTTCAACCTGACTCCTCCCGCTCCAGCTAAATGACAAAGTTCTACCAAATGTTGATCGCTCGTCCACTTTACACGATCATCGCACGTCGTCGCGATCAGGTCAGTCAAAGTTATTGCGAAAGGAGAGAGAAAGAGAAGAGATGACTTACCCAATGCATATCAGAGATGAATACCGCCGTCATCTGATTATTGTGACCTCCAGCACCCCCAACACCACCAGGTACTGATCCTGACATGTTTGTACCAGGGGTAGGACCGGTAGAGGGAACTCTTCCCGTGAGGGGATTCGCGGGTAATCCACTCGGGAGATTCGAAGTCGTTGTAGTAGTCGTGGTGGAAGATGGTCGGGGTTGGTGTAGAGATGGTCTAGTACTTTCAACTAACTCTTTCTGTACGAGTGAGAGTCAGAGAGGAGAGGAAGGGGAGGAGAGATAGGAGAGGAGAGAAATGATGAGTGACTGATCTTCGTCGAAAGCACACGAAGGCGAATTCGGGACTCACTCGAGCTATTTCAAGAGTTGCGATAGGTCTCGGTTTCGAGTCTTCGTCCTGCTGTTCCAGTTTGATAGAGGAGGAGGAGGAGAAAGGTTGATCTTGATCTTGAAGGGGATCATCTCCGTAATCCAATTCGAGTGAACCTGATCTACGTCGAGTAATCATTGGTTGATCCATTTCCTACTAATTATCGCGCGCGTAAAGAAGTATCGAAACTATCGGGAGGTCGAGGGAAGGAGCGAACACTTTCTGAAACTCGTTGTTGGCTTCCACCTCTACCAACGACTCTTCAAGATGGGTCGTACAGCTACGATCCATTTCGTATCCCTTCGAAACTGCCTCGTGAACCTCCCTCTATCAATCACAGGGCCACTCTCTCAACGAGGTGTTGTGAGTTCTTCGAGTCTTCCGGTTATTCAATTCATTACCCGGTACTAACTCTCCCTTTCTCCTGATACGACCTAGGCTCCACAATCTATCGCAGTGCAACTAACAATCCCCTCCCGAGCATCGCGGAAAGGCAGCGAGACGATCGTTGCCGGATGGACCGGACTTTCTTCTGCGATTGAATCCGTCTCCTCTCAGTTCTCGTCGAGTCGAGCGAATGGGAATGGACCGCTGGGAGGAGATAGAATAGAGATCGATCCTCAGTACGCGGAAATGTTTGGGATTGGATTACAGGAAGGGACTCAGGTAAGAGAGCAAGAATTCTTCTCTGTCGAGATGTGGTGGGCTAGAACTGACTGGAACTCGTTGATACAGGTCACGATAGAGCTATTGAGAGATCTGAAAGTCGCAACTTCGGTCAATGTGACTCCTCTGACAGCAGATGATTGGGAAATCCTCGTTAGTGGAAACTCCATCTCCCTCCGTTTCCTCTTTCACCAGCTGACAACGGTTTGAAACATAGGAAACGAACGCAGAATTTGTCGAAATGTACCTATTGAACCAAGTACGAGCTATCAAAGTTGGAATGACGGTAGCATGTTGGATCAATAATTCGACCGTCGTGAAATTCCTCGTTGGTACGCTCTTCTTTCTCATTACTCCCTTCTCCAAAACTGACCCTGAGTTCTTGAGAGTAGATTCGACAGATCCAGACCTCTCAAACATCTCGAATCCACTTCCTCTTCTCCTTACTTCAGCGACTGAACTCATTGTAGCTCCGAAATCGAGACATGCTCCTCTACCTACCTCCTCTACAAAATCACACGATCTCTCTTCGACAACAACATCAACAGCTCCTTCTCACTCTCACAATGGTAATCCAGAATGGATTCTCCTTCGACGAAAACTCCTCCGGTTGCTGCCTCTCTCGCATTCTCCCATCCCTCTCTTTCCCTCGACGACGATTACAGCAGCGACGACAGATGAGGGACTAGTAGAAGAAGACGAGATGTACCTCAATCGACAAACGTATAGAAAATTACGAGACATTTTCGGGAAAGGACAGAAGATGAGTTTGATGGTTCAACCTCGACCTAGGAATTCTTCATCTTCAGGAGGTCCTAGCAGCTCGAATACTGGAGGGTCAGCAGAGGAAGCTACGCAGAATGCGGCTTCAGGGAGTAGTGAGACGGGGGCGACGAAGAACACGGAGGAGAAACAGTTCGTAGAAGTCAGGATCAGGGAAAGTGATAGAATTGGAGAAGGACAGGTCTGGATTGGGGAGAGTTTGAGGGAGGAGTTGGGGTTGATGGGAAACGCAACGACGGGAGGAGGAGGGGATGGGAGTTTCGAATTACTCAAGTAAGTCTTTCTCTGCCTCTCTTGGAGCGGAACTGTCGCTCCGGAGAGGAGTCACTGACTGATTCCCCTTTGTGCTGATAGACTCGGCCCTCCTGGCTCTGCGGCGAGTAAAAAGTCTAGTCGAGCTCAAACGAAACCGAATGAAACGAGCTCGAAAGCAACGGGAACTTTATCGCCTAGACTCGATGGAAGGTGAGCTTTAATCGAAAAAGATGTTTCGTCTTCATTCTAGTCGCTATCCAGATGGATGGAAGACTGACATGTTCTTCGAGGAGGAGTCACAGTTCTTCCCATAAACTCCCTAACAAACCCGCTCACGCCTCGACACCACTCACGAACGGTCACTCACATCCTCCCACATCCACTTCCCCTGCAGTCGCGCTCGCTGGCGTCGATACTCAATTATCTGCGCTCTCTTCCCACATCATCAACTCCCTCACTTCTCGACACCTCTCCTCCGCCTCTTCCTCGTCATCCGCAACGAAATTAGGAGCAGCCTCCGGCGTCCTCGTCACAGGAGCCAGTGGAGCGGGTAAAACCGCCTTGATCCAGGAAATCGGAAAGAAAATGTCCTCAGATCATCGTGCTTTGACTCGTGCGTGTTCTCCTTTCCCTCCATCGTTCTTTCGCGAAATCGGAACTGATGTTGGGAGGTGGATCTCCACAGGTACGATCTTGATCGATTGTTCGAAATATAGTGAGGAACGACCCGTAACGCTCAAGAATCGGATCAAGGATTGGTTCGATCAGGCGGCGTGGTACGCTCCAAGTTTGTTATTGCTCGATAACTTGGATCGTCTAATTCCGGCTGAAGTCGAGGTGAGTTGAATTTCCCTTCTTTTCCTTCTGTCGCCGAGAGTGTGAAACGTGTGACTGACAAGCTTGTTGAGCGAATAGCACGCCGATTCTTTCGCTTCCCTTCATCTGGCGAATATGTTCCTCGGGATTGCGCAGAGTACATTGGAGTCGAGACCGATCATCATCGTTGCGACTGCTCAAGGAACGACGAGTTTACATCCGCTCTTGACTTCGACTCATCTGTTGGGAGAAACGGTTAGTTTGAAAGGACCGACGAAGGCTGGGAGGAAAGATGTGAGTCCTCGCAGCTTCAGTCTCTCTCATTAGACAGAGTAGGAGAACTGATTGTTTCGATCGAGGACAAAACAGATCCTGAATAGTTTGATTCAAGCAAAGATTTCAAGCTCGAACCTTTCGCTACATCAAAAGTTCAATGCGGCTAGTATAGCAGCGATCACGGAAGGGTACTTGCCGGCGGATTTGAAGGATTTCGTGGATCGAGCAGTACATCAAAGCGCGATTCGAACTATGACTCGCTCGCCTGGCGTGAGTCGCTCTTCCCAGTCTCCTCGACCGACAAGCGCTTACGCAAGCTGACAGCGAATTTGTTCCGTTCGTTTAGTCGGATCTGGTTCTAACGGCAAACGATTTCAATCAAGCTCAAATCGGATTCGTTCCCCTCTCGTTACGCGACGTGAAGCTCCAGAAGTCCGAAGTTCAGTGGAGTGATATCGGAGGATTGCACGAGACGAGAAAGACCTTGAGGGAAACTCTCGAATGGCCAACGAAGTACGGTGCGATTTTCGCGAGTTGTCCTTTAAGGTTACGATCTGGGTTAGTCTCTCTCCTTCTCTCCCTCTCGTCCAAAGCGACTGCTCACTCTCAGAGTACTCGGCAGTCTCCTACTGTACGGCTACCCAGGTTGCGGAAAAACTCTACTAGCTTCCGCCGTCGCGAAAGAATGTGGACTCAATTTCATCTCCGTTAAAGGTCCCGAGATCCTCAACAAGTACATCGGAGCTTCGGAGAAATCGGTCAGGGATTTGTTCGATCGGGCTCAAGCGGCGAAACCTTGCGTTTTGTTCTTTGATGAGTTTGATTCGATTGCTCCTAAACGGTCAGTTCTTCCTCTGGACTCCTGTTCATCCCCGATCGAGTGCTGATAGTCGCAAACTGTACAGAGGACACGATTCAACAGGAGTTACGGATCGAGTAGTGAATCAAATGCTTACTCAAATGGACGGAGCGGAAGGTTTAGACGGAGTCTACGTTCTCGCCGCAACGAGGTAAGCGAGTCTTTGCACCCATCAGTCGGTTGTGGGAACATGATTGAGAGTCCAGCTTGCTACAGTCGTCCGGATCTAATCGATCCCGCTTTGCTTCGTCCCGGTCGGTTGGACAAATCGCTTCTCTGCGATATGCCCTCGTACGAGGATCGACTCGAGGTAAGTCTATTCTCGTTGCCAGTAATCACGTTTCGTGAGCTGATCGTGCAGCCGTCCGGAACCGTGATAGATCATGCAAGCCTGCTCTCGAAAACTGCACCTCTCGCCGTCGATCTCACTCGAAGAATTCGCGAAACTCACGCAAGGCTATTCCGGAGCGGACCTCCAAGCCCTCATGTATAACGCTCACTTAGACGCTATTCATACCGGCTTGAACGCGGCGAGTGCTGAAGATGCGTCGTTAGGTGAAAACGGAGGAAAGAAAGAGGTCGAGGAGGAGATCAAGTTTGTCGAGATTGGAGGTATTGCGAACATGGGAGAGGCGAATGGGAAACAAGCGGGAGTGAGAAGCAAGGCTGAACAAGCAGTCGTGAACAAACGGGTGAGCTTGAGACTTCATCCATCTCTTCAAGTGAGAAGCTGATTGATGTACTTTCTCGTGCCACAGCTCGAACAAATCCTAGCTAGCCTTAAAGAGTCGAACAGATCCTCGAAATCTTCGAAGCTATCGAACGGGTCTGCCTCGGCTTCCGAACGGAAACCTGTAAGTTTGCAATTCAGGTCTCTCAAAGAACCATGACTGACAGGCAACTCGTTTACAGACCGTCGTCGAACCCCATCATCTTCACAAATCGCTCAAAACGACTCGACCCTCTGTTCCAACCGACGAATTGCATCGTCTGCAGAAAATGTAAGTTTTCGATTTCTCTCACCGATTTCCTCGGCGCTATCGATGCTGACGCCGTCTCGTCGTGTACGCACAGCTACAATGACTTTGTCTCGACTCGATCGAAAGGTGGACTACCCTCGGGAGAAGCGTCGGATCAAGTTGGTGGAAGAGCGAGTTTGATGTGAAAGGGAAGTTCGGACAATCGTAAGCTAAAAGCAGTAAACTTGTTGTATGAATACGAATCTTCGCTATCTTTACAATCTACTGTATCGAGAGAGACGAGGGAAAGATCTCGTAGGAAGGTCATAGCGGGTCACCTTCTTGGCTGGATTTTGAACTTTTTTTGGACGACGAAAGTCGCTCGTCGCATGCTCGTAGACAGAGTCGACTGTAGACAAGCGACTCTCGAGATGCACGTTCGGACGGACGGGAACATTGTTTCGCAACGAAGCTTTGAGCTCACCGCCTTCGAAACTTCTCCGCCGTTTGCAGCTCGTGTTTCCTCGCAATTATTAGCTCATCGTCCGGATATTCGGGTTTTCCCCATGCAGCTGCTCGAGGCCCGCCTCGTGTGCAAGATCGAGTTTGAATGATACAATCGCTTCCGAGTCCAAGACCTCGAAAAATAGAAATTTCGAGGTCACTCGGCGCTCGCGTTGAAAAACCAATTCGATCTTTTTCCCTTCACTTTCTTCAACAAACAGTCAACAGCTCAACATGTCGGTAGATACAGAGGCAGGGTACAAGAAGGAGAAGCGGATCTCGCCCCATTCGACTCAATCAGCTCCGCTCGCACCGACGAAATCGAGGGCAAGTTGGAAAGAGAACGAGCCTCATACGCTCGCAAACAAGCCGGATGATGTAGATGCTGCTATTTGGATGGAGGAGGTGTCTGTTGTAGGTGTACAGGAACGCAAGGTCAGTCCTCACTCCTTATCGTTCGGAGTAGAAGTTGAGCTGATCGAAACTGTTTGTTTTCCCTCCAGCTGTCTTGTACGCTTTTTGGATTACTCGCTCGTTGAGCTCACAGAGTAGCTTAACTGACTAGTAATCACTTTGAGGAAACAGGGTATCAAGCAGCCGCTTTGTTGTTGACTGAATAGTGAGTTTTCTCTCTCAGCTTTATCCCCCGCCTCCTCCTCGTCGTCTCGATCGTAAATTGGAGGTCGCCGATCACTGATAAAACTCCTCCTCCTCTCTCACTCACAGTGTCGTACTCGCTATTCTAGCATTCCCTTACTCTTACCAGGTTCTCGTAAGTTTTTGCACCCTTTTCAAATCCGTCGCTGCTATTTTCAAAACTGATTCCCGTTTCGCTTGGCGTTCGTCAAATAATAGGGTTACGCTGGGTACGCTTCACGCTCCCACTTCCTACGCCTTGAAATCGACGCGATACTGACCTCTTTCTCCCTCTCTGCAGCGCAACCATTTCAATCTTCTTCGTTGGGATCTCTACCTACTATACGTCGTACATACTTTGGAAATTCTGCATGAAGCACCCTCAGATTCGCGATATCGCCGACGCCGCTGAAGTGTTGACCGGAAGCCGGATTGGATGGTATGCTGCTTTCATCGGTCTCGCGCTCAACAGTCAGTTTTTTCATTTTCGTTTTTATCGGTTTCTACCGTTCTAACCTATCCCTCTTTCCTACCAGACTGGTTCATTATGGGTCTTCACGTCGTAGCTGGAGCGACCGGTATGTTTCCTTCACTATCAAACGAATGAAGCGCTTAAACTGACCAAAATGCCTGATTCGCAGCCATTCAAACGATTCGAGGAGGAACCGAAGTCACGCTCGTATGGGCCGTCGTTATGGGTGTCATCATGTGGTTCTTCTCGAACATTCGTAGTTTCTCGCAAATGTCGGCAGTAGGACTTCTCGCCTCTTCGTGAGTTTTCGAAATTCTTTCTCCTCTCCCTTTTGTCTGACTCGTCTTCTTTCCCGATAGGACGATGCTCGTAGCTACCCTTATTGTCATCTGTGGACATGGAGTCCAGGGATACCCCTCCGGCTACGACCCCGCCGTGCCCATCACTCATTCCGTTTGGGCTCCCGCCGGAACTACTTTCGTACAAGGAGTTAACGCTCTCTTGAACGTAGTCTGTACGTTCTGCTGTCTATCTCCTGTCTGGAACCCGTTTGACTGACTTACGACGTTCATACAGACACCTTCATCGGTCACGCTCTCATTCCCTCGTTCGTGGGTGATATGGAACGCCCTCAAGATTTCCCGAAAGCTCTCGCCGTATCGATGGCAGCTGAATTCGCTCTCTTTACTATCACCGGAGCCGTCGTCTACCACTATACTGGAACTGAATATGCGACTGCTCCCGCTTATGGATCTCTACGAGAAAGATACGGTAAAGTCGCGGCTGGATTCGTCCTTCCCACTATTATTAGTAAGCTCTCTTCCCTGTGTACTATTTCCGACAGTGCTGACTCTCTGCAATCGTTTCAGTCGTCGGAATTCTCTACTCGATGGTCACTAGTCGAGCGATTTTCTTCCAAATCTTCCGCGAAGGATCTCGTCACCGAACCGGTCACACTTTCCTCGGATGGGGAGTCTGGGTCGGTATCGTCTTCGGAGGATGGGTCATCTCATTCATCATTGGAGAAGCGATTCCTTTCTTCTCCGACATGTTGTCGTTGATCTCGAGTTTGTTCGATTCTTGGTTCGGTTACATCATGTGGGCTTGTGCGTGGTGGCAATTGAGCCAGGGAAAGAGAAGAGGCATGAGATTTATAACAGAAGCGATCATCAATGCTCGTGAGTTTCCGATTTTCTTTCCTCTCTGATTGAGTCTACGTTCTGACGACTCTGCTCCACTACAGTCATCCTCATCACCGGTTTCTTCTTCTTCGGAGCTGGTACCTACGCCTCTGTTCAATCGGTGAGTACAGCTGTGCTGTCTCTTCTCGAGCTCAACTGACTCAATTTCGCTTCACTCTCTAGATTATCGATTCCTACCACAAAGGAGCCGTCAAAACGCCCTTCACTCGCGCCTCCACCGGTTTCGTTCTCGACCCTTAAAAAGTCTTAGCCGCTTAATATCATATTCCCCCCCTGCTGCTCTAGAGAGAACGAGGAACAGTTCTCTCAACAAGTTCTGTTGTATCTAATTTTGTTTTCCTTTCTACCCTTTCCTTATGGCTCTCTTTGTCCTCTATCCTTTCTCATATTACCCGGTGGACTCTCTCTTTAGCTGAATAGCTCTCTCTGTGTTTTCGTATCGATTATGCAAAAAACTCACAAAAACAAAGAATACTCGCCGGCCGTTGAGAGAGCGATAGCTCAACGAGGCAGCTCACTACCACTCAGCGTTCTTGAAGAGTCGCGACTGCTCGAGCTTCGAGCGTGTAGAGACTGCTTCTCGGGTTCAAAAATTCGCTGTTTGAAGTGAGGGTATAATCTCGGAAGTGGTATAATTCTGCAGGTCCAGCCCACTATGCAATCTGATGAAGCCCTACTCATACAAAGAGCTCGTAATACCTCATTCCGCTCCTCCAAGTAACGCTTCAACCAATCTCTTCTCCTCCTTCTCCATTTCCGCCGCTTGTTCTCCGTCTTCCTTCCCCTTCACGACCCTGTTCTCCTCCAATCTTTCCAATATCGATGCCAATAACTTGGATCCATGCTCCATACTTTGTTGTAACCCTTTCAGAGTCGGAACGAGTTCATCGAGCGAAGTGGAACGTGCGACGAGCGGTAAATTCGCAGTTTGCGCCATTGACGTTCGGAGTGAATCGAGAGACGTAAGGATTGGGTCGTCGATTTGTTTCGTGTTGGGTCGATCGGGGTTCGAAGGAGAGGAGGAGGAAATGAGTGCGCTTTCAGGTTCGACGGAAGGGAGGATCGAAAGTCGTTTTGAAGCGCTTTCGCTCGGTTGTAGAAGCATCGATCGGAGACGGAAGGATTCGCGGCGAGCGGAATGATCGGACGAGGATCGTGAAGGGGAGATTCGAGGGATGGGATCCGTAGGAGGTGGCGTTGTCAGGGCTGTCGATGATTCTTCGAGAGTAGGCACGTCCGAGGCTTTCGCAGACCGCAGTCTCGTCGGTGTCGTGGGTTGAACGACATCTGTATGAGTCGACTTCGTGGCGGTCTTTGGAGTGAGGGGCGGAGTCGAGTAAAGCTCGTAAGGAGTCGTCGGAGTTTTCACCTCGGATGTCGGTACGAGAGAGGAGAATGGACGAGACGAAGGTGGGATCGCTCCTTTGACGGGACTCTCGCCGACTGCAAGAGGGGAGGTATCGTCTCGATCTTGCAATATCTTCGTTCTTGAGCCGCTCAAGCTCGTTTTGATTGACCGAGTTGAGGAAGTGGGAGAGTCGTTGGAGGTGAGGGGGACGGGTTTACGACGAGGTGCAGGAAGTTTCGAGGGTGAGCTATAACCGAAAAAACAAGGTCAGTCTTCTGAGTCAAAGCAAGACAAGGCGAAAAGGAAAACTTACACGTTTCCAAGCGATTTCGATTTGACCAAACTTCCCAACTTGTGAGGTTCCGGTGACATCCCTCCCGATTCCCTCTCGTCAATCGCGACAAACTCGTAGACTCCCAGAGGGGGACTCGTGACCCCGATCTTCGAATCCCTCAACCTTTCCTTCGCGTCGTCTCCTTCCGACGTTGAGAGTGATTTGACACCGAACATTCCTCGCATGAGACTGTCGTCGACCTGGATCGTTTCCTTGTTCTGAGGGTCGTAGAGAGATTCTTCCGAGGCGACCGTCTGAGCTGTCGAAGGGCGTTGAAACCTCGTTCTAGTCGGGGAAGAAAGGCGAGGGATTCCACTCGATGTCGAAGGTCGTTGTCCAACGAGATTTTGAAAGCTCGTCGAAGTACCAAGACTCGCTCTCCTTCCTGCGGCTCCCATCGAGCTCCCGAGTTTCACCATTGCGGCTCGCATGATCGAGGGACTTTCTGCTCCTCCTGATGAACGAGGGTCCTCATTGGACGACATTGATTTGATATTCGTCGAACCAGTAAGAATTGACGATCCCGCCGTGGTCGAGAGACTGAGAGAAGATTTAGATTTATCGAAACCTTGCGGACCATCAGAGCGAAGGAAATCGGCGAGTTCTCGAGTTGCTGGTGAACTTGAAGTCGCATCTTTCGCTGTGAGACGCTTCGTCGTCGCTGCTGATGCCGGGACGTTGATGAGTCGTTCGAATTCTTCGTCGTCGAGCATTCTTGATCCGTTCTTCGAATGCGACGATGAACGACCGAGGTCTACTGAGCCTTGAAGATCCTCCCGACTTCGATTCGACGTGCCCATACCTCCTCCTCCCGGCATCTTGAACCCGAAAGGATTCGGTCTCGAACGAAAACCGTTGAGTAGATTTCCTGCCGAACGACTCGAACGCAACGGAGAAGTATCCTCCTTTCGATTCTTTGATCCACCTCGTTGTAGAGTCGTGAATCCAGCGTGAACGTCGTTGTCGATCGTGCTGGAACTGAATTTCTTGCGAATCTTGCTGGGAATACTCGAAGTTTTCGGAGGTAACGAAACTCGAACTGGTTCCGGTTCCATCATCCAAGCCGGCGGTTCAGAGTTGAGCATATCTGCAAGAGCTCTTAATCGTCAGCTTATCCCGTACGATCATGGGAGAGGGAGGAAAGAGGGAGAACTCACCGATCAAACTCTCCTTCTTGTCCGATTTCTTCTTCCCTCTCGATCCGTACCCAAAATCGTTCAATTCCTCCTCAAACTCATCGTCCAATTCTTCCTCCTCATCCGTCTCGGGTCTCGCTTTACTGACTCCTCCTCTACTCAACAACTTCGTCGGGTTCGTCGAAGGAGAGCTCATACCGCTCAATCCTAATCCCGTTTCACTTCCAGGCTCTCTCTTATTCGCTCCGATCGCGTCCCTCTTACTCGAGTCTTCAGTCCAAGGCGTAGCGGGAGTCGCTGGGGATTTCGAAGACGCGGTCGAAGAAGGACTGAAAGAAGAAGTTGAGGAAGAGGGAGGTGCGCTCGAATAAAGGGGAGACAAGTTGCTTTTACTGTTGTTCTTCAACGATTGTTGCGCGAGTTGGTGAGCCTGTACAGTACAGCGAGGAAAACACGTTGGACTCGGAGTAAGTCGGACGCGTTCTTGGAAGAGAAAGAGGAGGAGGAGGAAGCTAGAAGGAAGATCCCTTCTCTCTAACCGTTGAGGGAGAAGAAAGATAGAGGAACTCACTGCCAAGTCCGCCGTCGTAGGACGCATCCTCGTAAGCCTGAAGACAGCCTAGGAAGTGGTTGCCAGTGAAGAGAGAGGGAGAGAGAGAGAGGAAGCGTGCATGAATTGAAGGAGAGAGAAAGGGAAAGGAGGAGGCGTGTGCTCTAGGTGCCCCTCCTGCCTCGACTGAGTCCGTTACGACTCGTCGAGATCAAGACGCTCTTTAGCTCTCTTGTTACTGGTAGCGCGGGAAGAGGAGAGAGGAAAGGGAGGGAATGTTGTAAAAGAAGGTCCCTCGGGATCACGTCTTCGAGCTTCCAGACAAGGCGGTCCATTGTTATGAGGCATCTATCTAGCCGCAGACGAGTCATCCGAAGTAGGAGAGGTTGTGAGAGGTTCAAGAGATCAAGAGTCATTGAAATCGCGAAAGTTGACTCTCATCTCTTCCGACAACTCGGTACGAACCAAGATGGCAGACAAGCCTACAGGTGAGCTCGCCCTACTCTCATGACATCGCTCAAGCTGATCCGGTCGCTTCCCGATTGGTGTAGTGACGGTTTACGGACCAGATCAAGTTCCCTCCTCTGCCAACAACCGCTTCTCTCGCTTAATCCCTACCCAGAACATCGCCGTCGTATCCAAGTTCGAATTGGAAAGCGGAGTCGTACTAAAGGATGTATCAGTAGGGTTCAGAACTTGGGGGAAATTGAATGACAAGTCAGTCGTCTCTCGTCTCATCCTCCTCCGAGCTCGAGGAGCTGATGAGGCTTGGAAGCGATGAACAGAAAGGATAATGTCATGGTCATCTGTCATGCGTTAACCGGAAGTAGTGATGTCGAAGATTGGTGAGTTCTTCCCTTTCTCTCGCTTGCTTACTCTGAGGGCTGTCTAATTTCTTTGCGATGATCAGGTGGGGACCTCTGCTAGGAAGTACACGATCGTTCGACCCGACTCGATACTTTATCTTTTGCGCAAACGTGATGGGTTCACCTTACGGAACTTCTTCGCCAGTCACTTCGAATCCAGATCGTCAGGACGGGAAATGGTGGGGTCCGGAATTTCCAAAGACTATGGTTAGAGATGATGTGAGGTGAGCTACAGTCGTTCTCAGCTTTCTTCCCAAGATCTAGAGTTGAAGAATGATTCGTCTTCACAGATTGCACAAATTGCTTCTCGATCACCTCGGAGTCAATACGGTAGCCGCAGTGATTGGAGGATCGATGGGAGGAATGGCAGTGCTCGAATGGCCCTTGACGACTCCACCAGGTTACGTTCGCAACATTTGTCCGATCGCGACTTCAGCTCGGCACTCGGCCTGGGGGATCTCGTGGGGAGAAGCTCAACGGCAGAGTATCTACTCGGATCCAGATTACGAAGCAGGGTGGTACGATATGAACGGGGAGGGACCGAAACGAGGATTGGCAGCGGCGAGGATGGCGGCGTTGTTGACTTATCGTTCGAGGGATTCGTTCGAGAGCAGGTTTGGGAGGAAAGAGGTAGATTCGGATGGAGAAGGAAGGGCGAAGCCTAGAGCAGCAGGAGGGATCGGGAGAGGGAAAATGACGGACGCACATGGAACTCCGAGAACAATGGCGGAACGAGCAGAAGCTTTCCACAACGACGGACATCGACCTTCCTCTCGAGCCGTTTCACCCCCTCCTTCATCATCTTCTTCTTCACTACCACTCACTTCGAACGGCGAACCTCTACCACCTCCATCTCCCCCTCCAATCTTCAGCGCCCAATCTTACCTTCGATACCAAGGCGACAAATTCGTTTCTCGATTCGACGCCAACTGTTACATTCACCTCACTCGCAAAATGGATTCCCACGACGTCGGTCGCGATCGACCTCAAGATCCTCCACCACTCTCTCTCATTCCTCCCGGAGCCCTCGTGATCGCGATTTCGACAGACGGACTTTTCACTCTGACGGAACAACGAGAACTCGCCGCTTCGATGCGAGAGGCAGAACTCGTCGTGATTGATTCACCAGACGGTCACGATGGGTTCTTGCTCGAGTTTGAACAGATCAATAATCACGTTCTGAGGTTCTTACATGCGAGGTTACCAGAGATTTACGAAGGGGAACCGTTAGTCGAGGAGAAGGCGAACGAGGATGGTTTCGAACCGGTCAAGGCTAGTCTGTTTGGAGAGGCAGAAGGAGACGTAACGGCGTGGTAGATTGAACCGGATTTAACTTGTCGTAATTTTTTCTTCGCACAGTTTTAGAAAAGCAATCCTCCTCAACGAGATATGCACCGATTCTACTAGTTCCCGTTTGATATAGACAGAGAGGATTGTATAGCATTACGCGAGAGAGTAGTTTTCCGATCTCAAGCTGCTTCCCCAGCGAGCGGCGTCAACGATTTGGAAAGTGCGAAAGTGCAAAAAGTTCACTCCGTCGATCGTTCCTCCTCCTCTCTCATCAGCCTCAGCCCGACCGTCTTTGCTCAGAGCTCGAATACTTCAAGACGACGAGTCTCTTTCTGCACTTGAGACCAAGTTTACGACCCTCCTTCTTCCAAACGCGTCATCTGAATCTCTCAACTTCCTCACTAAAGATGGGAAGAAAAATCACTCTCACGCTACACAGAGGGGATCTCAGGTGAGTCAGTAACTTATATTCAGCTCATACCGCATGCTGAACAAGGAGAGGGCCACAGGGTTCACGACAACGAACTCGTTTCTACGGCACACGACTCCAAATCGGATACAACTCACGTTCTCCCTCTCTACGTCTTTGATGAGCGATTCCTCGAACTATCAGGTTTCCCGGGATACAATCGAGAAGGACCTCCTGCGAAAACTCGAGTTTGTGGATTTTGGCGAACTTCGTCGTTTCGAGCAAAGTGAGTTCTCATCGACCATCGCGTTTGGATCGCAACCCTTCGACGATTGACAAGCTGATGCTCGTTCCCTTCCCGGCGATAGGTTCATCAACGAGGGAGTCTACGACCTCAAGAAGAACCTGAGAAGTCACGGTTCAGACCTCCTCGTGCGATGGGGAAAGCTAGAGAACGTTGTAGAGGCAATCGTGAAGCAACTCATGGAGAATGGAGACGAGGTCGATAACGTCTACTTTCAGAAAGAGGTTAGTCAATCCTTTTTATCGTTTGGCGTCGTCGCAAAATCTGAGGGGACGAATCGCTTGTCGCTTCTCGTCGACGAGACACCTCGAGCTCGCTCGTTCCGCTTGTTATAACATCTCTGACATCTCTTTATGGCATAGTTCTACTCGGAGGAACTTGCTATTGAGCGAAAACTGAACAAGATCCTCGATGCCGAAAAAGTTCATTTCAAGCTTATCGATCAAGCTCCTCTCGGTGCGTACTTTCCCTCCCACTCGCTACCGTAGCAGAGCTCCCTTACTGACGACTTTGACGAACTCCAGTTCACGAAAGTGAACTACCTTTCGAAGTTTCGCAAACTCCCGACGTTTTCACTCCCTTCCGTAAACGAATCGAAGGACTCCCTCAACTCGGTCGCGATCCTCTCCCTACCCCCAAGAAATTCAAACCTTTCCCCGAACCCCCATCGGGCGCTTACGTCGGCTACGGTGACAAGTTCGACGATGTGACTGAGCCGGAAAAAATCACGAAACACCTCCTCGCTCCTTTGCAAGTACCGAACGCCGCGAACGATAAGACGAAGCCCGACGAAGGTGGAGATTCTGCGTTCCCGTTCAAGGGTGGAGAAACTAGCGCGATCGAGAGATTGGAGTGGTACTTCAATCAAGGGGAAAAATCTCCTGTCGCCACTTACAAGGTGAGATCTTTCGTTCACTCATCTACCTCTTCCATGCAAGTACTGATGAGAGAATGATCATCTCAGCAAACTCGAAATGGTCTACTCGGTCATTCGTACAGTACGAAATTGTCACCTTTCCTAGCTCATGGAATGGTTTCACCTCGACTCGTCATGAAGTACCTCAATGAGCACGAAGAACGTTACACTCAAACTCAAAATACGTACTGGGTTCAATTCGAGATCCTTTGGAGGGATTACTTCTACTACACCGCTCGGTAAGCTCAACTTCCTCCTCGAAAACCTTCGTTGAGACTGACAGCTCACCTCGTCGCTGTCGCTGGTTATGACGTACAGCAAATTCGGTAACAACATCTTCCACCTCGGAGGACTCGAAGCCGTCTCGGATCCGAAACGATCCGCCGCAAAGGGAGATTACTGGAAGAGATGGGATCCCGAGTCGGATGGACCTGATCACCCCGCGCAAAGGTGGTTGGACGGTCGAACTGGAATTCCTTTCATCGATGCCAACATGGCAGAACTTAAAGCTACCGGGTAAGCGCAAATTCTCGTCGTGAGCTTCATACAACAGGCTTAACTGACAACGACTCGGTCTCGTCCGTAGATACATGTCGAATCGAGGTCGTCAAAACGTCGCATCGTTCTTGGCAAAAGACCTGGAGTACGATTGGCGAATCGGAGCGGAATTCTTTGAGAGTCATCTTCTCGATCACGAGGTGAGCCTCATCCACAGCGCTCTTTCCCCGTCTTCCTTGTACTTACTTCTTCTTCTTGCCTTTCCTCGTGCGTGTCAGGCATCTGCAAATTACGGTAACTGGACCTACGTCGCTGGAGTCGGAAACGATCCTCGAGCAGCTCGCCAATTCAACTGTATCAAACAATCACGAGACTATCAACCCGACGGATCCTATGTCAAAACGTGGTTACCTCAACTTTCGAAAGTACCCGCTGAACAGATCCACGCCCCTTGGACGATGTCGAGCACGGAATTCGACAAGTATATCGAGAAGGGAAGTTACCCAGAAAAACCCGTCATGGAACAACACAGTTGGAAACCTCACTACCACAGGAAGAAGGGACCGAACAAGATGGGAGTCGCGAATAGGAACGAGAGGGTCAAGAATCCAGGACCTGGTGGACCGAAAAAGGCGAAGGGTGGAGATAAGAACGCGAACGCGAATGGAAGTCAGCATCAACAACAAGTACAGCATCAGCAGCAGCATAACGGATCAAACTAAAGTAGGCATACGTATCAAGGGATTCTCTGCAAGGGACTCGTTGCTCGTTTCTTCGCAAAGACCGATTACATAGCATAATCAAATGAACTTCTTTCGTTGTATTTAAACTCATTGTACAGTGCAAATAGTGTATAGTATAATATTCAGACCCCGGCGAGTTTGCGAGAGGCCCAGGGTGAGATTGAGAGCATAAATGATCGATACATTTTCCATTCCTTTCTAAGCTCTAGACGTGCGGTCAGCCTCTATTCTGGCTTGAGCTTGACAGCCTTGACCATCTTGACGTGATCCGCTCCGTCCTGTGCAAGCACTCAAGACGAGTCATGAGGCGCGGTGAGCCAGGAACAAATTCAGTAGCAGTAGGAAAGAAAACAACGAGGCGCACCTCTAGGAAGAGATCTCCTTCTCGAACGTAACCACTCTGTTCGTGGTCGTCTTGTCAGCTGTTGTTGGACGGACATCGCTGACTCAAGAACGAAGACGTACCTTCTCGTAAAACCCTTGAGCGTAAGCTTGCGAATGAGCGATGCTTTCAACCTCCTCCTTCCCCTTGAGCGCTTCTCCAGCTTTCCCCCGTCTCTCCCTCAGATGTTCCTCAAGGACGTCGATCAAAACTCGACCGATCCCGAGTCCTCTGTAAGGTTTTAAAACTGCTACTCTTCCCATTTTCCCTGCTGCTCGACCGGGTATAGGCCACCTACAATCAGCCAGTACTCTTCCGATACGTCAGTGTCGACTTCGACGAGCAAGCGGACGTAGTGGACGAAGAGGGCTGACCATCTAATCGTACCGATTTGTTCAGTTGTCCCATCAGGTTTCTCATCGAGTAACAGCAAATGATCCGAACTTTCGTCTTTTCTACCACGTCGACGTCTTGTGTCAGTCTAGCACAGAATGACAAGCGAAAAGAGGGGAGCTTTGTGACTCAACTCGTCGAGTTCGTCTTCCATTGTGAACTTTTGTTCGTCCACAAAGACGGCAATTCTGATATCGAGGCATTGTTCATATACTGCGTCACCTTTTGCGCCTAGGAGTGTCTTGTAAGGCATTCTAGAGGGGTTTCGGATGAGGGAAGTTGAGGGAAGATCGGGAACGAGTGGAGAGCTACGCTGAGAGAGAACGCCGGAACCGAATCAGCCGACAGCCTAGCAGAAGCGATGTACGGCGACGAGAGTAATCGAGCAAGGGAGTGCAGAAGGACGGCGAGAGCGGGAACTCGTTTCGACGGAGATGAATCCGATTGCTCTGGTAATTCTGTAGAGTAGCTAGTAAACCTTTCGATACTATCTTATACCATGTAAGGTAGCCAGTACCGCTCAAGAAGACGAGCGAAGCGAACCATTTCGAGCCAATCCCGAAATCGCTCTCCAAGCTCCAAGCTTCGATCTGTCCATCTCGTCGTTCAACCCCTCCCGATCCATTAGCTCAAGATGCTCGACGCCCTTGTCAACCGACCCAACACCATCCTCGAACAACAAAAGCGATTCCAGGTCAGTTCTCTTCCCTTCTCCCTTCCCTCTCCTCATCAACTCTCACTGACTCTCCGTTGCTGTTCAGGCCGATCACCGACCTGTTTTCCAAAAGGTTCCCCGTGCACGTCTCTACATGGGTACGTAACCCCTCTCTCGGAAGCTGCTCTCGAACGAGACCTTCGATCTCTTGATCAAGCCTCGAATCGTTCCAACTCATCCCGCTCGTCCTATGGATAGGTGCTTTCATGACCCTCTTCACTGTTGGAATTGCCGGTATCTCCCAAGGTGTCTACAAGATGTCTCTCGTAAGTCATTCCCTTCCCTTTCCCTTCTCGTCTACCTCTTTCTCCTCTCTCTGTTCGTGTTCGCCTGACCGTTTTGATGTGACTGTGTACAGGGAAAGAAGAACTAAGCGTGTGCGAGAGCGGTGGAGTCGTGGGGTTCTCTTAGAGGCGATGGGGTGGAAACAAATACCTATTCATTTCTTCCTCGTGCGGACGTCGACCCTACGACGATCCGAGCGGTTTGCGAGATGCTCCGGTAGCATTGTATCGCGATCTCCCTCTGAGCGATTCGTCGCGACATCGAGGACAATACTCTCGCTGAAGACAGTTCGGTCGAATTCGCTGTTTCCTTTCTTCCCGTCGACCGGCGACACGACAAGTCTTTCTTGCGCTGTGGCAGTCGACTGTATGTCCGGGAGTATCTGGTCGTCCCGCGCCGTCTAGGACCCTGGAAGGTTCCGCCATGTTTTCTCGCACTTTTCCTTTTCGATCTATCGGCATACCTCGAGCTTCCATGCGCTACAACATGCGAGCGAGCACACCCAAGACAGGAAGTAACGATAGCTGAAATGCAGAGAAACATGCGAAAGAAATCTAGACGAGAACGAGAAACGACAATGAAGGAAACGAAAACCCAAAAAGGCTCGAAGCGTTTTAGAGGAAGAACTTCCTCCTCGAAACTTGCATCTTCGCGTCCCAGTTCCATTCTCTCCTCTTCGCCGCTTCCCTCACTCCTCCCTCTCCTCTACCCGCATGCCAAGTTTTCCCTACCGTACTCAACGCGCTCGTCAATTCTGGGTTCTTCTTCTTGCCGACGCTCGGGAGTGGCACGGGTTCGGGTTCGGGAGTCACGGAAGGCGATGGAGAGGGTCGGTAGAGAGGGTGAGAAGGTTTGGTGCGTCGTTTGCGTTTCTTCGGGTTCGGTTGCGAAGATTCTCCTTCGGCTTGTTGTTCCTCCGTTGCTGTGGGTGTTGGAGCCGTCGAAGTAGAGGCAGTAGGTTGGAAATTGGGTTGACCTCGACTATCGGATTCATCCAACCCGATTTCCCTCTTCGCTGCTTCTTCCGCTTCCGCATCATCTTCCTCCTCATCTCCGTCTTGGCCATCAACATTCATCTCGTCTAGATCAACTTCCTCGTCTCCTTCTCCTCCCGTGGGTTCCTCTCCGAATTCCTGAGCCGCTTCTCCCGATTCCGCCTCCTGTTTCTCCCTCTTTTCCCTCTCATCCCCAGTCTCCCCCAACGGTCCCCTTCGAATCCACCTCATCTTGATCGTAAACTGAGGTCCAATCTCCTGAAACCTCGTCTTAACCGTATCATCGATCTCCTCGTCCGGATTCACTTCCGTCATCCTCTCGACGTCGCTTCTCCCTTTCGTAGTTTTCCCTAATCGATGGGATTTTAGCGCAAACATGTAACGGTATCGACGGATGAAGACGAAATCTCGAGAGTTTTGCGCGAGGACGACTTGACGTCCGATGAAACCTTGACGGGAGAGCAAGTCGGCTTGGGAAGGGGGAAGGAACATCTGGGAGAGGAGAGTCGCGAGAGAGAGACCGAGAGGAGTTTGGAAATGGTTGAGAACGAGTTCGGGAGGGTGTGAAGTAGGGGATGCGTGACCCTGCGCAAACGAGATCAGCTTGTCAGTTTTTCAGCGAAACAAAACGTGATAGAGAGCGTGTAACATGCGGGAATATCTTTGCAAAGGGTGATACCGGTCAATCGGAAGTGTGCCGTAGGACCATAAGGTAACAGAGAGACGGTCAAAGAAGCTGAACGAACGAGGCTTCGAGTCAGTTTTCATTCCACATTACGGAAAAGTTGAGAAACTGACAAGGTTTCGCATGATCTTCCCCAACGACCATGATACAACCATAACCTCTACCTCTCGCCCATCTCGCTACCCTGCCCATCTCGAATTTCGGACTCCTTCTCGGGACTACATCCGCTCGTTTCTTTCCTCCCAAAAGTGCTTGTAAATCATCCAAGAACGTCTTCGTGAACGGATGAGGAGGTTTCCCGGGTGAAGTCGTAATCAGGACTTTGGGTTCAGTTGCTGGAGTAGTCGTTGAAGAGGAGGAGGAACCTTCTGCTTGAGGAGGAGGAGGAGGAGCGATCGGGAATAAATTCGATAAAGTTCCCATATCGACCGTGACATCTCCCGTTTGTTCGTTCACTGTGACTGGTGCAGGTCGAGTACGGGGATCTGCGTACTCTCCATCTTCGTCCCCAAGCCATTCTCGAGTATTTTCAATCGTTCGAGTAATTCCTGCCAAATCCTCGCCTCTTTTCATCAGCTATCCGTGTGAGGGGATCAAGAGAGGGCAGAGGATACTGACCTCGTTCGACTGTCTCTCCTCGTGCCTCAGCTTCCTTCCTGGCGATACGTTTCTTGAGCTTTGCTTGTTTCTGCTCCTTCTTGCGTTTCTGGTTCATCTCGCCTCGAACCACCTTGTTCCGGATCTTTGATATATCTTTCCCTGCTAACGGCATCTTCAATCAATCGAGTTTCGAGTATCGGTGAAAAGTGAGAGAAGAAGAGAGAAAGTTTCCTGAAGTTTGATCTTTCTCCACTCTCGACCACTTTCGATCCTCGACAAGATGCTAGGTAGAACGATCAACAGTATTCCAACTAGACTAGCGGTACAAGCACGATGGGCGAGTAGTTCAAGTTCCCCTCCGATTCGACGTACCTACACTCCTCGTCGATCTACGACCCCTGCTGCTACTCCTAGCGTGACAAGTCCAGCTCCGACTCCACAAGCAGTCAAACCTACGCCTGTAGTACCCGCTCAATCAATCGGTAGTTCAACTTCAGCCACTTCTTCTCCTTCTCCATCTGAATCTCTCGATCCCGCACCTACCTCTTCCCCTTCCCCTTCCACTTCCTCTACTACTGCAGTCGATTCGAATGCGATCCCCTCGAACGACACCTTCACTTCCTACCCATCGACTCTCCCTTCCCCCTCTCCGACCGAAATCGACTGGTCCACATCCTTCCACGGACTCTCCTCTACTCCCTTCACGACCTCCCAAGCGACTATCCTCATGCGTCCTCTAGAAGCCCACGAGATCGAGATTAAACCGGATGGGTTGTTGTACCTGCCAGAGATTTTGTATAGGAGGATTTTGAATCGAGCGTTTGGACCTGGTGGGTGGGGGATGGTACCTAGGGGGGAAATGACGGTATTGAAAGGAATGGTGACGAGGGAATGGGGGTTGGTTGCTGGTGGAAGGTCAGTCCTTTTGAGATTTCCGAGAAGTTTTCCTTTCTTTGAGAAAGCTGACTTCGATGTCTCGAGTGAATCGACAGACTGGTCAGTGTTGCGAGAGGAGAACAAACATTCTTCGATCCGAGTGGGATGCCAACCGCTACAGAAGGTTGCAAGAGTAATGCGTTGATGAGGTGTTGTAAAGATTTAGGAATCGCTTCAGAACTTTGGTCAGTCATCTTCTCTCTCGCATGAGCGATTTTTCTGAGGTAACTCATGTGCCGACGGGAGTGTATTGCAGGGATCCATCGTTCATTCGAGCGTTCAAGGCGAAACATTGTACGGAAGCGTGGACTGAACATGCTTCGACGAAACGAAAGTGAGTTTCGTCCTCCGTCTCTCTCGTCACCCGGGTCTTTGGCTAATTACTCGACGTGCTATCGTAGGCAAAAGCGATGGAGAAAGAACGGCAACAAGTTCGATTATCCATACACCGAAAGTCGAGGATGAAAACCTCCCTTCTCCTCCTCATTCTCGACTGTACATTTCATTGCGTCCTTGTCTCCTGTCTTTCTCATCTGTCTGTTTGTCGTCCATACGTTTCTCAAGGTTCGTACACTATACTATGCTTCTTCGGAAATCAACCAATTCTCACATGCCTTGCGAAAAATCGTCGAACGATTCCATCGAAAAGTCACGCGAGCGAACGCAGGGGCTCATTCGCGATGAAAACAAACTTGAATCGGCACGCCCTTGAGGCTGAGTGAGCATCGAGGAGATAGCCTCGCAAAACGAGAAGAGAACGAGAAAAAGTAAGCTCAACCTGTAGCGAGGGATCTGCGACGATCTGCTGACTTCAAATTTCTCTGATTCTGAGAAAAACCTTGTTTCGGCTTTCCTTTGTTTCTCTCTCAACAACTCCCGACTCGATTCAAACGACACAGAGAAAGCACCACGAACAGATAGTCTGGCGATACTCAAGAGCAGGAACCGTAAAAGACCGCACAAGAGCGAGACGATTACTTCATCAGCTTGACAAACTCGGCTTGTTTCTCACACCTCGGCCATCGCCTTTGCTCTCTCTCTCTCTCCTACAATCCAGCCAGGATGAGTCGTAGGAAGCACCAACGACCGTCTACACCAAGTTCGACCCGACTACCAGCCCTCTTGATCTCGTTCTCGTCTCTCCTCCTCTCCGCTGGACTCGCGAGTTGTCTTTACGTCTACACCGAATCACTCTCGGATCAACTCGATGGAGATGTGGATCAATTGGGAGTCGTCGCATGGTGGACCGCGAATGCAGGGTTGAAATGGGGATTAATCTCCTCAGCTGGTTCTCTGGCAGGAGTCGTTGGGATCCTCCTCGTATGTTGTCCTACCTCGGTCTCCTCCTTTCTGTGTCATTTCGAGCTGACGTTGATATTCTTTTTGACGATTGCTATAGCATAACGCATCTCTACATCGAGTATTCGCCGTTTCGACATTCGCCGATCTCCTCCTGACGACTCTCCTCACTTTCACCCTCTCGCTTCTCACTCTCACTCCCTCTCTCTCACCGACATTCGGCTCCTTCCTCTGCTCCTCGATTCTTTCCTCTTCATACGACTCTCCCTCGACGTCGAGCAGCAGGATTCTGCATGTCGAAAGAGATGGTTCAGATTGGCCTGCCGCCGGTGGAATCGACTTACTATCATGGGGAGTCGAAGCATGCGAAGAGAGTTGGAAGATCGGGATGGGGAAAGTCATCGTTGGGTGTGTCGTTGCCGTTGCGCTGAGGATTTATGGGGTTTATGTCAGTTGGGAGCACAATACCGAATTGAGGGAATATGAAACGACCGGAGTCATGAGAGGTGCAGCAGGAGGAGATAATGATTGTTGGGTCGATGATGAAGGTGTGCCGAGTCCAAGGAGGAGGAGGAATAGTTCGGAAATGAGACAATTGGGAGGAAAAGAGGAACTTCGTCGGTCGAGATCTCGTTCCTCTTTCGATCTACCGTCTGCCTCTTCGACGAGGAGAAGCAACACTCTTCCTGCGACGGGACTACCACCTCGATACTCGGATCCTTCAGCTTCAAGACCCCGTTCTCAGAGTTCTTCAACCGCATCTTCGAATCGACCAAGATTAGTCCTCTTACCAGTCTACGTCGATCGACATGGAAACCCAATAGGATCTCCGACGAACTCTCCATCATCTCCCCCAGCCTATCGATCTCGCTCTTCAACTTCTCCCCATTCTCACTCGAAATCTTACTCTCAATCGAAATCACCTTCTTCGCCTTCAACGCTCAGACCACCACCTCCACCTCGTAAACGTTCCTATTCCGTCAACGCTTCAATCGTCCCTCCACCTTCTAAACGTTCTCCATCCCTTTCCCCTCTCCCCTACACTGAGGAACCTCTTTCAATCTCTCCGCCTTCTTCCTCCGGCTCTACTACCCCAACCTGCACGAGTAATTCCGCGACCGAACGAGGCGGAAAGCTTTCACCGTCCTCGAAGACGACGAGTACTCGAAGGAGTCGACATCGAAGTGAAACCGACGCCGGGATCAGTTCTGCGATTTCACCGAAATTGATCGATCATTCGCCTTTACCTCCTTCAGTGATGGTCTAACGCCATCTCTCTCTCTTGCTCTTCCGATCCTGTTTGTACTCCTTGTATCCCTGATTCGATACCCCCTTTGTTTGTCGTTATTTTTTTCTCCTCGTTTATCGTTACTCCTCGATCACCGACCCTTTGTTCATTGTCCATACTTTACTCGTTCGCGCCCTAACCTCGTTCTGCTACTGTTTGTCTGTATTGTAGCTAGTAACACTCGCTTCGAGATTTCTTCCCCAAGTTTGTTTCCTTGATTTTCGAGCCGAGCCCGAATCAGGCTCATTCTCGAGATCTGGCGAACGGAAGGACTCCGACTGGCTATTCTTCCAGAGCAGAGGAGTCGAAGGAGCTGATGCGCTGAAGGAAGCTTGGACCGTGCAGCGACACTCGACGAATTCGAAACAGCTCGCTCTCGAAGAATGGCAACGAAACGACGAGGAAAGAGAAGAGACCAACTGATTTGCAACCTGAGAGAGACAGAGAGAGACTATATGAAAGAGAGGGAAATACGAAACAACGAATGAAACGAAGCAAACTTTTTGGAGGAATTAAACTTCTAGCTGAACGAAACCTATATACACGAACCGAGAGAGACCCCTTATACTGAACTCTTCTATATGTCTTAAGCAGACTTGGCGGATCTAGCCATGTCGTCGATAGCGTCGAGAATCGTACTTCCGGACCAAGCTTGAGTTCGGCAAGAATCGTGACAGTATCCACCATTTTCGTTTGTCAATTCGGGGAGACCGGCCCAGACGTCAGAGTGGATGTGGGCACGGTGGCGAGAGAGGATCGAGTAGATGTGGTGGTACGTCGAATTGGGATCCTGCGAAAATGCGAGAAAGATCAGTTTGGGACTCTAGCGGGAAAGAGTGAACGAGAGAGCTCACCTTCTTGCCAGCACCGGCTTGAAGATCAAAGATCAAGTGAGCACGGAGGAAGTAACCTGGGAGAAGGGAGACAAGAGTCAGACGTGAGTCGAAGAGGAAGAACTAGCTTGGTGAGTACTTACCGATTGGCCAAACCCATTCCGGTCCTTGATGGTAGTTGCGACCCTTTGCGATGTGAATATCGTCCGAATCGTTCGCATTGTCGTAGTAACCTCGGTAGTCGGGATCAGCGGCGTCGAGAGTCTTGACTCCGAGAGGTCCGACGATGTTCGCTTCGGCGATTGCGAGGGCGTCGAGAGCATATTTGGGGGTGAAGAGCTCGGGAGCGACAGTCATGGCGATCGGGAAGTTTCCTCGGAGTTGGTAATCGGCACGAGCTCGAGCAGCGGGAGTACCGTGAACGTCCTTGTAGATTCCTCGTCGACCGATCAAAGAAGCGTCGATGTCGTATTCAGAGTCCTTCGACGGATCTGTAGAGAAAGGGAGGTGAGCTCTGAGTCGCTGCGTAATAAGGGAGTGAGAGGAAACTCACCACTCGGAACGTAGTAGAGTCGCTCGAACGACTTTTGGATGAGGCTGTCCCATTCCTTGTAGGTGACGAGACGTTCCTTTCCGTCGACTGAAGACGAGATCTGTGTCAGTGTATGAGCTCCACATAGAACGGTGGTCGACTTACTCGTTGCCTTGACACCCTTGTGAGGGAATTGTCCCTTTTCAGAGAGTTTCGCGACCCAACGAAGAGCCGACTTGACGAGTCCGGTGATTTCGACGGGAGCTCCATCACGAGGAGTACCGGGAAGACCTTTCGATCCTGCCTTTTCACTCTCACCCTATTCAAAGAAGATGATTCGCGTCAGAACGAGTCTCAGATTCGAAAGAGTTGAAACTTACCATCTTGTCTTGCCAGGTTCCACAGTTGTGCTCGTTACCACCATAAATGATTCCGGTCTTCCAGTCGACATCGATATCAATGTTGAAACCTTTGTCCGACATTTGAGAATCGAGGTTCGGTCCAGCGTTGTACTCTCGGAAGTGAATACCGCTCGCGTGTCGTTGAAGAACCTCTTGAATGATGTCGGCGACCGAAGTCTCGACGGCGTAAGCTCGAGAATCGTCGTAAGGTACCCAAGTATCGTCGAGAGGGAATCGACGTTTGCAAGTGTCTTTGAGGAGTTCGGTTCCATTCGGTGCCATCTCGACGTAGTCTTGAATGTTCTGAAGCATGAACCAAGGACTGTCGCGAGAGTTGTAACGAGGAGTTCGACCCGAATCGAGGAGGTTGGGGATGAGACCGTGCTTGAGTACCGAACAGAACGCGAGAATGTGATCTCGAGCGGCGGCGAATTGACCAGTGACGAGGAAGAGACCTCGAAGCGAGATGAAGACGTCTCGTCCCCAAGTTCTTGCCCACTGCAAATAAGAGGAACTAAGATCAGTCTCGTCGAGAGAGAGCGAAAGAGTGGCTGGAACTCACGCCTGCGGTAAAGTGAGGAAGACCAGCAGCCAAACTGGGAACAGTCTTATGGGCGTCCAAGCTAGCACTCTTGACTTGTCCGTACATTTGGACACTCGTGAGGGCGAGAGCGTGGGTGAAAGCGGTACCTTCGCGAACGAGAGGAGCGAATTGACTCAAAGCACGATCGCGAGCGGCTTTGAAGGCGACATTGATGACGAGGGCAAAGTATTTGGGTCGAAGGAAAGGAGGAACGTGCTGCTTGATCAAGTCGAAACGAGTCTTGAACCATTCTGCGGGTTTCGAGAGCGAAGGGAAGACGTCGGTTTGCCTGCAACGAGAAAGGAAATCAGCTAAACAGCACGAAACGTGTGAAAGCGAGTTGACTCACTTGTGAAGACGGTTGACGACGTAATCCATCGCCCAAGGTCCCTCTCGAAGGTGAGCGCAGAGAGGGTGTCCGAGATCGTTCTTCTCCATAACGTGACGAGCGTGAGGCATCCATCCTTGAAGACCGCAGTAGACAAGAGGGCCGAGACCAGGAACATCGTAGGTTCCATCTCCCCCAACTAGAAGCGAGGACGAACAGGTCAGCAAACGAGAAGAGGTGAGCGAGCACAGGATTGAACGTACCAGCATCTCGTTCTTCTCCATCAGCGCGGTAAAGCACAACGTTCAGTTCGACCATACCGAGCTCAGAGAACGCTTCCTTCGCTCCTTCGGCGCAAACAGCATCGAGATCGGCGGGCAGTTCGTCCATCCAAGTCGCGAAAACCATGACACTGCCTCGAGGGAACTCGTCGGGAACCGTGATCGAAGAGTACGATTGACCAGTCGACGAGTCCCTCTCGAAAGATCCCTCGACAGTGGAGATAGGAGAGATCGTGGCGTCGAGACCGCGAAGAGTCGATTCGGTGTCGCGAGAAGAGGAAGAGTTGATTGTGACGCTCGATCCGGCGATGAACTTGACGCGAGTACCGTCGAGTCGGATTTGAGGAGCTGTTCACGAAATCGCGGTTAGTCGAAGCGAGGAATGAACAGCACGGGGAGTCTCAGCTCACCATCTCCCTTTGACTTGCCTCCTCCCGAAGAGAAAGCAGTACGAGCGACGAGCAAGTAACCCTTGTGGGTAACGGGGTTGACTCGGTGAGCCGTGATGTACTGTGAAAAGGAAGGCCTCGATTAGCTTCGAGAAAAGAAGATCGAGAGAGATTGCTCCTTACCTCTCCTTCTTGCGAGAAATGACCTTCGACCGCTTCATCGAGAACCAATTCAGTGTGAATGTGGTTCAGCAATCTCTTGACTCCACCGATTCCAGCCTCGACAGCGGTGATTTCGTATTTCCTGACTTCGCTGACAACGTCGAGCAATTTCGGGTAAAGATCGTCGAAACCTCTGTTGGATCCGACGGCGGCACGAGCGAAAGTGACGAGAGAACCAGTGGGGAGGGCGTCTTCGGCGGTACGTTTCGAGAGAGGAGATTCGTTGTCGTGAGTGCAATCCATGAGGAATGCGTGAGGGGTCGAACCGGCGTGAGGGATCACTTTCGCGTTACGTTTCTTGCCGTTGAACGTCACCGTCGCTTGTTCGGCGAGGCAATCGGTGTCCATCGAACCTACGTGAACGAGACGTCAGGACGAGATCCCGTGAGGGAACAAGCTCGAGGATTTCGCGACTGACCGATGGGTTTGCCAAGTCCGAAACCGTAGAGGAGACCACTCTCTTCCTTGGGACTGTTCGAGTCTGTACGATGGCAAACGAGTCAGACCAAGCGCAGAGGAAGGAGAGAGAAAAGAACTCACTCATCGCTTCCCGAATCAAACTGTTGATTCCGAGCCTGCAAACGAAGAGCATGTCCAACTCTTGACTTCCCGTGAACAACTCGGCGCAAACGTAGAGGTTCGGGTTAACCTTCCTCGCTTTGTCGAGCAAGTATTCTCCGACCCAAATCGGCGTCGAATGAGAGTTGTCCAACCTGAATCCATCGAACATTCCGGCGAGTTGTTCGACGTATTCCGTCATGTGCTTCCATAGCCAAGGGTTGTCGTCGGGAGATTGTCCGAATCGAAGTTTGACACAGTCTCCCCAAACGATCAAGTCGCGTCGAATGTAGGTGCGAGATCCGGGAGAGGCGAAATCGAGGAGAGGGTCAGCATCCCAGATCCAACCGTTGTTTGCGAGGGAGAGGAGGTCAGAGTCGTGCTTCGAAGTAGTCGAGTTCTTGGGAAGACGAGTGAAGAGAGATTCGACGAGAGGGTTTCTGAGAGCGAAAGATGGTTAATTTGGTTTGACTCTTCGCTGAATCAAGGGCTTGGACTCACTCTTTCGTAATCTCTCCCTTCTTCGGACCATGTTCTTCCAAACGAGTGTACTTGATTCGACCGCTCGTGTTGTCGAGAATTGCCTTTTTGTCCTGATCGAACTGCTTGTATCGCTCGACATTGAGGACGTCCTCGAGTTTTCCGAAAGTTTCAGTCGCACGTTCAGCCGACTCGGAAGAAGGAGCGAGATCGAGGAGGGAAGAGACAAAGTTGACGGCTTTCGAGTAGTCGGGAGTCGCGTGGAACCGTTTGCCGAGCTTCGACCAGTTCTCCGAGAGACAGTCGCGAGCGTAGACTTGAGCTTGTTCCTCGATCGATTTCGAAGACAACGAACTGTCACCCTTTGCGGCTTTCGATCCAGCTTTCGACCAGGCGGCTTGAAACTCCTTCTTGTGAGTCGCGACGTCGAGAACGTAGAATTCGTACAATTTAAGGGAAGGGAGGAGCTTGTTTTCGATGTGGTTCATGATCTTGTCGAGGTCGGTGGAAGAAGTGAGAGTCGTAGGGAGTCCAAGGGACGCAAGGGAACCGGAGAGTTCGATGAAAGCGTCGTCGAGCTCGAGAGCTCCTGCGAGATGGGGAGAGGAAGCGACCGAGTAACCTGCGACGAAAAGACGAATCAGCATACTGACAGCATGCTCAAATGAAAGTCAAGCTCACCAGCCTCGGGGTGTTCTTCGAGCCATTTCGAGTTGTGAGCGGTGTGGTTGAGGACGACATCGATCATTCCCAACATTCCCCATTCTTCCCTAATCTTCTTCAAGATCTCTTGCATCTTTTTCGTCTTCTCCTTCTGATTCCCCTTCACTTTCGCATCGAAGAGGTCGTCGGAGAATTCGAGTTGTTCGTAAATCGAATAAGGAGAATTACTCTCTCCTCGTTGTTGTAAAGGAGTGTAATGAATCATGTTGTATCCACGTTCTCGCATGGTATCGAGGTGAGGTGCCCATTCTTCGAGAGTTCCCATCCATTTCGCGATGACTGATTGAATGACGAGTCCGTCGAGGGGAAGTGCGACGTCTTTTCCCTTTTGAACGACTCCTCCTTTTCCGACGGGCAGGACAGAGTAAGATTCGGAATCGATAATGCGAGAGCGAGAAGGAATCGTGAGAATCGGATCGACTGAGAAGTATCCAGGTTTTGATTTTGCTCGAGCTTCTCCCGGGAGGTCAGAATCGTGTTCGACGAAGTAAACGAATGATCCTGCTGAGGTGATCTATTACAGACGATATGGAGAGTCAGGCCAAGTTGTTCTCGTGCGGTTTGAGGCAGGGGGAGAGGAGAAACGAACGGGAAGGTCGATTTCGAAAGGTTTGCTGAAATCTTGAGGAAGTCTACAGAATCGCTCGATTTTGAGCTCCCTATCGTGAAAGATAGTTTGGAGAGCACTCACTTTACTCGAGACCACCTCTCTCGTTCGAAAGGTTGACCATCGAGAGGGAAATTCGTATGTAAAATTCCGTTTCGACTCGCAGAAGTTCCGGCATCGATCGTGATTCTCAAGACGTAAGGGGTCGAAGGAGGAGGGAGTCGTAGGAGCTGTCAACAGCAGGTCGTAATCGATCGATTTTCGGTCAGCGAAGTGGAAACCTTTTCGAAAGGAGGCTTTTTTTCCTCGTTGACGTGGGGTCCCAAAGAACCTGGGCTGTACGGGATGGGGATGATAGGAGGAGCGCAAGCTTACAGTCTTTGCCTGAGCTGGAGAACCATCATCTTCGAGAACGACGTTGTACACGACGAGTTCTTTCGATTCTTGAGTTGAAGAAGAAGAGATGACGCTCTTCGCTGCTTGAGTCGAACCAACTGATTTGATCGGACCGGCCGATGAAGGTTGACGATTCGTGAGTGCTGCAGGCATATGACTAAGTAACGGGGTCGTTCGAGAGAAGGAAGAGTGAAGGAAGAGGAGAAGGAGAGAGAGGAGAGAGAAATCGACCGAGGTCAACGAACTTAAGAGAGAAATTTCAAGATGACACGCAAGTCGAGTTGGAGTTTGAACCATTCTTAATTAAACCTGCCTCACTCTACTTCAGTCACTGCTCGGACCGGATGGCTGCTACGAGTACAAGTCTACCAGCCCGGCTCGGAACCACTCTACAACGAGCTCAACGAATCAATCCACGTTTAAACGCCTTCACTCAGCTATCATCTCAATCTGGTCAGCCTCCCGCTTCTCCTCGTGGACCGTCGATCGTACGACTGATCAGCTCTGATCTACAGACCTCGAAACTCAATATGCACGAGTTGATAAGGGTAAAGGAAGACTCGATGGAAAATCAGTCGGAGTGAAAGATATGTTTGCTACCTCGGGAGACGGTTCGAGGACTACTTGCTCATCGAGAATGTTACAAGGTGAGTCACTTCGTCCTATTTGAGCTGGAAGAGTGTCGGATTATTGACTCGCGAGTGAGGAATGTCGAAAGATTACAAAAGTCCATTCGAAGCGACTGTAGTTCGGCAATTGAGGCAAGAAGGCGCTATCGTGATGGGTAAGACGAACATGGATGAATTTGGAATGGGGTGAGTCGACAGCGATGAGCTCTATCGCCGTCCTCGAGGCTAATTCGCGGTCGTTATTTTCAGTTCCGCGAATTTTCATTCCCATTTTGGACCGACCCTAAATCCATCCGGACCTCAAGATATCGACGGTACATTAGGAATGGGAGAATCCGAACAGAGGGTAGCGGGAGGAAGTTCGGGAGGGAGTGCGGCAGCCGTCGCAGCAGATCTTTGCGATTTGTGCGTTACGCCTCAGATTCTTCTCTCTGTTCGCCGCCTAATTCACTCGACCTCGTGCAGCGCTCTCGCGACAGATACAGGAGGATCAACTCGCTTACCGGCATCGTATTGCGGCGTTCTTGGGTTTAAGCCTTCTTACGGTTTACTGTCGCGGTTTGGCGTCGTCGCATACGCTAGTAGTCTCGACACCGTCGGTCTTATGAGCAAAGATGTCACAATACTTAGAGACATATTCGGTACGTCGCTGCCATTTCTTTCAGCGCGACTCGCTTCGATATTGAGCTTTTCCTCTCGTCTGCAGATATCCTCGATCAACATGATCCACGAGATCCTACTTCGATCCCAACTTTCGCTCGAGAAAGAGCCTCAACAGTCCACTCGGATCTAGAGAAGCGGATTGGAGAAGCATTGAACTCGAGCGAGAAGCCATTGAGTGGGATCAGAATCGGTGTCCCGGCTGTACGTTCTCTCTGTCTCCAAACGCGAACGTACTTAGATCTGATCACCTGTCGTGTGCTCTCTCACAGGATCTCTTCCCTACATCGCTCCTCGATCCTTCGCTACTGCCCTCAATCCGCTCCGCCCTCTCTCGCCTGAAAGATCTCGGAGCAACTCTCCATTCCGTTCGACTCAAAACTGCTCCGCTCGGCCTAAGCGCCTACTACGTATTGGCTAGTGCCGAAGCATCAAGTAATCTGGCGAGGTACGATGGGACTGAATATGGTCAGTCTGCGCTCTCGTTGAACATTGCAGTGTCGAATCTAAAGAGTCTAACTCTCGCTTCTTGTTCAGGCTTCCGAGCACCCGAAGACTCGTCAGAAGATGTCCGAACGCCTTTGTACGCAAAAACTCGAACCCTCGGATTCGGCGACGAAGTCAAGAAACGTTTACTGCTGGGCACTTTTGCCTTGAGCGCAGAGTGAGTGACCTCTTTCATTTACAGTCGAGCTCCTTCAACTGAGAACGACAATTGCGCGACAGAGCGTTCGACAACTATTACCTTCAAGCTCAACGAGTTCGCAAAATGATTCAGAACGAACTCGATTCCCTCTTCACCTCTTCGAACCCTCTACGGCAGTCCTCGTCAATATCGAAGGGAGCTGAAACTGTCGATTTCATCGTTCATCCCACGACGATCTCTCCTGCGCCTCTCCTGTCCTCCTTTACTTCGCCTCCTTCTCCCCGCGATTCATCACCGACGAGCACTTCGTCATCATACGTACAAGACTTGCTATCGCTACCGGCTTCTCTAGCAGGTCTACCAGCGATCTCAATTCCGGTTGGAAGAACACAAGGTGGAGACGCAGAGGGTTGGCCGGTTGGAATGACCTTGATGAGTCAGTGGGGTAACGATAGGAACGTTTTGGATGTTGCGAAGATTGTAGACCATGCTCTGCGGAAGTGTTAATGGGAGCCGCAGTCCTAAAGCAGTATTTCGATCTTTTGACCAACTTTGAAATCAGAGATTCGAGTTGCAGAGCGGAAAAGCGGAAGAAGTGGATGCAGCTTTCATAGATCTCAAGAAGCACATCAGGCTCAATGATCTCTTGCAAGAAAGTGCTTCGAAACGCACGAGAGACTCGAAATTCGATCGGGCACTGCCTTTCTCTGTTTCCTCTCACTCCACCTCACTCCACGAGCACGGGGCTCTCAGACAGATAGCTGATCGTACTCATAAGTGATCTGTGAGATCTCTTTCGCCTCTCGTTGGTCGTCAACAGCTTACCGACTCTTCATCATTAACTTCTCTCAACATCTAATAGGAACAACATGCGCGCTCTACTCTCCCTCCTTCTCATAGTACCGTTAGCGCTCAGAGCTATATGTGTTACTCCCGATCCGCCACCAGTCGCGTCGACCTCGACTTCCTACTCCCCTTCCGTCGCCCTCTCAATCGATCAACGCTCGGAAGAGTACATCGCCGCTTATCGACAAGCCGAACTGGAGTCCGACATCCTAGCTGCTGAAGAGGAGGAGGAGGAGGAGGAGGAAGGCTGGACTGCTCACGGATTGGGACTATCAGAAAAAGATACTGAAGAAGAGGAGGAGGAGTTCCAGGTACGAAATGCTTCACCAAGTAGCTCAATCCAGAGCATTGACGTGCAATTCTTCTTCTGGTATCTCGCACAGGAAGGTCAATTCGAAGGCGAAGAACTAGCTCCTCCTCCCCTCGAGTCAGAGGAGCCCGACTCCTTCGAACGACCCTCGACTTCGGCTACTGTTCGTTATCCGATTCTCGGAGACCCCCGAGGTGCCCTTGAAGCCGCTCTCAAGGAGCAGCACTCGGCTGAACGTGCTCGTCAACTTGCGAATGCTCTTACACGTATTCGTACTCGTCAAGGCTGGCCGGACAACGCTCAAGTTGAACGTTCAATCGCTAGGATCGAAGCCTGGCAGGATCTGATGCTCAGTGAACTCGAAGCTGCTGGGACTCTGCCAACTTTCGCTCGCTTATTGTACGTCTTCCCCATTGTCGATAATCCACTGAGAGAGAAGTGCTGACCCGCTTCTCATTTCGGCAGTACTCAACCGGCTCGACGTTACCTAGCTCCCGTCCTCTCTCAATACGCATGGCCGCCCCTTTACGCTCTATTCCGTAACGGTGAATATGAGACCGAACATCGATTTGGCGAAGGTCGCACTCTTTCTGAAAGGATCGTCGAACGAATGGGAGAATTGAACTCCGAGTCAATCGTAAGTTTGTATTCGGGTAGACCCTATCTAGAGGAGCTCTGACAGTTATGTGATCAGATCGGAAACCTCGACGTTTCTTATATCGCATTCCCAGGATCTTGCACCGGCAAGCACCCTGTTTCGAAGTATCTCTCGATTAAACAACGCTCAGCTGTCGAAAGGTTTCATTTTCGAGTCTATCGAGAAATCCTCCAGTATCCTCGCATTATCTTCATGAATGGTGGAGACGTCGAGCTCGATCTCGTTCAACCGCTCGTCGGAGAAGAAGTCTTCGAGATTGAGGAGGTCAATCTACCCTGTCGTATCACTAGTCTTCGCGCCTATCTCCGCCTCTCTTTCATCAGGCTACCTGGAGCTAGCCTCGAAGACTCGAGTTTGCTGATCCGTCGACGGCATCCCCAAGCTCTCGCCGCTTCTTGCAAACCTTCGTTGGTTACTCAGTTACGAGCGGTAAGCTCCGAGTCTACCACACGTCGCCGAAGGAGGGACTGACACATAGTTTGCTACCGGTCCATCAGGATGCCGCTTCGGAACTTCTTCGCGATCTAGCGGCTGGAGGCGAACGTTTACCCGCCAATGAAGCTTTCCTCGCAACCTTCGATCGACAAGATTCGGTATTCGTACCACCCGGGAGCACTGACGAACCTCTCGAACCTACTCGTGTCCCTATCGAATTCCGTCTTGCTCATCTCGCTCGTGTCGAAAGAGGAAGAGCGCAACCATGGACAATGCGACAGCTCCGTATCATCGACGACGCTGTAGCGGAGTGGGTTCGTGTCGTGGTCAATTGGGTTCCTGAACGTACTACCGATCTTCTCCCTTGCGCCAGTCATATCGTCGGATCACCTCTTCAAATGGCTCGCAACCGCTTGCTCGCTCTAGCAAGTGAGACTCGTCACCGGACCTATTCGATTCGTAGCAAGATTCGTTGGGAAGTCACCCTCACTCCTGAAGAAGAGGAGCACCACGCAAAAGCGAATCTGAGGAAAGCCAAGAGGGAAAGTGAGGCCGTGCTACACCCGGAGCGTCACGAACGCTGGAAGGAAGCTCGACGTGATCATAAACGAGACCGCACCGAAGCTGAGCGAATTCGAGCTCTCCAACAAGATCAAGCGAGTTATCAAAGGAGAAGGGAAGAAATGACCCCGGAGGAACGAGCTGGTCGACTAGAACAACAAAGTCAACGTTCGAACGTCCGCAATCTTGTCGTCGTGTCTCCTTTAGACTTTCTCACAAGCTTAAATTGTCCTCCTCAGGTGAGTTCTTTTCCATCTTCTGGCTGTCCTCCCGATTCGAGCTCACCCATTTTCGTCGGACTCGCTTAGCCGCTCGATCCATCGAACGCTGCTTCTCCCCCTTCTGTCGGCTCTAACTTTCTCGTTCCCGCCGTCGGTTCAACAAGCAATTCCGTTCCCTCCCCCTTCTTCCCTATCTTCCACTCTGGTTCCGGTATCGGTCTTCCGGGCTCCTCCAATGTCACCACCAGTAACTCCCCTTCATCCCTGAAACGTCCTCTTTCTAAAGGACCTTCTTCGAAATCGACAAAGAAGAAAAGTTCCAAACAGAAGAAATCCGAGGAGGAGGAGGAGGAGGTCATCACTACCGCTGTTCCACAATCGACTCGTTCTTCCGGGAAAGGGAAAGGGAAGGGGGTGGATAGATCTCCGGACTATGATCCTTCGATGCGTAAAAAGGGGTGGTAGATAATTACTCGGTTTGATACTTGTTTCGTTCTTTCTCAAACTGTACATAGGTTTCTGTCTCTTTTGGTTGTTGTTGTCAGCGTTTCTCTCGTGATTACCCGTACCTCGCAAATCACTTCTCTTTTGCAAATAGCAGATTCTTCACCAGTCACGAAGTCTTCAGCATCTCGAATTCTCGGCAAAGTCTCTCTCTTGCGAGCAATCACTTACAACTCCTTCCTTAGCAGAGCAGCTTATCAAGCATGAGTTCGACCGAACGGTCACAGTCTGACATCGAGAGGTCCCAGGTGAGAGAGAAGCTCGACGACTTGAGTGGTTGAAGCTCAAGTTTAATCGGGGATGAAGCTCAAAGTTCGCTTTCGAGCTTTTCACTGGCTTCCGAATCAGTACTCCTCTCGACGTGAGAGCTCGCTGTAGAGCACTCTCTATAGGCTACCGGGAGAAAGCTACTGCTGATTGGTGTACAAATTTCAGAAACCGAGAAACGAGAAACGAGAAACGAGAAACGAGAAAACAAACAACAAACAGTGAGGAAAGTAACGAATTTCCCCTATCTCAAGCGCTTTTCACCTTGTTGCTCTTGTCGAAGACTATCAATCGATCTATTACCAGGGTACTTCACCGAGTTCCTTGAGGCGCGCGATTTTGGCCGCACGAGTTTTGGGTAAGGTGCTTTTCCTGTTGATGATCTTGTTGCAGTTGCTGATCTCGCTGCAACACGTAATGAACGAAGCGTCAGCGTGTAGAACAACAAGTTGGGAGAAAGTAAGGCTGAGGAGGTGTCGACTAAGCTTACATCCTGATAGCTTTCTCCTCCTCACTTTCCTTCCTTCCACGAAGAGACTGAGTCAAAGCCCATTGACGGTTTGAATTCTTCTGTTTGCCAGAGAGGGGAACCTTGGCGGAAAGGAGAGGGTGAGAAGAAGCAGAGATGAGAGGTTTCGAAGCTTGAGCATCGAGGGCAGCAAGAGCGGCACGAGTAGCCTACTCAACTCGAAGTGCATGTTAGCTTTTGCATCGAGTATGGAAGGCATGAGAGCTCACCGAGAGGGTTTCAGCGTGGAAATCAGTACGAGAGGTAGTACCGTTGAGCATTCCGATCCAGATGCGACGGACGTTCGCCCAACGCTGTCAGAAACGTGTTGATTCAGCTGAGGTCTCCTCGGGGGTACAGAAGAAGGCAGACTCACTTTCTTGGCGAGTACTTTCCCATCTTTGACTTCGTAGAGGAAGACTACTCCTTTGTCTTCGGCGAGGAAAGAGACTTTGTTGTCGGAGGTAGACATTTTGAGAGTTCGAGTTTGAGTTGAGTTTGTGTCCTGTCGAAGAGAGAGGATGGAGAGAAAGAGGAGAAGCGAGGAGACGCGATGTCAATCGAAGAGGAGAAGAAGTGAGAGGGAAGAGGCAGTGGGGAGTGTTCGGAGGAGTCAGTAGTGGACTGAGGAGACTCAGGAGTAACTCTAGATGACTCACGAAAGCTTGAACAAAGAGGAGGATCGAAGTGAGTGGGAGGAAAGAAAGAAAGAGAGGAAGAGAGGGAGATCTCTAGTCGCATCTGAAAGTGAGTCACTCTGACTCGTTTTCGACCTCTTCTCTTCCTCTTCTTCTCGTTGTTGGACCCCTGGTTAGCTCTTCGATTACTCTAACCTTCCCGTAATCGATAGAAGACACCTCGTTACTCCCGGTGGGAAAAGCTTCCCTCTACTTCTCCTTTCTCCTTGCTTCTTCGTCTGTTCGCTATCAATACGGTACCTTAGCATGCGGTGTACTCTGTCGAAGGTCCAGCTGAGAACGTAAGCATCGGCTGAGTAGAAAGAGCGTCGCGAAATCAACATTTTCACCTCCTCGCGATTCCTTTCTTGCTTTCAAGGTTCTCTCGACTTCATCCCTTACTATGAATTTATCCCGAAGATAGACCGCTTCGACCTAATGGAAGCTCAACGAACGTTTGCAAGTATCAGTATCCTTTTAACTGGGGTTTTCCGAATGCGCTTTGATTTTCGCTTTCCTCTCCAAATGCTTACTCGCTCCGCCCAAGCTCTGCTACCTCTACATTGCTACCTCTACATGGGGACTGATTCGGTAATTGCATTGGGAGACTGTATTCTGTCTTCATTCTACTCTGACGTAACGAAAAGGTCGGTAAACTCTGCAACACCCATTTGTTCGAGAGTTGATTGATCCCCGACGAGCTTCATAATTCTAAAAGAAATGCAGGAAAGAGATCAATCAAAGGCTCGGCTGTATACGAGGGTGGAGGAGACACAATCGCGAAACGGTTTAAGAGGAAGAGAAAACTTACTCGTCTGCCTTTTCCTTCGAGAAAAATTGAGTTAAGTGACGAATGAACTTCTGGTTCAACAATGGGGTACCTTCCTCACGCCTTTCCCGGTGGCCGACAGGTACAGGCACGAGAACCTGCAGAAGAACGTGAGATCAGTGAAAGTTGTCGCGAAGTCGAAAAATCGAAGACTTACCTCGTCCATAACAGTTCCATCGTTGAGGGTGACGGTGAGGGCGTTAGAGATGTATCGCTTCTCAGGATCGTGGTAGTCGACAGTGAATTGCTTGTCTTCGACACATTGAATCTGCGAAACAGAGGAAGCGTAAGTCAGGCAAAGCTCTTCTTTCTCCGACTTTTACGGATCATCCGACTCACCTTGGCACGAAGTTCATCGATACGAGGATCAGCAGCGACCTTGTCCGAGTAATCCTCCGTCGTCAATCGACCGAAAATGACTATTCACTCGGAAAATCGTTCGTCAACTTCGCATTCCTCGACGACGCAAGAGGGAAACGAGAAAGATGACTCACGAGGTACGGCAACCATGTATTGAATAGTGTGATCACGATCAGCAAAGTTGTGAAGAGGTCCAGATTTGTCAATGATTCGAATCTGTGGAAACTCAACGTCTTCAGTCTCGTACTTCGAAACAGATAGAGCGCGAGAACTCACGGCAGCTTCTTGAGTACGGATCTTGACGTGTTTGATGTCGTCGGAAGATTTACCGGCATCCTTGAGTTGCTTGTGAATGATGTGAGCGGCTTCGGCGGCCGTTTGAGCGTCTGTGACGTCCTCCGAACTCCCAGTCAGTCGAGTAACGACGACTGTGAGACACTGGAGACTCACGGAATTCAGCAGGGAAAGAGATCTTGAAGAGAACATTCTCCATGATGCTGCGAACGAAACCTCGAAACCGTCAGCTCGATTCACTCCACAACTGACGAAGAGGAAGCGCACTAGGAGCCATAAGGACGTTGGAATTTGAATTCGTTACCCTTGAAGAGTACATCGTAGAAACCCCAAGTCTTCGCCGTGAGCACCGTCGGAATTCCCATTTGACCCCTCTTGACTTGTAAAGCCAAATGAACCGCCCTCATACAAGCGTCACCCGCCGACCAAGATTTCCTCGAACCAGTATTCGGGGCGTGACGGAAAGTTCGAAGAGATTGACCATCGACGAAAACTTGAGAAACGACATCGACGGTTTGATCCCGAGTCAATCCCAACATTTTTGAGACGACGGCGGCCGAGGCGAGTTTGACGAGAACGACGTGGTCGAGTCCGACTCGGTTGAACGAGTTCTCGAGCGCCATACATCCTTGGATCTCGTGAGCCTTGATCATCGCTTCGAGGACGTCCTTCATCTTGAGAGGTTCACCAGTTCGGGACAAGTAATCAGCGACGGCGAGGATAGCTCCCAAGTTGTCGGAAGGGTGTCCCCATTCAGCAGCGAGGAAACCTGAGCATTCACCAAAACCGTGAGATTCTGAGTTTCCGCTGAAATTTCGTCAAACTCACAACTGTTCGCAGGGAAAACGAGTCAGTGAAAGCCGACGAAGATGCTACAGTCTGATAGTACTCACTCGTTGAAGTCGAGCCATCGGATTTGAGTTCCAATAGCGAAAGCACCTCGACTATCGACAAAACCGGGAATCAGCTTGATAACTTCTCTCACAAAATCTCCTAGACTTACACGGGATCCATTTGGAAAGGAGTACCAGGAACCTTTGTACCATTCGGAACGACGGTACCAGGAACGATCGGTTCCATGAGTGCTTTACATTCGGGAGAAACCCTCAACCCTTCGAGTCCACATCCGATCGTATCGATCAAACAGAGACGCGCGGTCGAGTAGGCTACATCGGAGTCAATCTATGAAACTCGCGCAGCGGTTAGGCCTGAGAGATGGGAAAGGGAGACTAGGGAGGAGGAAGCGAGACTCGCCTTGTAGTTGTGAACGTAGTCGGCAATGTCTTGAATGACCTTGTCCGATTCAGGTCGGACCTATCAACACATATAATCCAGTCAGTCATCGTCGGGAGATGTTGTGTCGAATTACCGGAACTCGTGGGGGAGGAGAAAGCGCGGGAAGAGAGAGGGAGTAGGGAGAACGTACGGTAGATTCACCCATTCCGTGAGAGTTTCGTACTTGACCCATTTTACTGAGGAGAGGAGAAGAAGCGGAGGAAGGGAGGGAAGGACGGGAAAGAGGGGAAGTCGACGACGACGAAGAAGGGGAAGTCTTGCGGAGAGAGTTTGAAGCGATAGAGATTGAACGACGAGAGCTAACCGACGTGAAGGTACGTTGAGCAGTCGAGCGCAGGGATAGCATCGGATGAGAGAAAGTCGCCGAAAGAATGAGGAAGGAAAGAGAGAATCGAAGAGTGCGAAATTGTGCGAAACTCTCCGACCTCGATTACTTTGCCCATGACAAGAATACTGCTTTGAATGAAATTACGACTAAACGAATGAACTACAACTGAACAGACAAAGAACTCGTATTGGTCCCAGCTCTTCCTCTTCTCCCTCCCCCTCCGATCGAAGCGAGTAAAACTTCCGGCGAAGTTTTCTTCGTTCTCCTTTTCGACGGACTATGTTCAGATCCACCATTCGTCGTCGCACTACTACCCATCGTGAACATACTCGAAGAGCCCGTTCCTCCACCTCTCATACTCGAAAGTGAAGGAGTTTGAGATTGTCTCGCACTCCTCAAACCCATCGAAGGAGATCCTCCTCCTCCGTTACCTCCGCTAAGAGAAGACTGCAGATCGGCTAGGGAGGGAGTACGCATCGAACCGGGTCCACGAGAAGGTGGCGACGTCGTTGCCGTATGAGTCGAAGCGTTGGAAACGAGACGAGTTGAACTTCCGAGAGGTAATTGTAAAATCGATCGAGAGGGACCATTCACGCCTCCGTTTGAGTAAGGGGAGGCGAAAGAAGATGCTGTCCGGACGAAGGAACGAGAATCAGGGACAGTCACGTCGTAAGGAAAGAGTTAGAAGCGACTCACATCTCGTTCGCGAGGCCAGTTGAGGAGTCCAATTTGCTCCCATCAGCGCAGCTAAGCTCGTCCGATCGAGCCCAGTCGCAGCTTGGAGAGCGTCGGAGAAAGCGAGTGCACCGATTACGGTTTGAGCATCGAGTATTGTCGAGCCGGAACGAAGGGTAGACCGAGAAGCGAAAGAAGTCTGAGCGTGATGAGAAATTCCGAAAGCCGGCAGCACGGAAGGCTTTGTCGAGTCTATAGCCTATCACATGCGACACCATGTGTCAGTCTCGCTCTTTTGTGGAGTTTCGAAAGTTCGCACACTCACATCTTGACCAATCCTCTCCACTTCCCTCACTCTCCACGTCTTTCCAATCTCCCTGATCGTCCCCGCAACCATCTCCCTCGTCGCCTGCATCCTCTCGTTACTCGTTTCCCTCCCTCCACTTCCTTTACTCCATTCCTCCGCCTCCCGATCCAAAGCGAGTAACATCGGAACTCCTTCGAGCAACGCCGTGGTCGATCCGAGTCGATGACACGCTTCTAGGAGATACCGAATCGATGAGTAATCGAATAGAGCGGCGGGACCGCAAGGAGAACTCGAGTGGAAGGAAGTGTTAATCGTGGGAGGTCGGGAAGAATTCGTAGAGTCGACCGACATTCCTCGGAGGGAACGTTGAGATCGAACTCGAGCCAATGGGTGAGATTGATCGGCTGTTGTAGGTCGAGAGGAGGAGGAAGACGAAGCGGGAGAGGCAAGGTTCGGAGAAGTCGCGAGATGGAAACAGGTTGAATGGAGTGATCGCCAGAAGCTCGAGAGTTCAGGAGGGAGAGTAGATCTACATTCGAGGGATTTGTAGTCGAGTTCGGTCTCGAGGTAGACGACAACTGCTCGAACGTATTCGGAGCGAAGGATTGAGTCGCCGACGGTGAGGAGGAACAGAGATTTCTCGAACGTTCTCGGGGAAACTCGATTCCGTTGTCCGCTTGAGGTCGATTGTTGTGGATTCAAGTTCGTTCGGTCACCAACGACGATCGAAGGTCTTGAATACTGTTGCAAAGACGGAAGTTCCTTCTTCCCTCGTACCGTGAAGACGTCGTCCTCTCCATGCGCTGAACTCGATGCAGTTGCCCCAAGGTTGAGTCCATTCGTTGTCGTAACCGGCGGAGGTAGGTAAGATCGATCCGGACTCGACGTTGTCCCGTTCTGCCGCACCGTCATTTCCGATACTTCTTTCCGTCTTTCCTCGAGCACTCTCGGTCGTTCGTGCTCGGTTCTCGAGCTTCCATCAACCGTTCCCTCGCTTCTATGAGCTTCTTCCAACAGTAATCTCATCGCCACAACCAATTTCGTCGCTGCCGTGACTTTCTCTTCTCCCCCTCCTTCCTCCAGTCTCAACGTTTTAATGAGATCGACAACGTCCGAAACGAGGTCGTCCAATTGATCCGCATAGTAAATCTTGCTCGCGAGGGCCGAAATCGTCGACAAGATCGGTCTCGTCAATAAATCTTGATCTCTTTCCACATCAATGTCATGTCGTTCCGTCGAGAACGCTTGATCCGTGGGAGGACCACTAGTCGTGGCGGGGGTAGATCGTGAATTCGGGTTTGTTGGAGAAGGAGGAGGTTTTGATCGATTCGGGGACGAGGACGAAACTTTCGCTCTTCGAATCAAGAGCTCTCCTAACGTATTAAGGACCCCTCCGACTCCTAGTCCGTGCAAGTGAGTCTTGCCGCGCAGGAGAGTCGCGAGAACGTAGAGTAAAGTGACGCTCTTGTGAGAAGCTTCGGTATCGTTGATTTCCCGAACCTGATCGACCCACCATTGCAGAACTCCGGGTCGATAAGACGGCGCGGAAGCTGATAGGAGGGAAGAAGCGAGCCATTCGACGAAAGGTTGTGAATTGCCGTGCCAGAGCTCGCCGGATCGATGTCGATTCAAGAAAGTCGAGAGGGACGAATGAAGTGAGATGAGCTGGGAAGAGTCGGAGAGACGGGCGATGAGACGGAGTGTAGGGACGGCGATCGAGGCGAGGTCGTGCGGGGATGGAGGCGACGAAGGGGAGGAGATCGAAGGAGGTTTGCGGTTCGATAGTGAAGGCGACAATCTTGATGTCCCGGTTTCGGCGTCACTCGTGTTGAACCTATGAATGAGCGCTATCGTCAACGTCACACGTATGACTATCGTGAGTGAGGAGAGAAACGCACAGCTTTTTGAGATCTTGAGGAGGAGTAGGATAGCAATTCGCGACGAGGGCCAGTGCAATATATTCGATTTGTAGCTCAAAATCGTTTGCTGTCTGATATAGGATATCTGATCTTGCGGCGGCTTCGAGTGCTTTCAGGGCTACTGAACGAGATCTGTTGAATCGAAGGTCGAGTGAGTTTTCCGTCCATTCTCGAAATGACGCAATACTCACGATTCTGCTTCGGTTCCTTGTAGCTGTGCTAGATCCGAGATGAATGATAGACACCGCAAGTACTGCTTCCCGAATCCCTCCTGCAAACCGAAGAAAGGGGGACTGAGCAGAGTAGCAACCGTTCCAAACTACAAGGTCACGCTCATCAGCTTCGTCACAGTCTCACCCGTACTGAGAGCCAATCACTCACAAGGGAAGCGCCTTTCGCTTCAAGCTCCGGATCTCTCTTCTTCGATCCATCCGTTCCAATGCTCAAAGCCAATTCCGCCGCTTTCAACGCCTCCTCCGCAACGGCTTTAACCAATTCCCCTGCCGTATCTTTCCCACTCTCTCCACACTCGATAAGCAGTCCTCTGATGATATCCAAAGTTACTGCGAGATCTTGACGAGCTTTCGTTCCATTTCCACCATGTTTATCTTTCGTCGCTCGTTCGAGGAGGACGTTGATCACTTTCGGGAGTTTCTTCGGTCGATTGACGGCGTAGAACGAGAGTTTACCGAGTCCGTTCGAGACGGGAGAGGGGAGAGGTTCGGAAGAGGGAGAGGAAGAGGAAGGTGCGGGCGGATAACATTCTTTGATCAGGACTAGGTGATTCGATTTGGGAATCAATCCCATCCTGTCTTATCGGTAGGGTCGTCGAGTTTCGAGAGAGGTGAGAGAGTGAGTTAATGTGATCGAGATGAAAGAGGATGATGACACCGCGAGGGAGTCGAGGGGTATCGAGGTCGCAGGGTGAATCCGCTTTGTTCGTAGAGTCGAAGCGTACAGCTGCGAGTGAATAGCGATCGAGAAGAGCGGAGAAAGATCAGAAAGCCGGCGAACTTGAGAAAGACTATTTTTTGGTAATTCTGCTGAATGCTTGATACCGTTCCGACTACTATCACTTACTAGATGAGCGTACAGCAAGGGCCTGCGGGAAGCGTCTCTCGAGGAGGCGGAATTTCTCCCCACTCGGAGCCTGTCGCGATATCGCTGTCTCCTTCTCTCTTTCTTCCGCCTTGCTCTGCCAACCCCGATCTCTGACAGTAGCAGCACACTGCCAGCCTCGATCACCCACACGACACGAAGACAACCACTCCCTGTCACTCAACTGTACTCGTCATCGATTTCAAGACTGATCAACAGCATGTCTTCCTCGCCTGCTCAACTACTCTTGGTCGGAGCGAGCGGTAAGCAGGGTGGAGCGACTCTCAACGCCCTCCTCGCAGCCGGCCACCCTCCCCCGGCAATCACCTGTCTCACTAGAAACGTCGATTCTCCCGCCGCCCAAAAAATCAAAGAGAAAGGTTGTCAACTCGTCAAGGGTAGTTTGACCGATATCCCTTCGTTGAAAGAAGCACTCAAGGGAAAAGATGCGGCGTTTTTGGGTGAGTCTGCCCGAAAAGAGTTTCGACGAGTTTCGCAGGATTAATCGCAGTATCTTCGCCTTGTTTCTAGTGACGGTGATTCCCGAGAAAGGACAACCAGTCGAAGAAGAACAAGGACGCAATTTCATCTCCGCCGCTTCGGCTACCAACCTCCCTTATCTCGTCTTCACTTCCGTCGCTTCCGCTTCTCCTTCGTGCGGAATCCCTCACTTTGAGTCGAAAGCGAGGATTGAAGAGTCCCTCAAAGATTCTGGTATCAAACATTCGATCTTACGTCCTGTTCGTTTCAACTGTCTTCTCCTCTCCCGAAAAGGCGTTCTTTCGTTTCCTCCCTTCAAATGGAGTTCGTTCACTGACGTTCGATTGCCCCCGCTGATCGTAAACGCGTGAATAGGTCGCTTTCTTCGATAACTGGCCGAAGCAGAGTGGAGTGGCTCAAATGATGGCGTTGGGTTTGTTCGATGCCGCTTTGAAAGGGAAACCTTTGCAAATGGTTTCTTGCGATGACATGTCAGTACTGCTCTCGATCTCACTCTTTCTTGACACGGTCTGAGTGTTTCTGTGTGCATGTTTGACAGCGGTCACTTCGCAGCTCAAGCTTTACTCAATCCCGACAAGTTCTCCGGACGTACGATCGATCTCGCCGGTGATGAACTCACGATGGAACAAGCTCGTCAGATCTATGCGGAAGTCCACGGAGGCTGGCTTCCTACGATGAAAGCCTGGGTAAGTACAACCTATGACTCTTCAAGTTTGAGCATTCCTCACTGATTCTTATCCTTCTTTCCGTAGATTCCCGGAGTTGCTCTGTTGGCTTTGCCGTATGATCTGAGGATGATGTTCTATGTGAGTCGAACGATTTGATCCAGGAGTTTAACTGTCCTGTCGCTAACAGATGTACGGTTCCTGGACCTCTCTCCGCCGATCACAGTGGTTCCGTGAGTCCACTGATCTTCCCTCTAGAACACTCGAAGAAAGCTCACTGACTTCGCTCCATCGACAGACAACGAGGGATACAAAGTCTCAATCCCAAGCGTCAAATCTGAACATCCCGCTCTTCTCACTCTCGAAGATTGGTTACGCAAGAAAGACGACGAGTAATCTCCCACAACCGCTTTTGACTTGACCGACTTGAAACGTTCATAGTTTTCTCGCCTGATTCTGATATCCTAGACCCGACTCTTTCTACTTTCCTGTACTTTGTTGTTCTCTCGCCTCGTCTTAATCTGTCTCCTGTCTGTTCATTCTCTCTCCTGTCTCTACTGATCCTTGTCGCCCTTCCCTTCGTCTGATGTCAACTCGAGCTCTGTTTCCTAACAACCTGACTCAACCCGAAAGAGAGGGCGTTTGCTAAAGAATCGGTCCGAGCGGGAAACTAGGAGGTCGTCGGTGACTTCCAACGAACAGAGAGATTGCAGAAATAGTGTCTATGATAGGAAAGATTCCGAAAACACCTTGAGAGAGTAAAAACAGCGAAGAAAGACCGATCACAAACGAATCGAATCAAAACTCCGACGAAGACAGATCATACAGAGACACTCCCGATTCCTCTTGCGTGTACGGACCAGCGTACACTCCATTCCATCCACCTGCATCTAGTTCCCCTCGAATTGTTTCACTTTATCGAAAACCGACGAAGCCGACGACGAAATCGGTCTCGGAGCCCTCGCTCCTCTCAATCTCCCACTTCCTCCTGTTCCTCCTCCTGCCGTCGCAGTCTTATCTCCAGCTCCAGCGGTGGCAGTGGCTTGTACCGAACGACGTTTGAGCGAAGTCGAAGAAGTTAAAGGTTTATCTTCCTCCTCCTCCTTTTGCGCTACGGGGACCCGAACAGTCGAAGAGTCGTCGTTCGAGGAAGGAGGAACGAAAGAAGTTTCAGATGCCTCGGAGGACGAGGGAGGGACGAATGGGGTTTCGGTCATGGTCGTGGAAGGGACGATTTGAGGTTTCTCATCGTCTTCGGTATCGACCTTTGTCTCCACATCGAGAGTCGGATCCTCCTCCTTCTCTTCGTCGCGAGGGAAAGCGCTAGTACTTTCCATTGGACTCGCCGCGAATTGAGTAGGTTGTTCTCCCTCAGGGACGATCGGAACGGGAGGAGCTAAACCCTCCGTTTCCAATTTGAGAGAGGAAGAAGTCGACGATTCTCCTTTCTCAGGAGCGGGAGGCGAAGGTAGATCCTGTTGAAGACGTTCTTGTTGTTGTCGTTCTCGTTGCTGTTGTTCGAGTAGGTAAGCGTTCGCTTGATCCGGATCTATCGATTCTCGATTAGTCAATCCCAGGTTCGTTCGAGACGGTCGAACGTCGATTGGTTTAGTACGTTGTCGACGCGGTTTGTATCTGCCGCCACGACATACCCTTCAGTCAAGCCAGAATGACTGAAGCGAGATTCGAAGACTGACCTTTCTTGTCGTTCCTTTTTCGCGGCTTCCTCAATTTCGTGCATCAACCCTTCACCTCCTTTGAGTAGTTCTCCGACGACAATAGCGGGGAACCGATCATCGAGAGTTAGGGCGGTTTCTTGTTTAGGTCGTAACAGAGGTCGAGAGAGCGAAAGGGATAATTTCGAAAGATAAGTTTGACGAGAATCGCTCGATGGCGAATCTGAGATCGGTTCAAGCGTAGTGAGAGGGTAGAGGCGGGACAAGAGGAAACGGAGAGTCTGTTGTCGTGATACAGTCGCCTCAGTCAGAGGGGACTCCAGTGAGTGAAGCGGAAGGATCACCAACCTGAAAATGAACCGCCGGTAACTTCGCTAAAACTTTGATTAAGCCTTCTCGATCAACTCCTTTTCCTCCTCCTCCTTCTTCATTCTCACCGACGCTCGTAACTCGTCCGGGGAACAAACTCCTCAGCTCGTCGTACGCGGAGAAACTGATCACCGGGACTTCTAATTCGAGTAACCAAAGTTTGACGACCGAGCAAAGGATTGGCAAGTCGAAAGGTCGGAACAAGACTTCGAGTTCGGATGGAGGGAGATGGTTGACGGTTTGAGGGGAGTTGAGGAGGGATCGGAGAGCGTGCTGAGTTGAGAGAGGAGTTTCGTATAGCCAGGATTTACGTCGTTCTATCGTGAAGAATCGCAATTACTTAATTCCGTGAGTCACTAGAACTGAAGAGAAGCGAGACCCACCATCTGTATTCTCGACCGACTTCATCCTCCTTTCAATCTCGTTCAACAGCACAATCAATACTTTCGGAACTTTTCCATTTTCTTCTCCCTCCATCTCACTCGAATTCGTCTCATCATACTTTCTCAAATCGATCCCAAACGTGTGTGTATACTCCTCCGAGTAATGACTAAGGAATCCAATCGGTCTAGGTTGGAAAGCTCCCGTCCTCCTCCTCTCGATCAATAATTTGAGATCTTTCTCCGTTCGGATCAGTTCGAGAGTTTGATGGACTCGTTCTTGAGACGCTTGGATTTGTTTAGGCAGATCAGAGATTGCCGAATGGAACGATTTGAGGACGGATGTCGCGGCTCGAAGTCGATCGGATTCGCAATGTTGAAGATACGGGAGATGGGTAGAGAGGAGTTCTTCGAGTTGTAGACTAGATAGTCGCAAAAGGGTGGGCTGAGTGAGATCAAGAGCGGGAAGAGGGAGAGAGAATGGCTCACCGGAGAGCATCGAGAGATTGAACGGCTAGTTTGTACTGTTCTTCACTTAATTCGGCTTCCCTTCGAGCTCGTAAGTATCGTTCTTCTCCAGATTGAGGCCCAGCTACTTTCGACAACAACGAAGAGAACCTAACGATCGATGGGTCAGTGTCAGAGATCGTTCGTCGAGGAAAAGAGAGGAAGAACAAGTCACTTTGTTTTACTGAAATCCAAAGCAGCTTTCACGTTCTTCTCATCCATCAATTTCTCGACTTTCCACGTCGTATTCGTCGATTCCTCCGCTTCGTGTCCCTCCTCCTTCGTCGACTCGTTCTTCGCTCCGCCATTCTTATTCCTCCTGACGGTCAAAGCTCTGCCCAACGCCGCGACGACACTCCCTCCCGTCGCTCCCGATCGATCAATGAACCCTTCTCCTCCTTGACTATCATCCCCATTATCGATCGGAGGTAACGTTCCATCGTCCGAACCTTGTTCTTCGTCCGTTTTCGCGTGTCGATTGAACCGAGTACTCAGTGATCGAGCTAAGCTGGTTGAAGAAGTCGAGGGGGATAGAGGGGTAGAAGAGTCGTTTTGATCGATTTCGAAGGGTCGGGGAGGTAAAACGATTCCTCCTCCTCCAGATTGAGATTTCTCCTCCTCCTCTCCTCCTCCTCCTGCACCGCTGTTCGCCGAGGTTGTCGAACGTAGGAGTGCTTCCCTCCCTCTAACAAACTCCAATTCGTCCTCCGTCTCATCCAACACTCTACATTTCTCTCCGTAAACTTCTCTCGATCTCTCAACGACCGATTTCGATTTCTCCCATTCGATCAACACTTTCTCGACCGTTTCTCGGGATTGATGGATTCGTTGAGAATGCGAAGTGGACCATTTCGAGAAGGGGAGATAGACGGAACGCTGTGGACACGAGAACGAGACGGTTCAAGCGGTGTTAGCTCTGAAACAAAGCGAGAGAGAAAGAGAGCGACATACCATGAGTTCGTCGGCTAGTTGGTGACGTGATTTGGACTCTCCTACGAGACTAGTCAGGATCGCTTCGAATCCCATTCTTAAGGAAGCTCCTTCATCTGTTCCAGCGCGAGAGGTTCGAGCGAAATCCAACAGTCAGTTCCTCCTCCTATCGGACTCGCTTTCTCGATGCTACAAGTACAGTCAGAGTGTGTAGCTCACCACTAGCGAATCCATCCCTCCTCAAAGCAGGTGGAAGTAATTGTTGAGCGATCAACCTTTCACTTTCTACTCGATCTTTCACTGTCGCGAGGATCTCTGAAGATTGGACGATCCCTGATTCGAGCGCTGTATAGATTGACGTGAAACCGGTACGGTAATCTGTAGACCAAAACTGCGAGAGGGGAGAGAGGAAGAGGTGTGAGCGGGGAAACGTAGAGGGGAGAGAGAGGGAGGGGACTGACAGAGTTGGAGAATGTAGGTGGTAGAGTCACTGAGGATTGCACTCTCGGCGTAGGTGGTTCAGTCATGTCGTATGTGGTCGGAAGTGTGAGAGAGAGAGGAGCGCATTATGCAGACGCTCTCTCTCCCCGCGTCACCGTTACAGTACTGCGTTTCGTACTTCTGCTTCATTGCTTTAGAGTGCTCTTCAAACTGCGGGACTATCTCGGTACTACCGAAATGAACGAAAATGAATGAAATGACGTGTCCAAATTTCGTTATCGTCTTTCCGAAAATTCCCTCCTGTCTTTTCTCCCCAACTGACTCACTCGTCGACCCAACCAAGGTTCCGGCCTATCCGAGTAGCCCCAAGCCTTTTCTCCACACGAGGTTGTGAATGCTCAGCACGACGACTAGATCCTTGAACAGACTAGTTTCGAATCGATTCCCCAAGACTTCTCCCATCTCTCGTCCCACCACCATTTCTCTCCTCAGGTCCCTCCCCAACTCCCCTACTCTCAATCGATCAATCATGTCTACTTCCGTCGCTCAAAACTCCTCGTCTTGTACCGATCTCCTTCGCGGGATTTTAGACGCCAACGAAACTTATGTCGCCGCGTTCTCTCAAGCCGACCCTACCTTGCTCAAGAAACTTCAAAAAGGTCAATCTCCTCGAATCTTTTGGTTGGGTTGTTCCGATTCGAGGGTTTCGGCAGAATTGGCGACTGGAGTTGCTCCAGGTTCGATTTTCGTTCACGTACGCTTTCTCTTACCTCTCCCTTCTCCTCTCAATTGATCGAGCTGATCGTAGGAGATCCTTGTGAGTACAGCGTAACATCGCTCAATGCTTCCACCCTGGAGATCTATCAGCTTCGGCAGCTCTAGCATACGCAGTTCACGTTTTAAAAGTCGAAGCAATCATCGTTTGTGGTTCGTCTCTCTGTCCTCCCTTCTCCCTCTCGAAACGCTCAAACTGATCCAGTAAGTGTAAAATGTGATAGGTCACACTGGATGCGGAGGAGTTCGTGCCGGTATGCAAGCCGCGTTAGATCAACAAGAAAAAGGAGAATCTCTCGAAACTCCCGAACCTGGTTCCGTCGCCGACGTAATCTCGAAATGGATCGCTCCCGTTAGTCTATCCCTCTCGTTCCCATCTTCTCTTCTCAGGCACTGACACGCGCGCGAGAGGGTAGATTAAATCGATCGCCTCTTCCCAAATTTCCGGCGCGAAACCTCAAGATCCTCTCGACAATCTCTCCCTCGCCGAATTAACCGATTCCCATGTGAAAAACACGGTAGAGAACGTTGTTGCGTCGGATATTGTTCAAGCTGCGTGGAAAGAAGGAAGGGAATTGAGTGTACATGGATGGGTTTATCATGTTGGGAGTGCGAGGTTGAGGGATTTAGATGTCGGGTACAAGGGAGGTGAGTTAACATCCATACTCTTCACGATGAGTTCAGCAGGGACGAGACTGATGAGAGTTCTTTGAGAGGGATAGTTGGTGTAAAGGCGGATAGTCTTTCTCGACCTTCGACTTATGCCGAATCGGAACCCAAAGAAGACTAAATCCGCAAGAGGAGTCAGTATGTTATCTGTTTATAGAAGCGCGATCCCGGTCAGTCGTTGAGACGTAGAGGAAGCTTAAAATCCGAGAGTCGAATGGGTTATAGAAGAATTGAGTTTGTGAATCAATCCCCTTAGTTTTTATCAGTACTCATCACAAAGCGACTCGCACCGACGCTTGCTCTACGTAGAGAGAGTCTCAAAGGATGTTAGGAGAGAACGAGAAGGATTGCACGAAAAGGACGGATTCACGAAAAACAAAAAAACTAATAAAATCTGTATTTAATCTGTAGAACGAAGGAACGGTGAAGCGCAGAGGAGATTATAACTAAACTAGCTAGAGTGAAACTGAGTAACATATCGAGAAAGAGAGAGGGAACGGAAAAGAACAAGAGATACTTAGAGGGCGAAGAAAAAAAGGTAAAACTTGAATGAAGGAGAATTTGATCGAGAGGAAACACACTCGAAATACGAGAGAAGTAAAGAGGGATTAGTGAGACTAGGAAACGAAACGGAGAGAGTGGGAAAAGATAATGCTTTTTGGGGGCACAGAGAATAGAAAGAGAGAACTGACAAAACGAAAAGAGGGAGATTGAACTGAGAGAACGAAAAGCACAAAATAACGGATAGGGTTGGTGGGTGACGTAAAACGGAAAACGGAAAAGTGGGATATCGAGAGAGAGAGAGAGAACAGTCGAAAACAGATAGGTAGCGACACTTTTCGAGGTTTTCGGTTTTTTTTTTCCGTCTTCTCCTATAACGACTTAGCATCTAGTGTTCGTTCCCATTCGAGCTCGCATAAAGTACTCCTGTCGCATTCGCACCATTCGACGCTGCTGCCGGGGGCGGAGGCGTAACTTTCCAAGCGTCCGTTCCACCCAAACTTCCATTCCCCAACGGTGTCGAAGATCTCGCCCCTCTCGCTCCCGACGGGGTTGCACTTCTCGACCCCGTTCCAATCGGAGCAGGAGGAGCCGGCGAAGTACCTCGATTCGAAGCGGAAGATGAACTAGGTGGAGCTTGTTGAGATGAAGTTCCGAACAAAGCTGATTGAGGTGGGATTCCGGAGGAGGATTGGGGAGGGGAAGGAACGTGACTCGAAGAGGAAGCGTATCGTGGTTGTTGGGATTGGTATTGTTGTTGTTGTTGAGGATGAGGATAAGCTTGTTGAGCGATCGAATGGTGAGGAGGAGGAGGAGCGGCGAATAGAGGAGCGTGATGGAAAGATGGAGGAGAGAAAGGGGCGAATCCGAAAGAAGGTCCACCGGGTGAACCTCCAGGAGGAGTATCGGCTGAAAGTCCAGGGTAGTTTCCACCGGGAGGAGAGAAAGCGGGATTAGGCATTCCTCCGTAAGAAGTAGTCGATAGAGGTGGAGGCTGTTGTCGAGATTGTTGTTGTTGTTGTTGAGATTCGGGTAGAGGTGGTTGAGGAGCACCGTAAGCTCCAGTTCCTAATCCGAATCGAGATGCGTTTCCTCCTCCTCCTCCTCCATTTCCGCCAGTTTGCTGTTGCTGATTCGGAGTTCCGGAGGAGCCGTTCGGATTCGGTGAACCTGAAGTAACTACGCCTGAAGAAGCGGGAGGAGCGGCGTAAGATTGGTATTGAGGGGCGGTGAAAGGACTCGCGGAAGAAGTCGATGCGCCTCCTCCTCCTCCTGATTGCGAAGAAGCAGCCTGATGATGACGAGGAGCCGCGAGGGGGACGGGAGCGTAGGCGTATTGGGAAGGAGGGAGAGAAGCGGTAGCGGGAACGTAGACGACGTGCTGAAATGAGGGAGAAGTGTCAATTTGCAATCTGTGCGATCGAAAAGAAACACCGCTCACCTGAGTGTAGGGAGATCCAGCGTAAACTCCAGCATGTTGAGCATGGTAAGGATCCGCCAAATAAGGTCCACCGAGCGCTATTTTCTCGCAGAACGAGTCCAAATCAGTTTCGCTCGAAATCTTGCTAAAGTTTGTAGGGAGGTGAAACTCACGCATAGCCAAAGGAGCGAAAGGCATATAGGGAGGAGGTTTCTGTTGTAACCTCGCTTTCGGATCTCCTTGAACGGTTCTACCTCCGGGTCCCGTCAAATTCGCCGCTTGGAATCCTTTCGGTCCTTGAACTAGTTCGTACTCTACTTCTTCTCCCTGCGCATCACGACGAGTGATTAGCCTCGACGGGGATTATGACAAAGGAGAGAGGAAAAGACTTACCTCGCCGAGGGAACGGAATCCACCTTTACCCGAAATCGCACTGAAATGACAAAACACTGTACACTCTTCGCGTTAGTACTCAGTACTCGAAGAGTTGCTCGAGTTCGGATGAGACGGTGCTTGCCTTCCTGTCCACCCAAAGCCGCCGGATCATTATCCACCACAAACCCAAACCCTTTCAAACTGTCTGTCAAACCCCAAAACCGCTCTGCATCAGTCTCTCCTTCTCTCTCTCGCAGTCCGAAACGAGTTCGGACTCACTGAAGAATTTAACGACACCTCTCCTCCTCTGAGGTTCCTGCAACTGTACATGTGGAGGAGGACCCGAATGAATCGGAGGTTGCATAATCTGATGAGGTTGTAATCCTCCCATTCCAATCCCCATTCCCATCACTGCCTGTTGTTGCTGTTGTTGACCAGGGTAAGGTGAATGACCTCGTCCTCCTCCTCCTCCTAGAGGAGTTCCACCACGAACGGTTTCTGAAGAGGAGGCTCCTTGTCCTGGTCCTTGTTGCCCGCCGAACGGTGAAGGGTTCCCGGCACCTGAACCGAGCGATAACCTAGCTAATTCTAGGTCGAGTGACATTGTTCTCTAGCCGTCGTTGCTTTGACTGGAAGGCGAGGGAGATCTGGAGACTGGTGGCTTGAGAGAGAGAGAGCGGGGAAAAACAGATTCTGGGCCGTAGGAAGCGCGTGGGTCTGTCGTGTATTCTGTAAGACTTGGCGACCTTTTGCGGGTTCGAGCGTCGAGGGATAGAGTGGGAGGAGAGGGACGACTGCGTTGACCTTCGGCGACGAGAGGAGAGAGGAGTGACGGTTGGATCGAGGGTACGGCGGTTTACTGCTTAGCTATATAACTTCACTTGAACTGCTTGTGACTGAAGAGAGTACTGCTGAACTTGAGTGAGGAGAAGAAGTGGAACTGGGAGCTGACGTTCGCGCTCCTTTTCCAGACCCTTCGTCGATCGGACAGCAGCAGGCATTAGGCTTTTTTCGAGGGTTTGTTTCACAACGCTACCGTATTCTCTACTGCACGTTACTGTAACTCGTTACTTGCTCGCCGACGAGACTCGAGCGCACTTCTCGGGAAACTTCGCTTGAGCATGGTTCTCTTCTCTCGAACCCTCTCTCTATTCAGGCCGTACGCACGAGGATCTAGCGTAGACTGTTCGTGAAAAGGTTCGTGTCGAGAAGAGGAGTCAGGAGAGAAAAAAAGAAAAACTTGTCCGAAATTCGTTCACGTTTTTTCTTCTTCGCGGAGAAGCTTCGAGTGTGGAGTGAGTGAGAGACTTTCCTTTCCTTGACACTGCTCGTGTGAGTCACTCGTCGTGAGAACAGGAACGAGTGATTGCTTACAAATACGCTTTTGAACTCGATACAACGACAACTTTTTGACTGATCGAACTACAATTTTCTTTTCCTTTCCTCCTCCGAAGGCCTCCACCTCGCTCGAGCTTAGCTTCACCGCACCCTCGAGTCCAGCTAGTACACCCCTGGAATCACGATCCATTTCTGACCCTTTTCTTTCCATTCCTTCGTTCCAAACGTCCGTTCATACCATTTATGGCCTGACCTCGCTCTCGGTAACATGACTCCAATCTCTTGCCACAAGAACAACGCCGATGGAGTAAGGTACCATTCAGTGAGCGGTGTCAAGGGTGTCGTTGTCGTCGAGATCGAGGAGAAGTGGAATGCTTGAGGAGGGAAAGGGGAAGAGGAGAGGGCGAAGGTTGAGAGAAGGTAGCCGAACCATTCGAACCATTCTGAAGAGTACGAAGGGTGTGAAACGTAGCGATAGAGACCGACTTTGGGTGGGATCGAATAACGAGTTTTAGGATCTGTCGAATTCTGGTTTTCTCGTGGTTGTCGAAGTTTATCCCGTTTGAGTTGGTAGAGGATTTGATCGTGATAGATATTCGAGACGAATCCGATTGTCCACATAATGATTCCGAGGTTGAACAGTGCTTGATAGATCTTCCCTTCTTTCAATCCGGAATCTTTCGTTCCTCCTCTCTCGATGAAATGACCTCCACCGATGTAGCTCCCCATCAATGATCCATTCATGAGGTTGAACACGATCGCCGAGATCGGTACGAGCAAATTCATCCTCGCTCGAGAGGGGTTTTGGAGAGTAGAAAGAGTCGAACGATTGAAGTAGTGAACGAGGAAGAGAACGACGAGGGTTTGTCGACGGAGAGGGAGGGACAAGAATGTGTGATAGATTCGAGAAGGGGAGAATGAAGGGAAGTTCGTTGCGTGTTGACCGAGAGGGAGAGAGGAGAGGAAAGCGAGAGGGGAAACGATTTCCATGATCCACCAGCCGAAGGAACCGTTGATCGTGAGCCACTTCGATTTCGAAGCGAATCGACCGAATGGCGCATCTACACTGATCGTATCAGTTAACGAGTATGCAGGAGAGAGGAAGAAGACGAACCGATGAAGAAGCACAAGGGGGAAAGGATCCCGAAAGCGATGAAGCAGCGCTGCAAGCTAGAGTACCACCCTATTGTCCCTTCGTTCCCTGAGAGTCCTGACCATAGTTCTTCTAAATATTGTCGATACATCGAGAGTGAGAACCGGAAGAGAAAGCGATCTTCTCTCTTTCATCTCTCATCTCCACCAACATGTCAGTTTCTCCCTCCAGAGTCTCCCAGCCATCTCGAGGAGCTGATAGAAATGTTTCTCTAGGCCCAACAACCGAGTCAAGACCGCTGGCGCTTTACAAGGCAAGAAAGGGAAAGTCGGAGGGAAACAGATTCACCCCAACTCTCGACGAGCGAAACAGTTGCAGAGGGTCGAGTTGAGGTCGAAAAAATTGGAAGTACAATCGAGAGTGCAACGTTCGCTCGAGGTTCAACGAGGTGAGCTCTCCTTCTCCTCTTCTCTGGAACTTTTTCATTCAACTCGAGGGTGTCGAAACTCATCGTTCTGGACAGGTACACTGACAAAGTATCGTTGCCGTGATAGTTGATCGACACCTGTATTTCGTTCATGCGTTACCAGAAGACGTTACTTCGATCTCCCTACCCGAATTACATCAAATCTTGAAAGATTACATCAATCGTAACGAATCCGAGTTGGTTGAACTCGCGGCAGAACGAGCGAATCGAACGAGTTGGAGAAAAGGGGAAGGGAAAGGGAAGAGGGAAACTGAATTGGAGAAATTGAGGGAGGATGAAGAGAGTCAATATAAAGTCGGATTTGGTTCGTCGGATCCGCTCCCTCTTTCGTCTGCTTTTGACAGAGTTAACGTATACGGGTCGTTGTGAACAGTGTTACCCGATTTGACCCTGCCGGAGAACGTAGTCCTCTGTAAACAATGGGTTCGACCGGCTCCTTCAAAATCAACCAAAAACGCAAAAGGTGGTGATCCTTCTTTCCTAGGCCGGTGAGCTTCATCCCCCTCTTATTACATCTTACCTCCTCGTGCTGACGAGCTTCTCCATCGTTAGTATTCGTTTGATCCGAATCTTCTCGGAAGATTCAAATCTGGTCAAAGTTGAGAGAGAAGGTGCGAGAGGAGAAGATTGGGGTACTGGACAAGGAGAAGTCGAGATGGAGATGGGTGACGACGATAACGAGGATGACGAGGAACCTCCGGCACTCGTAGCTCAGGAATGAGATCTGAGCTCTTCCCATCTCTAGAGCTTTGTTTGTTCCTTCCTTGTCTCTCTTGAACATGTTGTCACTATATCGTCATACACTCTGCTACCTTGGCTCGTTACGAGAGGCAAGTCGAGCTAGAGAAGCTTCAGAGATCGAGCTTTTGAGTAACGCGAGAGAAAAGTTCAGACCACGACACTCGCGCAACTGTTCAGAATTAGCTCGTCTCTCTGGCTGCCGAACGAAAGACCACATCCACTGATCCCGATCTGCGATGCTTCATAACAATCTGTAAACAGAACAACAATTCAGAGAACAAACCTCCAAAACAAAACCTCCCAATTCTCTCTCTCTCTCTCTCGCTCTTATCTCGAGATCCCTCTCAACAATTCCTCCATCCCAACTTTCCTTCTCACCTCAACTCTCGAACCAGTACTGTTATAGAACGTAACCAACTTTATCAGAACCGTTTGAAGCGTCTTTTGATTGATTTTCGGGAATTGAGTTTGACGGATTTGAGGATCGAGGTAGGAGGTTGGGTTCGGGTGGGAGGTTAGGAGCGTGAGAGTCTACACATGCAAAGCGATCGTGAGCTATCCTCGTTCAACTCACTCGAGCGAGTGAAGAGAGAGAAAGAGCTCACCTGATTGAGCTCGGAGAATACTTCAAGGAGTGAATCTGATCCGCCTCCTCCAGAAGAGCCAGGGTTGAGGGATCGGACATGTTGGATCAACCATTTAACGTCTTTGAAGAGATACATTAATCCTTGATCCGACACCATTCTCGGTTCTTTATCCGTCAGGAACGACTAGTGAGCACAATCTTTCGCTCAGTTCTTCCTTTGGACCAATAAGGGAGAGAAATGAGCTCACAGTTAATACGACCGAACAATACTTCAAAGCCCCCTTGTAGACATATTCTTTCGCGAATTCAGGTAATTGAATCAAGACGCTCATCATTACCGTACTAACGAAATCCATCAAATCCATCAAATAACCACTCGCCTCTCCTTGTCCCTCTCCCTGGGAAGGTGGTGGAGGTTCGTGAGCGAGCCAAGGGTATTCGGCTTCTTCGAAGAATGAATCGATTTTGAGAGAGATTTGGGAAATGATTCGATCTTGAGTTTGGAGTAGGGTTTGATTGAATGAATTCAACGAGTCGAGATGGATCGTACCTCCTCTTTGAGTCGCTCTACACTCACCCACAAAGTCACTCATCGTCAGTTGGCGAAAAGAGGGAGGGAAAGAAGGGAGAAATGGACCGGAGAGTAACGAGTAAAGTTTCTAAATCTTGACAAGCAGTTTTGAAGAACAAGACATTGACGACGATTTGAGCCAATTGACTCAGATTCGTGATCGTCGTTAATCGTCTTTGTACGTTTTCCGAAACTTGACCAATCAATAAATTATCCAATGCCTACGAAGTTTTCACTCCCTCCCATCAACTTTCTCGCTCGAGAAGGACGGTGAGATAAAGCGAAAGACGTACCTTTCGTAAGACATCGTCTATATCTCGATGGTGTTCGGCGAACCCTTCCGAGAATTGATAGTATTGTTCAGTGAAAGATCTGATATCGATACAACACAACGGATACGTTTGCGAGAACGGTAACGCCAAGGGGAATCCCGGTCTAATCACAATCAACTCATCAGCATTCCACCCAACACGGAAGAGGAGAGACGGGAGAAGGGAGAGAGGAGATTGAGGCGTACTTTGATAATTCATCCCTCGACCATTCCCCTTGACTAGGTAACCAACTAACACTGACGACTTTTTCAAACTCTTCTCGATCGTTGACGATCATGGGTTGGTGATCGTCGTCGAGAACGATTTGTTCGAAATCTCCAGAGAATTTACGTTCGAGTAATTGAGAGTATCGAGAGAACAGAGTTAGGAGGAGGGAATGAAGCGCCGAGACAGAGTAACCGTATCCCTGCTCGCCCATCCATTCCTGATCAGTACGATCCATTTCTGCTAGAAAGACGGAGAGGAGGTGGGCTCACTTCGAGAGTTTGTACAAAAGTCAAAACTTTGAATTTCGTCGACAAGAACACCTGAGGATCTTGTTGACCTTTCAAGAAACTCTTATCGACCAGTTCGACAATCTTGTCACACATGTGTTCCCACAACTGTTCTACGTCTTGTTCCGATCGGAAGTTTGAAGTAGTTTTCAGAACGTGGGATTCGATGAGGAAGAATCCGACGATTTCTTCGAGGAGAGTGGAGAGCGCTGGGAGAGAGAAGTCCCCATTCGAAGGCGCGACAGGATTCGTCGACTCGGGTGGAAGGGAGGGTGAGGTTGCCGAGGAAGAGGTCGAAGTCGACAGGAGGAGGTAAGCTTGGGCTCGTCGATCGGCTTGATAGGATAGTTGAAGTTCTTCGAGAAGATCTAGCGTCGTATAGATATGGATACACGTATAGAGAGGTTTGAAATCGATTGAAACTTGATCGTTATCCAACGCATTATCTGCACTCTCTCTTCAATCAGTTTCTTCCTCTCACGTTGAGATTCGCTTTGACTAACTCACATTCATATCTCTCACTAACTCCCAATTCAACCGGTCCATTAATCTTTGCCAACCTCATAGTTCCCATCGCAACTTCTTTCCTTTTCCTCGAATTCCATCTCCTCGCCCTCAATTCCATATTCTCCAACGCTCCCTTCCCTACACTTCGAGATGATTCTCTCGCTTCATACATCCAGGTTTTGAGAGATTTCGTTACGAGAGTTTTGATCGATTGACGAGTTTCGGGGAGCGAGGTTAACATGAGTGAAGCGAAAGGGTAAGAGAGAACCGGTTTGAGGTGGATTTGCTGAAGGTCGTCGAGTTGCTACAGGCGACGAGAGACGGGTCAGCAAAGGAGTGAAGGAAGAAGGGAGAAGAGACGTACTCGTAGAGCAGAGAAGAACTTTTCATCCTTGATCAAATTTTGGATTTTCGTAGAGAGATCCAATACCCTCAAACAAGCTTGTAACGTATCAATCGTTTCGTCTATATTCTGTCCTACTCTTCTAGCTTCCAATAATGCCTTCTTCTACTCGTGCGCACCGTCACTCGTCAGCTCTCACCAATCATCAATCTCGAGAGAAAGAGAATTGAAATGTTCCTTACTTGATCCGCTACTTTCTTGCCCGATTCCTGTACATCCCTATTCAATTCGACGACCCTATGTTTCAAACTAACGGTCCCTTGTCGAACCCTCAACAATTGACTAACCGATCCAACGAAATCTTGATAATTTTCAAAACATAATTTCTCAATTTCCCCTTCTTTATCTTTCACGAACGTCTTGAGTGCTCGAAGGTAGGAATCTTGTTGATGGGAACGCGAGATGTTGAGGAGGATTGGGGCCAACTGATCGAGATCTGCGACGTTTGAGGAGGAGGAAGAGGAGGGAGTGAATTCGGACGAGGAGGAGCTGGTGGATGTCGAACCGAGAGAGGAGAAGAGGAAGAGTTGTTGAAGTTGGGAATTGATCTCGGATTGAGTGAACTTGGGACGTCGGGAACGAGGTGCGGGTGACATGCTTCGAAGGGACAGAGAGAGAGAGAGAGAGAGAGGAAGAGGTGGGGAGAGGATTCAGCTCCAAAGCGCCCTAGATGTCGACCCGCGTCGCTCTACTGTGCTACAATGTCGTGAGAGTCGTGTTTCAGTTCTCGAAGGGTGATGGAGGAGGTTGAACAGTTGAAGCAACGCGTCGACGATGCTTCTCTCTCTCTCTTTCACCACCTTCCACCTGATCGAATATGAACAACCAGGAAGGAGAAGAGGAAGATTTCTCCTCATCCGTAGCATGGGATACTCCAGCCGAAGCTCCTCAAGCTCAAGAACAAGCTTCATCATCATCGGATCCTTACTCTGCCTACTCTAGTACTCCCGCTGCTCCTTCCACTACAACTACGACGACGGGGACAACACAAGAAGCTCTGTCATCAGAGAGGATACATTCCGTACGAGTATTGGATGGGAAAACCGAGCTAGAAGGGACTTCAGACATGTTTGTCTCGTACCTCGTCACTGCTACCGTATGGCCTCCTTCTCCTCTATCCTTCTCCCTGTAGTTTCTTTCACTGGCTGACGATGAGATTGGTGAGAGAGTAGACGGATTTAACGACGTTCAATTCGAAAACTCCATCATCGAGGAGACGATTTCAAGATTTCGTATTCTTGCGACAATCCCTCACGAAAGATTTCCCGGCTTGCGTCGTACCCCCGCTACCGGATAAACATCGAATGGAATACGTTGTGGGCGATCGGTTTAGTGCGGATTTCATCGAGAAACGGAGAATAGAGTGAGCCCTTCTACTCTCACTCGCTCTTCGCTCTCCTGATCCGAGCGTCTCACTGACTCTCGATCGTACTGTGTTGTGCGGAATAGCTTGGAGAGATTCTTACAGAGATTGTCGAAACATCCGAAATTGTCTAGAACTGGATTGTTTCAAAACTTCTTAGAATCGACCGAATGGGTTCGAGCTTCTCCCTCCCTCCTCCCTCTTACCTCTGACTGACCTCTCGACTACACAGAACGTCTACAAACACAAGTATCAAGCACAATCCTCCTCGTCGTCTCACCATCTTTCCTCCACTACCTCAAACTCTTCTTTCGACGACACCTCGACTCTCAACGCCTCGACTTCCTCCTCTCCACCTCCCTCTAACGGTCTCCTCGACAACATTTCCGACACCCTCTTGAACGCATTCACGAAACTGAAGAAACCTGATCCCCGCTTCACCCAGATTCGTTCCCAGCTCGACTCGTTCGAAGAAGGTTTAAGCTCGATTGAACGACTCGGATCTCGTTCGAAAACTCGACTCGGTGACCTCTCGAACGATTACGAAGATTTCGCCGTTTCGATTCAAGGACTCGGATACCTCGAAAGTGGAATCACTGAACCTTTGATGCGATTCGAACGATCTTTGATCGATTTCTCCTCCTCATTGAAATCTTCCTCAACTACCTCCTCCAGCGATTTCATTGAACACCTTCACTCTCTACTAGGGTACAGTCATAGCTTCAAGGGAGTTTTGAAGTTGAGGGATCAAAAACAATTGGATTTCGAAGAACTTTCAACGTATTTATCAAACGTCGTTACGGAACGAGATCGATTAGCCGGTGGATACGGGTATGGAATGGGATTGACGAGTTATTTCAAGGAGAAGATTGAAGGATTGAAACAGGTTGGAAGTGGTCAGGATACGGATATGAGTAAAGCTGCCCGACTAACTCGATTAGACGCAAAGATCAAGGAGGTGAGTCCTTCTAATTCTCTCGCTGTAAGGATGGATGGTGACTGATGGTGAGAAGAGCAATGTGTAGTTACAAGAAGCAGTCCTAGCATCTCAACAAACTTCAACGGCGTTCAACGATTGCGTTCTCGAGGAATACGAGGTGTTCAAGAGGATTAAGAGATGGGAAATGAAGAAACTCCTGGGGGAGTATGCGAAGGGTCAAATCGAGTTCCAGAAGAAGGTTTTGGAGAGTTGGGATAAGTAAGCTCAGCCCATTGGAACGTCGAGGCGAGATGAAAGGAGAAAAACGAAAACTGATTGATTTGTTGTGTAGGACGATCCCTTTCATCAAAAGGATTCATGTCGAACCTTGAACGACCTCTACCCTCTCTCATACTGTACAACGCATCCCTTCTTCTGTACTAGTTGTCGAATTTCTCAGTTCAGTTGTCAGACTTTTTGTTTCGTGTGTACATGCGGACATTTTCCTGTATTTTTCTTTTGTGTTTTGTGCTTCTTGTCGCTTACTGTCTCGTAACACAATCCATTCGTACGCTCCTCCGTATCGCTCCCTTGAGAAAAGTTCATCGATGACATCCGCGAGTGCACTTTCCTGTCTTTCTCTCTTCACCTCTCCCGACCTTCCACCGATTCTCGCACTGATCAGATGGATCCACCACCCCCTCACGATGACGCTCCAACACACGGACAACTCGCCGGATTCGCACCTCGCAAATCATCATACCTCCGAATCTCTCCAACTCTCGTCTTGCAATTGATCCTCTATTTGGAACCCCATCATGTAGAATGGATGAATGTACGCTTCTACTCTCTTTCCATCCCTTTCTTTCGCACGTGCGTGAGGAGGAACTGATAGAGAAGAGTGAAGACAACAGGTGGGGGTATTCGAGAGAATGTTGGTTGCTTTACGAGAACGTATCCCTCGTAAACTGGAACAGGAAGATATCACAGGCAGAAAAGGAGGAGGAGGGGGGAAACAGAAAGATAAAGTGGACGTTTTTCGAGGAAGTGAGTCGATCTCAATCTCCTCTCTAAAAGCAATGGGATTAGGAGCTGATGAGAGGGAAGAGTGGTGTGAGAGTAGCTGATTATCAGATGGCGTTCTTCTTTAGGAGAACTAATGATAAACATGTGGTTTTACTCAAAGTAAGTTTTCAATGTTCAATTTTCACTCCATTTCTCTGGCTCTTTCGCTCATTGCTAGGTTGTAACGATCACAGGAGAAACATCTTCATTACGTGACGAAATCTGTCCCTCGCCAACCCACCACCTCTACCTCGAACCCACGTCTTCGAACTCGTTCTCCTTCGAATTTCGTCAACGATGCTCCACCACCACCTCCTCATCCGCATACTAAATCCTCCTCACTCTCTCACGATCCATCCCATCAACCAGGTCCAGAAGCAGAGGAAGAAGACGCTTTAGGAATGATGGGACCTCCTCCGGCGAAACGATCTCGAAAGAACTCTTCAACGACTTTACCTCGAGGTTCAGACGATTCTGCGACGCCTCTCACTCGCTCTGAAGAGACTGACCCCAGTCACGCTTCAGCGGAAGTAGGGAGTGAAGCTAGAAGGAGGGAAGAGAATGAAGGAGAAGAAGGGAATGAAATGATGGCGATTAAACCTGAACCGATTGAATTGGATCCTTTAGTGGCTCTCAGTGAGGGAGTACCTCAAGCAAATCCTCTCTTCAGGGAGGAGAGTCAGACACCTGCTCCGGGGGATGAAGGAGAGCTTGAGGGAGAGGGAGAGGGAGAGGAGGAGATGAATGAAGAATTGGATGAGGATGTGAAACCTCAATTGAAAGTCAATTGTACGTTGACTACGCCTCGAACTCGCGTGTCCAGTCTCGTCCATACTGACCTGGACTAACTATCGCTCGCTTGTTCTCGGCGAGATGTGTACAGATCAGAAATTCGAAATCTTCAATCGTTCCCTCGTCGTAATGTCCGTTCCCTTTCTCCCCCTTCCAGCTTCCTTCTCCCTACTGACTCCGCCATTGTTTCCTCTCAGTGTTGAACCCTATCCCCCACTCCCTGCCTCCGCACTTCAATCCTCCAAACTCATGGCCTCAACTCGCACAACTTCCGAGATCCGTCAATTATCCGCTTCCGTTCAACCCCAAACTCAACCTCGTCGATCCGAATCTGTCTATTCTCGAGCTGGGACTTTGAGCGTGACACCTGCTCCGACGGGGTCGAGTAGGAGGGGAGGTGCTTTGTTTAGGAGGAGTGAAACGACTCCGCTTACGGACAACGACGATGACGACGACGACAGGGGGGCAAGGGGCGGAGAGGAAGATGATCAGATGAGAGGTCTGAGGGAAATGAGCGAGGTGTTTAGGAGGAGAGAGGGAGGAGAGAGTGACGATAGTGATGAGGATTTACCGAGTGTCGATCAGGCGTTAGAGAAGGTCAGGAGGAAGAAAATGCTGCAGAGGGAGAGGGAAAGTCAAACACCAGCCGAACAGTAGAGAGCAGAGTGGAAAAGTGGTTGTGCCTGAAACGTAGCTGAGAACGAGTTTTGCGAAAATTCGACTTTCAGACGAATTTTTCTCGCAATTCCGCTGAGACCGGTTGGCCGTGGCTGAAACCTAGAGAGCTGCATCTAAGATACTTCTGCTCATGAGGGACTGGCGAAAAGGAGCAAAGCTCAGAGTTCCCCCCACAGCCTCGGGGTCGGGTTCTTCTCCTTCTTTCCAGTCCTCTCTCGTCACCGGCATCAGCTCCCTCGACACCACCAGCGCACGTTTGGACTTCGAGAAGTTCCCCTCCTTCCAGCCGCGCGCAAACTTTCCCTATTCCAGTCCCCTTTCTTCTCCATCTTCTCGTTCAACGTGCACACCTCTCGCTTCTTCGCACCACCACCGGCTCTCTCAATCATTCAATATTCAATCATCGACTCTACATCGCGTTCCTAGCGCGAATGGACGAGGAGGAGAGGAGGAGGTTCGTGCCGGACCCGCTTCAATGAACGAACCTCGATCAGACGACGACGAAGAAAGCTGGGAAGACCTCGAAGACTCGCAAGTCTCGATTGAACCCTACACATCCGATGACGAAGCAGACGAGGAGGAGGAAGAGGAAGAGGGAGTTTTGACCCGAATCGAAAACCTCAGAATTCCTCCCCCAAGGAGCGATTCGCTTAATCCGGGACACTTATCAACGTCGACGAGCGGGTCAGGGAGGGAACATTGGAGGCTGGATAGCGGGTCGACGGGGAGTGAGGCGAGAGGGGAAGAGTTCGGAAGGGACGATGTTTTGACGAGGAGCGGGATTTCGCCGAACGAGATGGGAAGCATTCGGACGAGCGAGAGCATAGAGTCGTCAAGAGGAGGTACGAGCGGCACTGGCGGCGAGCGGACGACAGACAGGGAGGACTCGGTCGAAGAGGCAAGGGAAGGAAACGCACGATACGAAAATCGAACGAGCTCGAGGGAACGACATCGACTCCTCGCAGAGCGGAACCTCGAGGGAGTCCGGAACTCATCTACAACGACAGTAGATCCCTTGACTGCTTCCACCAGCGCGGCTTTCTCGACGAACCCAATGATTTCAGAATCCGCTTCGACCCCGCCCGGTTCTCCCGAATTGAGAAACCCTCGCTCTCGACCCTCAACAGAGGCAACAACACCTAATCAAACGAATGGGCCCTTCGTGAGTATCGCGAATGGGCCTCTCGCGAAACTCGCGGCGAATCATTCTCAAAGCTCTAAACCGGTCAGTCTCGCGACAGTGTCAACACGCCAGATTCGATTGTTGACCGTCTCCCAAATTCTGATATACAGACGTCTCGACCCCAGTCGTTCCTCTCGAACCTATTCAATCGATCTCCAAGCTTGGGCACTTCCTCCTCCGGACAATTCGCTAATCCCTCACCTCGATCTCCCGCTCTCAACACGATTCAAAGTTCCGACGCTCGGCACAATCGGACCCAAAGTCTACCTCCATCTCCCGTGCTTCCTCAGACTTCGAGGGCATCAACAGATTCCGCAACGAGAGATTCCTCGGCAACGACGACTCGAACTTCTCCACGACTATCAAGGACTTTCGCCGGGCTAGGGAGGTCGGTATCGCTGAGAACCTCGCCTGATCGACCGACACCTCCGAGTCTCCCATTACCGCCGCAGTCGTCAAAGCCAGCGAAAGTTGACAACGCTCCGAATTCGCTCGATGAAATGGGATTGTCCCTCGTGACGAACACTCCTCAACTCCGACACTCTCAACAACCGCTGTGCGGATGTGTACTCGACGATAAATACCTCTTGATTGGTGAGTTGCACTCCTCGCTCATTGCTCGTTCGTCGACTTACCTCATTCGAGAGAAAACAGGAACCTCAAACGGACTCGATTTTCTCCCTCTTCCTTTGCCTGGAAGTCTCCCGATCCATCAGCTCGGCAAGAAGAAACGTAAAGAAATCAGGAAACCGATCTCGTTGATCAAACGCACGAGGTTTCGAGAATTGGTGGTGTTGAGCGAGAGGAGTAACGTTTTGTTAGCGATTGCCGGGAGAACGGATCAAGTTAGAGGTGAGCGCTTCACCAACCTATCTGCGAATACCGAAATGCTGATAGAGTTGGTGTAACCGCTCACAAGTTTACGCACTCGATGGAGTTCGAGCTTTGATCGAGAAGAAAATGACCGAATTGGATATCCAAGATGGGTATCCATGGATCCAAGACTCTGCAGTACTCTACCACGACTCGATCTCGAGCTCGCAGAAACAGTCAGATAAAGGAAAAGGGAAAGCTCCATCTCGATCTCGCACGACTTCGACAGCGACTTCTTTCGATCCTCCTCCGCCAGATTACGTTCCAGCTGCCGAATCTTCTTCCTCCTCCTCGAATCCTAGACGTCGTCCGCCTCCTCTTCATCTCGCACCGACAAGCTCTACCTCTTTCCCTCATCCTCCTCCCTCAGTCTCTCCTTCAACTCTAACATTTTCCCGTCGAGGCTCACTCGCGAATGGAGCAATCGTTCGAGAAGTCCCTACCCCTTCGACTTCCCGTACGATCAGACCTCAAGCATCTAGGGAGTTCAGTGCCGGTCGAAAAGGTTCGAAAGCGACTGTACAGAGGAGGAAAAGTTCGGTTGCTCTTTCCCCATCAACGACGGTACCAGGAGGAGGAGGGCCGACGGTCGTTCGACCGGTACATAGACAGCAGAAATTATTGCCGAGACCGGAAGGGAGGGTGGGGACTTCAGATCTCGCGGATTTCTTGCGAGAGAGCGGACCGGACGAGGATCGAGAAAACACGAACAATAACGTTCGACCAGTCGCGAGTGGATCTCGATACGTAACGCCAGGAGAAGTCTCACCTCGTACGAATGGGTTAGCTTCTTCAGTCGCTGGACCTTCGACGCCAAGGAATCGAAAACGTTGGACAATCGATGGAACGAATAGTAGTCTACCAAATCCCGTTCACTCTGCTGTCCCTGAACCGCTTCAACCCTCGACGAACATCGATCGACCTCGACGCATTAGCGCCACTGAAGCTCCGCGGCGTGTTCACGAGCGAAGCGGGCATGCGGGAGGAGGTATCGACTCGAAGCATGCGTTTCGTCGAGGATCTGAATTCGATAACTTTCTACCCTCCTTGCCGCCTTCGAGCTTCTCGCAAGAACCGCGGGATCAGTTCTCCGACGTGAGTTCAGATCGTGCTTTCACTCAGCAGAATTTTCCTCGCTGACAACCTTTCAACCTCGCAGAATAATTCGCCGCTCGAATACGTCAAACTGGCAAGAAGTCGGGGTTCGAGGTTGTTCCGTGCCGTCGAGACGAAGCGGAGAACGTATCTCGCGGTGCTCTGCGGCGACGAAGGAGAACGAATCGAGCTCTTCACGGTCAGTCCTTCTCGCTTACCTTGTTGCGCGATGACGCTCAATAACCGCCTTTTCTCTAGGGTTCTCGTTCGGTCTCCTTGAGCCTGAACAGGACGTTTGTTCTGCCAGAGACTCCTCGTTCGATCGACTTCCAACTTCAAGGTGACGATCTCGTCGACATTTGTGGGTTTCTCTCTTCGTTAGTCTCTCTCAACGCTAAACTAAGGATAGCCGAAGCCACACGCAGATCTGATCTATGATCAGAGTATCTTCGCTCTCGAGCCTTCAACGATTCGAGTTCGAGAAGTTGGAGTGGGTCGAAGATCTCGAGGAGGAGGAGGAGATCGGAATCGAGAACGAAGAACTCCAGCGACTCCGATCGAAGAGAACTCCGGGCTTGAGCGGGCTCTCGATCCGACAGAATCACCTCGTCGTGAGACAAGGCCTGTCAACCTCGAAGTGGACGACTCTCGAGCACCGTCGCCGACGACCGCTCTCCCAACTCGAGCTTCTTCCCCTTCGCCCGAAACTCGCTCGATTCAGGACCCTCCCTCTCCCTCTCCCCGACGTATCATCCGACCAGAACCTCGCTCGACAGCTCAATCTGTTGGACCTCGCACTGCTTCGACTCGCAAACAACCTCCCTACACGACGTTCACACAACTAGAATCGATCCCACCTCTACCTTCCGGAATCCTCTCTTCTCAATGGACGATTCCACCTCTGTATCAAGATGTCGTAGCTGGATCTTCAACAGCTCCCTCGCCGCTCGTCAGCGATGAACCACCCCTTCTTTCCCCGGTTTCGTTGCTTCGAGGCGCGGCAATGAGGAACAATGGAAGACCGGGATTGTTCTATGTCTCGAGGGGAAACGCGTTGACGGGGATTGTTACGGCGGATGGGAAAAGCAGTAAGGAAAAATCGTAGTCAGTTCTGAATGTCGGATCTGATGTTGACACCTTTCTTACAGTCATCAAGAAACCAATCTGCTGGTCTTCCGATCCCACTCGCTCCCCTACTGATGATTCACTCCAACACATTGAAACGCTCGTCGTAGGAGGGAAGAAGACAGTCGTCGTCAAACTGAGCAACTCGGAGGTGAAAGCGATCTCACTCGAAGAGGGAACCTCGATTCCGACTCTCGTCGCTTCCTCTACATCCCTTCAACTCGGGATCCAGTTCCTCTCTACCCATTCGGCTGGTCAACAGACGTTTTTCGCTCAGTCGACGGGAACTTCGTCGTGGGTCGTTAAGTGTCTCGCTGCTCGCAATTCTTGAGTTTTTCGTTTTACCCTTTCATTTTGTCGATAACATTCGTTCTTTGATTTTGATACCCATCAATAGCATCTTGCAAATCATTCACCGTCTTTTCTCTACGACGTGAACTGGAGAGAGCTTAGATGCAACTTAGATGAGATGAATGAATTTACAGTTTTCGATAAGCTTAGATCAACACAGATTTGTTCTTTGTATTCTACTACAAGCTAAGTACATATGTGACTAACTGCTCGTCCGAAGGGAGTGGGTACAGTTTTGACGACTCTACTTGTCAGTCTTGGTCTTCTTCTTAGGGGGCGCCGAAGCTTTTCCTCCTTTGCGACCTCCTTTCTGTTCGTTCGCACGACGATAGTCCAACGAATCAGCTTCATGCACACACGGGAAGAGAAGAGAGAGCGGAGTGTGGACTAACCTTTCCACCTTTCGATTGACGAGTCTTTGCGGAATCGTCCGAATGGATTTCGAGGTCTTCATCTTCCATTTCTTCGTCGTCATCTTCGTCTACAGTAGCCTTGGACTTGGCAGGTCGTCCTCCCTTCTTAGCACCCTGTTGATCGAGGTATATCGTAATTCAGCTCCAAGCTCTGATTTTCGAATGAATGACTTGGACGAACCTTGGATTTGGGCTTCTCCTCTTCCTCCTCAAAGTCCTCATCATCTTCCTCCTCGTCATCATCCTCATCATCCTCTTCGACGACCTTCTTCGAGGCAGCTGCTCGACGAGGTTGTTTGCGAGTTCCCTCGGAAGGCTCCTTCTCCTTGCGCTTAGCGGGAACGGAATTGTTGTTCGTCTAGCGGATAATTGAGTCAGTGATGACTTTGATGTAGAGAAGAATAAGGGTGTGATAGTTCACCTTAGCGGCACCCTTCTTTCCACCTTCAGATTGCTTTTGTTTCGCGGTCTTCTTGCTGTCATCCTTCTCCTCGGTTTCTTCATCCTCTTTGTCCTCGGACTTATCCTCCTCTTTGTCATCCTCCTTGTCTTCGTCCTTATCTTCCGACTTGTCTTCGGATTTGTCGTCAGATTTCGATTCAGATTTCTTGCTCTTTTCCTTCTCCTCGTTCTTTTGTTGCGCCTCCTTGTTCGTCTTGGCGTCATCTCCGTTCTTCGCAGCCTCTTCCTTCGCCTTCGAGGTATGTTCCCCAGTCGATCCCTCGTCGACGTCGTTCAATTCATGAGCGAGCTTGATCGCCTTGTTCTGGAAAAACGTGAAGTCCGTCAGACTTCGAACTCCTTCAACGCTGTAAAGAGAGGGCACGTACTCCTGAACTAGCTTTGATTTCAACTGCAGGGTCTTCCTCAGCTGTGGATCACCAAAGCGATGTATCAGCATCTCTTCTCGCGAGAAACGATAGCACCACGATTCGGATGACTCACTTCCTTTCCTCGATACTTCCTTTCCTCCCTTGGTTTCGATCGTGTCATGTTCGGGGACTACAGCTTCGACAGTTCCGGTAGGTTGTCCTCCTCCGTAGTTCCATCTATGAGGGAGTGACGTAGGACAGAAAGAGGGTCAGAATCGGCGAAAAACTTTCTTGGAGGGATCGAGCGCAATCAACCGAAGAGATAGGAGGAGGAAGAGACGGGAGAGAGGGAATGGAGAGAGGTGTGCGAGATCGGCGATGTCGGATTTGAGATTGATTTCGGTGGGGAAGAGAGGAAGGGAAGAAACGAGAAAGATAGAAGAGAGCAGGAAGCTTACGAGACTTCTTGTCCTTTTTCGAGATCAGATGCTTTGGTCATTTTGAAGGTGTGCTTTTTGGTGGTATGTAAAGAAGAGTAGAAGAAGAGAGAAGAGAAGCAGGAAATCGACACTTCGAAGCGAGTGCGCTCAGCGAGATTCGGATTCGGAAAAACGTCAAGTCGAAAATGACGAAGTCCCCTCGTTTTTTGGGCGCTTTCCTCAATTGACTTGTGGATTGAGCGATTTTGAGCACTTGCCGATCGAAAACCAGGCGATATCCAGTTTTGAGCTATGTCACTCTCTCGCTCCCTCTCTAGCCAGCCAGCCAGCCAGCCAGACGTACGGTCGAGTCCGCGATCTTCGAGCTCTCTATCTCTCGACGACACAAACAGTAAGAGATGGCTTGTTCACAGTTGGTTATCATTTGCAAACGAAACTAGAAAGAAAGAGATTGTCGAGCCAGTTTGAAAACGTCGAGGGGAGAGACCTCAACAAGTGGTTGATTCCAAGAGGTGTAGAATCCCACATAGTCCATCAGAGAGGACTTCCATTTGAGATCTCCCGCAGACCTCTTGTCGACGTCCTAATAATCCTGGTCCGTTCTCCCCTCCAAACCGAAAACAATACCCTCCTTTTTTTGACCTCTCTGCTCTTCGCTCCCCGAGTCACTAACCCATCGAAACCTCGTCCTTCCCGCCCAAAGGTTCCCAAAAGATCCCTTGTTGACGACAAGGACATAAGTTCCGATAAAGAAAGAAGGGCGAAGAGGGTGTGAGAAAAAGGCTTTCACGAATTGAAATGGGCAAAGTCGATTTGGAGGTTTGGGAATAGAGAATGAATCTTCCACGAACGTAACGGTTGATCGCCATCCATTGGTCCTCGCGAAGGAGGTGGTGAAGAACCTGACTGCCATGGTGAGTGAAGGAAGGAGAGGAAGGGAAGGGTGAGGTCGAGGGAATGTCGGCTTCGGAGCGCATCGGAGCAGCTTGGGCTATAATCGTTTGTACCTAGAGCAGCGTGGTGGAAGTACTTGCAAGCGAGTCGAGGTGTGATTAGTGAAAAAAGAAAGGGTGAAAAATCTTGATCTAGAAGAGAATGGAGAGCTGCTGGCGAGTCGAGGCGGGTCGTAAGTGATAGAAGAGGTCATACTGTCGCGGGGGTAAGGGTTTCGAGGTGCATCGAGGTGGAAGAAGTGAGAAGAAAGGAAGAGACAGAAGCGACTCCAAAAAGTTTCGAGGTCGATCTCGCTGGCTCACCACATACAGTCAGTCCTCCTCGGCCAAGAAAGATGCTGCATCGCTCGACTATACGCGCTGCACTATACGCGATCCCACCTCGCAACGGTTCAACGAGCCTTGCTCCTCGCTTCTCACGATCTTTCGCAGCTCCAGCAACTACGCCTTTCCCGGTCGATGAGAGACCTTTCGATACGCTCGTTATTGGAGGTGGTCATGCTGGGTGCGAAGCGGCCGCAGCTTCAGCGAGAGCAGGGGCGAAAACGATGCTAATCACTCAACGATTGGATACTATCGGAGGTGAGCCGCTGTCTATTTTACTGAGCTGCTATTGTAACTGACTCGAGCTCGACGACGACGAAAGAGATGAGCTGCAACCCGAGTTTCGGAGGTGAGTTTCCCTCCAGAATCGAGTCCTAGTTTTCGAAAACTGAAATTCTCCTCTTCTCTCCGCGAAAGGGATCGGGAAGGGAACTCTAGTGAGAGAGATTGACGCTCTCGATGGTTTGTGTGGGAGAATCTGCGGTCAGTCATGATAGAACGTGCTTCATCGGAGTCTGCTCGCTGACGAAGCGAAATCTTCCTTCAGACAAAGCTGGTATTCAATTCCACGTACTGAACAAGTCCAAGGGCCCTGCCGTCTACGTATGTCAGCTCCCATTCTTCCGCTCCGTCTCCAGTCACTTACTTCCCCCGCGTCGGTAGGGTTATCGAGCTCAAATCGATCGAAAACTGTACAAACGAGGAATGCAAGAAACCCTCGCAACTTATCCAAACCTGGAGATCCGAAAAGCTAGTGTCGAAGATGTTGTGTTATCAGACCCGGTCGAAGGAGATCCGAACGCTCCGAGAAAAGTTGTCGGATTGAGAATCGGTGAGTTCTCTCAACTTCTCGCTGTTTCGTCGGCCCTACTGACATTCTCTCCTTTGCAGACAACGGCCAAATCATCCCTTGCAAGAGTATCGTCATTTCGACCGGTACATTCCTCGGAGGAGAAACACACATCGGAATGGTCACAACTCCGTTCGGTCGAATCGGCGAACCTGCCGCTTATTCCCTCTCGAAATCACTACGAGAAGCTGGATTCGAACTTGGAAGGCTCAAGACGGGTACACCACCTCGTCTAAGGAAGGGCAGTATCAAGTTTGAGGGATTGGGAGTTCAGAATGGAGATATGCCGGCGAAACCTTTCAGTTTCCTTACCGATAGAGTCGAAAACGAAGTGAGTCACTTCACTTTTCGCTGGGCATGGCCTTGCTGACTCGGATCGCGACAGGATAACCAAGTTCAATGCTTTCAAACTGCGACGAATGTCGAATCCCATGCGATCGTCAAGGCAAATATTCACAAATCAGTTCACGTTCGAGAGACTGTCAAAGGTGAACGCATCTGCCCTCGTTCCACCATTGTAGATGCTGATCCTCGGACGCTGCGCTCAACAGGACCTCGTTACTGCCCAAGTATTGAATCGAAAGTTTTGCGATTCGGCGACAAACTAAGTCACACAGTCTGGCTCGAACCTGAAGGCTACGATTCAGGTTCGTCAACTATCGCTTAACAATTGCCGATTTGCTTGTAATTGACGAGTCGCTTCCAGATCTGATTTACCCGAACGGGATTTCGATCACTCTTCCCGCCGAGAACCAACTCGAACTATTGAAGACGATTCCTGGACTCAAGAATGTCGAAATGGTACAACCTGGTTACGGAGTCGAATACGATCATATTGATCCTCGCGAGCTCAAACACACCCTCGAAACGAAACGGATTGGCGCGAGTTCTTTTTTCTCGCCTTCCTCCTCTCTCGCAGAGCTCTTCGTCTGACCTTGTGAGGTAACGTGCGGAATAGGGTCTCTTCCTCGCTGGACAAATCAACGGCACGACAGGATACGAAGAAGCAGCAGCGCAGGGAGTACTAGCGGGAATCAATGCGGGGCGATCAGCACTCGGGGAAGAGGAATTGGTTCTTTCGAGAGCTGATGGTTTTATCGGAGTTCTCGTCGACGACCTCGTCACGAAAGGAGTTAATGAACCTTGTACGTCCTCGCACTCGTGTCAAATCCGAGTTGAATGCAAGCTAACATTCTCTCGTTCGATCGCAGACCGCATGTTCACTTCTCGATCGGAATATCGAGTTTCACTACGAGCCGACAATGCCGACCTACGATTGACAGAGAAGGGACGTCAGGTTGGAGTGGTCCATGACGAGAGGTGGGCAACGTATCAATCGACTGGCAAGGAAATCGAGGAAGGAATCGAATCGCTCGAAGGGTTTAGGATGCCACCCGAGTGGTGGGTTTCGAGAGGGTTCGAGGTACGACGAGATGGGAACCGACGAAGGTACGAGACTCTCACTTCCTCCTCCCTCGTTCGGATAGGAGCTGACGAAAGTTATTGTTCGCTCCTTGCGAAAAACAGCGCTTTCGATCTCCTCCACTACAAAGGCGTCACGATCGATTCTCTTCTTCCTCACGTTCCCAATCTCTCCTCGATCGATCCTCGTATTCTCGAACGAATCGGAATCGCGGGAAAATACAAACAACACATCCTCCGACAATCTCACGACATTGCTCTCTTTGAACGAGACGAGAACCTCGCGATCGATTCGAGGGTCGATTACGATACGCTACCGGGGATGAGTCATGAGGTTAGACAGAGATTGAAAGCGGCGAGACCGGCGACCCTTGTGAGCTACGCCTCGTATTCTCATTCGCAGAGGGAGTTCCGGAGCTGACTCACTCACTCTGACTTTGTAGGGTCAAGCGAAACGACTTGAGGGTATCACACCGGTAGGACTCAGCAGCCTTATGAAGTATGTGCGGAACGGAGCCGCGAAACGCGCAGAGCTCGCGAGTGTACTCGGTTGAAATCGTCCTCTTTGAAGGTGACGAAGTTCGATCGTCGGTCCTCGCTCGTCGCCATGTACAGTATACTCGCCGTGTGTGGTATCCTTAGCATCTCTGTTGTAGTCAAACCGTACCCTTCGCAACGAATCGAATCGTCTGCGCAGATTTTCGACCATTTCCGAGTTCATTTTCGAGTTTATTTTCGCTTTTCGCGTAGTTCCGAGCTCGTAGCTATGTACAACACTACGAAGAGCTAGCGAGGCATTGCTGAAAAGCCGAGAGACGACGTTATTTCTTTGTTCTATGAAGCTGCTGCTCTCTTTCAGCTACCTCTCTTTCCACTTTCTTCCAAGTCGACTCGTTTGATTTCAGGTCTTTGGGAACTCCTCGCTAGCTTACTTGCACACGAGCAGTAATACGATCGAGTCTTCAGAAGGTGAGTTACTCATTCATTCGGGAGCCCTCTTGCTCAGTCGGATCTCCTCGCTCTCCAACTGTACCATCCTTGACCTCGTACTGACTTATCGCTGTATCTCTCTCCAACACATCCTATCCGACCGCGACCCGTCATTGTTCCCGATCGATTCTCACCCGAAACCCACTTTCCCTTGTTCCTCTCTCGCAGCGTCTCCCTCTCAAGCAGATACCGCTTCTTCCTTTTTGATTCGTTCCAGCCAATCTGTGAGTTCTCTTCTACGATAGGCGTAGGTCATTGAGTATCCCGAGGCTAGTTTGAGCTGACTAGTCATGCGGTTGAATCACTAGAATTTAACCTTTCGAATACGCGTTCGTTCCTCTTCCCGCTCTCTCCCCCTCACTAGTCTAGGCTGACTCGGTTGAGATTGATTGCAGTACTTGAACCCCTCAGTATCAATCGATAACCCCGTCCCCTCTTCGTCCTTTCTTCCCTTCTCCCCTCTTCGACGCACGCCTCTCTTCCCTTCGACTCGAGCCTCTTTTTCCTCTTTCCGACCTTGTTCAGAAAAGAAATGCAAGCACCGGTAGCACCCGATTTCGACGCCCTCAAACGAACTTTTGAAGCTTCCGCCGCCGCCGCCGCGAGTAACGGAACCGGAAACGGAGTCATGTACAATCAAGGAGCTCCTCCTTTCGTTCCTACTCCTCAACAACAACAACAACCTCAACCTCCGATGAACGGAAACGGTGCTGGTCCCGCTTCGACGAATGGAGGAGGAGCGACTTCTCCTTTCCTTTCGGGAGCGAATTCTCCCAACAATGGTCAGCAACCTCTTTCTGGGTTTGGTTCCCCTTCTTCCGTCCCTGGTGGACTTCCCCTTCCCGCTAGTAACGGTATGGGTCGCGGTCAGTTCGCAACGATTTCATCCCGAGAGAAAACTTGCAGCTGATGAACTCCTTGCGATCTTTCTCAGCTCCACCTTATCCTCCTGGTCCGAATGGATACAACGGTCTCGCTCCCATGTCACCGTTCATGGGTATGATGAGTCCGATGATGGGGAGTCCTCAAATGGGTGGGAATCAATTCGGTGGGATGAATTATCCAATTTCGGGACAAGGTCAACATCAAAATGGTGGAATGCCCGGAATGACTTCGGCTCAGACTCCCACCGTGAGTCTATACGAATACTCATCATGGTAGCGTCGACTGACATCCTCTCTCTGTACAGGGACGAACCGTCTACGTTGGAAACCTCCCTTCGGACGCTTCAGTCGATGAACTTTTGTCCCAAGTTCGATTCGGTCCGATCGAAAACATTCGAATCCTCCCCGAGAAATCTTGCGCCTTCATCTCTTTCCTCGACCCCACGACCGCCGCCGCGTTCCATTCCGACGCGTTGATGCGCAAGATTCGTTTGCACGATCACGACTTGAAGATCGGATGGGGGAAACCTAGCGCCGTTTCAGCGAACGTGCTCGCGGCGGTACAACAGAGCGGTGCGACGAGGAACGTCTACATTGGTCAACTCGACGAAACGGTGACGGAACAAACTTTGAGGGATGATCTTTCTCGGTTCGGTCCTATCGATCAAGTGAAAATCGTTCGAGGTGAGCTTCATCTCTCTCTCTTCCTTTGCATTAATTCATTCTTGCTGAGTCCGAATCTGTTGTTGACGACGATGTGTAGACAAGAACATTGGATTCGTTCACTTCCTTTCGATCGCGACGGCGATCAAAGTCGTTCAAAACCTTCCCGCAGAATCTGAATACGTTGGTCGACGAGTCGCGTACGGTAAGGACCGCACGGCATACGTACCGAAGAACCAACATCAACAACAACAGCACAACATGGCGGCGGCGGCGATGGGTTCGATGGCGGCGAATTATGGTGGATTCGGTGGACTCGGATTCGGTTCTCCTGCGATGAACGGTGGTTACGAGGGACCTTTCGGTGAGAACGGTTCTTGGCTCAGCTGACTACTTGTTATTGTGCTGAATCGCATCATCGGCCTCACTAGCAGGTCAAAATGGAGATCCGAACGCTCAACCTGGAAATCGAACTGTCTATCTCGGCGTAAGTCTCCTTCCTCTCCGAACTCGTGACAGTGACTGAGTCTTCCTCTCTCTTGGCTTGTGTAGAACATTCACCCGGAAGTCACGACTGAAGAGATTTGCAACATTATTCGAGGTGGAATTTTGCAACAAATTCGTTACATTCCCGACAAGCACATCGTACGTTCTCCTTCTTCTACGTCTACGGTCCTCCCGCGATCCTGACTTCACGCTTCTCATTCTAGTGCTTTGTCACTTTCGTTGATCCTCATTGCGCTCTCGCATTCTTCCAAGCGGCTTCTTTCCAAGGCATCGCTCTTCACAACCGTCGATTGAAGGTCGGATGGGTACGTCTCTACTCTCACATCGCTTTCCTCTCGGTCAGATCGCTAACGTTTCCATCTCGACTTCCAGGGTAAACCTTCTGGACCGACTTCACCCGGAATCGCCATGGTCGTTCAAGCTGGAGGATCTCGAAACGTCTACGTCGGTAACATTGAAGATCACGATTTGTACACGGACGAGAAGCTACGAAAAGATTTCGGAGAGTACGGAGATATCGAATTGATCAATTCGCTCAAGGAGAAACAATGTTGTTTCGTAAACTTTACAAACATTACCAACGCTGTACGGCTTCCTCTCGGCTCCTCGAGCATCCTCAATTGTCTTACTGATCACGAAGCGTTCAAATCGAGCAGATCAAAGCGATTGAAGGGATCAAGCAACATCCTGATTATCAAGACTTGAAAATTTCTTACGGTAAAGATCGGTAAGTGTCCACCCTCTCTTAGTAGCTGTCTAAGTGACATTCACTAACGGAGGGTAACATTTACTAGATGCGGAGGAGCACCGCGAGCTTTCCGAGGGTTTGATCTTCGCAACCAACAACGAACTCCGGCTCAACAGCAACAAGGAGGAGCAGGAGGAGAGAACGGTAACAGCAACGGCAACGGTGAATTCCCTCGCAGTCCGTTCACCGACTCGATGTCGTTCGCGGGATCGCCAAACCCTGAAGCCGCTGACAACAGCAACAACGAGTCCGCGGGACAAGTTCCCCCAATGCCCGATATTGGTGCTCTCGTCCTCGACGAGGAGGCGGCCGCTGCTAGTACTCAATAGATTTGAGTCACGTCGCCACCGTCTCTCTCTCCACCTCGCATCTCTCCTCTCCCCTCTCGTCTCGTCTCGTGATATTGGCTTTTCCAGCGGACACTATTTTCCCCTCAACCCTCCCCTTTCTCTCACAATTTTAGCAATTACCAACTCGTCGTTTTTCTTCGTGCCCGCCGTCGAACTTTCGCCTTTCCTCTCCCGAACCTCTCTCTCCTCCCTCGTCCTCTTCTAGTTCTAGGTTTTTTTCTTCTCCTTTTTTTGGTTTTGCCTCTTGGTTTAATACCCTTTCTCTCCACTCGGCAACACTCCAAATACAACAATAAACTCGCAGCATGTCCTTTCTTCTCTCGCTCTCTCTCGCAATGTTCTCTCCCTTTCCTTTCTAGAAAATACTTCTTTCTCTCTTCACTTCGCAACCAGGTTTTCCACTATTCTTTTCGAGTTTCAGTTCTATGCTTTTCCCTCCTCTCTCTCTCCCTCTCTCTATACACGCTTAAACGTGTCGAAATTTGCAAACCCAACCCGAAAGAAAACTTTCTCTCGCTTTTTCTCTCCGGCTTGAGTATCGAGTGAGCGAGTGAGTTTAGTCCAGCTAATTACAATACGAGATGTCGTGACTCGGTATATCTATTTAATTCGACAGAGGACTTGCAGAGAGAGGTCGAGAGGGAGGAGAGAAGGGAACGATTTAGGAGGATTTGGTCTTTGCTTCTTGAGCAGCCTTCCAGACTTTGTCGTTTAGACCGTTTCGATTCCTGGCGATTTCGATCGCGTAGAATTGAACTCGGTAACCTGAGAAGTCGGTCAATGGTGAGCCAGAGTCTCGAGAGAGAGAAGCGAGAGAGAGTGCTTACCGAACATTGAATTCGTCTCGGTGTAATCATCCTCCGCATTCAACCTGATCAACGTTCCGAAGTTGTACTCGTCTACACTCATTTGATCAATGTTCCCATCATCAGCTCTGACAGTCTCGTTTCAAGATAGAGAAAGAAGGAAAATTGAAAACCCACCAACTTTCTTCTCGAATGGCATCATGAATTCCCTCCATCTCTTCTTCCCCTGTACACTCTTGATCTCATCCTCATCTAACTTCACTAGCTTCTTCGCATTCTCTTCGAGGTAATCCGGGAAATGTTGCGAGAAAGCTTCAAAGATCTCATCATCCCATCTATTCCAACGAGATCGATTGTGGTCAGTACCCATGAGAGAGACTCCATTCAGTGAGATGGGTGTGGAAGCGTACTTTGTTAGTCGTTTAAGAGTTGAAGGTTGAATCCCAGTGATCAACTTCCAATAAGTTTCAGCTTGTTCGACACAGGTAACCGCGAATTGCATTTCAATCTACCTCCCAAGTACATCAGCTCATATGCCCGACCGGTAAACAAGAGAGGGAGAGGGAGATTTACGGATTCATCATTCTCAGCGGTTTCGGCAGAAAAAGTCGAAGGGAGCGCTTGAGGTTGTCCGTTTGCGCCTAGAGCTCCGACTGATCCGCCAGAGATGATGTCGTCAATTTCGGACATGGTTGCGAGAGGTGAGTGGTGGAGATGAAGTGAAGAGGAAGGGAGTCGCAGCCGACCGGTACCTTTTCTGAACGTGACCTCTCAAAATGATCTCGCGAGTACGACGAGAGAGATGAGGATCTTGTAGCTACTCGTTTTGGTGGAAGATTGCAGCGAAGGGGAAAAAAGGAGAATAGAAAATCACAAAACAGAAGAGAAAGAAACAAAAATTCACAGAGACCCCAACGGATCAAGCTTTCTACTCGCTGAAGGTACCGTCGATACCTCCCGTGGGGATACCGTGTCCGTGATGAGCGTGGTCTTGCTCGTATTTGATACCACTGTTTACAGAAATGAAAACCGAATCGTCAGGATCCTTCTGTTTCTCGCTCGGGCTTTCTCACACGAGACAGCTCGGAAGATAGAGGAAGGGTAGCTTACCAGTAAGTGCACATATGAGCACCCTTCTTGTCTAGATTGATGAAGACTCTCGGGTGGCCTAGAGGTCCTCCTCCTAGAAAGAAAGCGACGCTCAACTCCTCGTCAGCTCATACTCCGAAGCGACACCGCCGTAGACTGTAAGAATTGAAGACGTACCACCATCACATGCAGCAACACGACCTTCAATCAGTCTGATAGGTTCCTCTGCGATCAATTCAATCGCGGCGAGAGGTCGAGGTTGGAACTTTTCCGCCGTTTGTTCGAATCGGGGTCCACTCATCGCTTCCGTTCTGTAGTCATCTCATGCTCTCCTCGCAGTCAGCGGAAGTCGGAGAAAGGGAGGAGAGAGAGAGGACTTGCCGTGGTGCTTGAGATTTCGACCAAACGGTGCTACGGTTAGGAGCTTGTACAGGCGAGACATGAGGAGGTGTGTGAGGTTTACTACATGTCGAACGAGTCGCGGCAAGTCAGAGAATAGCTCAGAGATGAAGGAGAAGGGAGAGTGAGAGGTAAACTTACGCGGGAATACGAGCAACTTGGTTGTGAACCGCTCGGGTTTGGATCGTAGATCGGAATGCTCGTAACATGTTCATCCTTTCGTAACGTCGAGGAGCGGAAGAAAGTGAGTGAGGAAACGAATCCCGAGCTATTCGCTCGTTCCTCTCTCCCATCTCGACTCTGTCTTCGATTACCTGAAAGCCTACGTAAACCTGAAGAGTACAGAGGGGACGGACGATCGCACGAGATGGCGTACTACCAGCAAGATTACTCGTCAAATCGGAGTTATTCTTCCCCTCTTCCTCCTCCGATCCCACCGAATCCCTACAGATCAGCAGCAGATTACAACTCGACAGCTTCGACGGCATCTCCTACACCGCCTCCGGGTGCTTACAATCCTCAGCAGCAGCAGTACGATAATCACGGGACAATTTACGACGGTTCGCCGGATGGGAATTACACGAACGGAAGTGCAGGGGACAGTAACTGGAGAGAGAGTAGTTTCATTTCGATGTATGGAGGAGGAGGAACAGGCGATCCTCAATCTCCAGTGTCTCCCGGTCGAAGTCTTGTCGGCATTCCAACTTCCCCTCCTCGAGGAGTGATCCCCTATCAGTCGCAACAGCCCATAGAGTATCCAAACGGGATAGGGAACGGCAACACGTATTCGTCCTCCTCGTCTGATCCTTACAGACAAGGACCTTCCACCTCTTTCTCTTCTCCTTCCCCACTTCCTCCTCAGCCTCCTCCTGAACCCGTCACTTTCGTCTCTTCTTCCGGCGCGACGTTTACGAGAAACCCTTCGATGACGGCGAATACAACTCCCGCTTATCCTTCATATGCGACTCCGAGATCGAATTACAGAAACGGTTCTTACGAGAAACGACCTTTGAATCCTCCCCCGATTCCGAATGAGTACTATCAGCAGCAGCAGCAACCAGCTCTAGTCCAATCAGCTCGATATGATACGAATAGCTACGACTCAGGAGGAGGAGGATCTAATCCGAGATTGTCGAACGAAAGTAGCAGTGAACGATATTCAGTCTACTCATACCCAGGTTCGATCGATTCAGTCTCTACTGCCTCGACAACTCAAGTCGGAACAAGAAACGATGGAATCCCGAATCGGAAACAGAGCTTGGAACACCTCAAAGCTCTATCGTTACGAGAACGGGATCATCAAATTTCTCCTTCGAGTTACGCCTCTGAATTCCCTGAGCCGATACCGGAAACAGAACCTTATCCTCCTCCTGTTGCTTCGCATCCTGAACCTCGATCTCGACAACCTACGATTCTCATGTCACCTCCGATCGATTCAGCGAGTTATTCGTCTCCCTCTCCAACTCCTTCGAGCCCGTACGCCTCATACGAAAGTCCACATCCGTACCCGCGGAACAATTTACCGATCGATTCAAACTGGAGCAACGGGGGTCGAAGAACGAGTTCTTACGGATCGAATTCGAGTTTCTCTCACGGCACGACGAATCCGACTTATGCATCAACGATTCAAACTTCTCCTGCCCCTTCACCTTCCCTATCTCATTCGTATTCGTTCACGTCCGAGAACAGTCAACAGAATCATCGCAGACCGTCTCAGGCGACTCTATCACCTCATTCTTCAACCTCGAATTATCGAACAACTCAAGACTCTTCGTTCTCTCCTTACCCGTTCTCACTCTCTCCTTCTCCCTCGACAAATTCTGAATTCTACCTTCAACCCTCTTCGTCGTTCAACTCGACCACGACAGGGAACTATCCACGAGATGCAGCACTGCTCGAGGAAGATTCGAGATCTTTCGTCAATCCAGCATTCCTCAGTCACTTAGCAGTATGGTTGAAGGATCAAGTACCTAGAGGGAATCGAACCAAGAACTCAGGAGTTGAGCACTGGGGATTCACCGGGAAAGAAATTGTCGATACGATTCTCAAAGCTTTACCTCCTCCTCCATCCTCGACTGAGGACTCGAACTCGTCTTCGCTTAGTCTACCACCAGCACCTCCACCCGGTGCTGCCGCAGCTTCAGCGATTGTCCCTTCCCCTACTGCGACGACTTCTTCTTCATCGGCTTCTCTTTCCCCTCTCCCTTCAAGCTCGAAACTCCATTCGACTGTACCGGATCCGAGGCGAAAACTCGCACTATCGATAGCGAGGACCCTACAACAGTCGTTATGGTTCCATGAAGTCGATTTTGACGATCATGTTCTGAAAGATCTCGGCGGCGAGGAAGATGGAGGTTCGAATCAAGTTTACACTTTCCTTTTCCTAGAAGGTGGATCCACATCTTCTCGACCTGGAGGAGGAGTGAACGCTTACGGGTCGACTTCCGAACGAGATGGAGATAGTGCAGCTGGAGGAGCGGGAGGAGCAGGAGGGGAAGAAATCCCAACGGGAGTAATCACGAGTTTGACGAGATGTGAGAGTTTGGTCTGTACGAAAGAGAACGCTGAAGGTGGGATCGTCGTCGATCCGGTCGATGGGAGTGTAAGCGGTGTCAAGGGAGCTTGTTATAGTTTCGATTGTCCGAATCGGAAGAGAGTGAGTTCTTCCTCCCTTCATTCTGTGTCTCTCGATTCAAGATTCATTGATGCTGATGAAGGAGATTTGGCGCTCCCAGAGCGGACTACATCGAGTCGGAAGTACTCTGTCGAGTCATTCGGGATTGATCGAAGCAGTGAGCAGTATCCCTCTCGTCTCCCATGTCGATTTGGGTACTGACTACTATCTCTCTGATGGTAGCCACTCGAGGAAGCGGAGAATTGGGCTTCTTCCGTCCCAAAAACGATCTTGGAATCTCTCGACAAGCAAGAAATCGCATATCAGAATCAAGTTTTCGAATTGATCCATGGAGAACAGAAGTATTACGATGATCTGACTCTGATCGAGACTGTGAGTATTATCGACTCTCTATCGCCTTGTCGCTGAGGTGACTGATCTCGTTCATTATTGCAGGGTTTCGTCGAACCTCTCAAAACTTCGAATCCCCCGATCATTCAACCTCACCGACTCCCTCATTTCCTGCAATCGATCCTCCTCAACATCTCCGACATCCGACAACATTCATCGACGTTCCTCGGTGCTTTGAGAGCGAAACAATCTGAATCCCTTGTCGTTCGAGGAGGAATCGGGAAGATCGTTCTCATGAGCGCGGTCGAATGGGGAAAGAGTTATATCCAGTATACGACCGGGTTTCCGATGGCGGACTGGTTGTTCAAGGAGGAGAAGGAGAATAATCCGAGGTTCAATGAGTTACTAATGGTGAGTTCTCGGTTCCATCTCATCTTCATCGATGCAAGCGCCGAAGACTCACGTGCCGTTTCATGTATAGGATTTCCACAAACGACCTGAAGCTTCTAAACGAGGATTCGACACGTTCCACAACCGAGCAACTTTCCGAGGATTGCGATACATTCTCCTTCTTGAACAAATTCTCAAGAACGCTCCGAACGAGACGGATCAAGATCGACAAGATCGAGAGTACCTCGAAGAAGCGATCAAGGTGATCAAACAACAAGGGAAGGAAGCCGATTTGGGAGTTGGGGAAATGAAGGGAAAAGTCATGTTGAGAGAATTGGAGAGAACTTTGATCAGAAAACAAGGGGATCTTCATGTATGTCGAGGACTCGTTTGAGCATGTTCTAGGTGTATCCGGCTGACAGAGTTCCACGGTCCTTCGGTTTACTAGGATCTCGAGCTTTTGGACGAATCGCGACAGTTCTTCATGTCTAGTCGAGTTTACCGGAGACCTGAGGGGAGTGGTTTCACGGATCAGTTCCAAGAAGCTCATCTTATTCTCCTCGACAACTATCGTGAGCTCTCGCGTACTTCCCTCTCTGCTCCTGGCGATTGAATTGACAAGGTTACGCTTGGACACAGTAATCACGACGAAAGCTCCTCGACCTGATCGAGATGGCAAGCAAAAGTACCAGATCAGTCGCCGAGTGAGTCGCGTCTCGTCTTTTATCTTTCCCTCCTCGTCGAAGCTCACATCTTTTCGTCCAACAGCCTGTTCCGTTGGATCTCATTCAGCTCAAAGCTTCCTCCTTCTCTGAATCTCCCGTACCTCGCTCCTCTGGATTCCATCTCCGTTCGAATCGTTCCGCCGGCAGTCCTCAACCTTCAGCTCCCTCGGCCTACGCTCCTCCTGACTCTTCGCTCCTCTACCCAATCTCGTTCTTCCAAATGGGTCGATTCGATGGTCTCGTCTACGTCTACGTCGACACTGCAGCTCAACGACTCGAATGGGAGAAAAAGTTGAAAGAGGCAGTTTCGCTTCGAGTTCAACGACAAGAAGCGAACAGAGTCGTCAGATTGGACCCTCTCGCCGATGCGACTTTCGGTACGACTTCGACTATTGGTTCACTCAACGTAGGACCCGCTCATGGAACGAATCAATTCGGAAAACCGACTTGCTCGACTCCTCTGCAAACGATCGATGGACTCTGGTTGATCATAGCCGGATGTCAGGAAGGAATTTTCATCGGGTGGAGAGGGAGACCTCAGTCGATGCAGCAAGTCGTACACCTTGCTGGGATTACTCAATGTGCAGTGTTGCCCGATTTCTCCTTCTTGCTCGTCGTCGCGAACAAAGTCCTTGTAGCTTGTGAGTCTCTTCGCGCTGTCTCTCCTGTGACCCTTCAGAGCTGACTTTTCGACTCGGAACAGATGCACTCGAGGCGTTGATTCCGACCAAGACGGCGAACAAGCTCGATCAGGCAAACAAAGCTCCTCAGCGGTTGAGCGGACAAAAAGACGTTTCGTTCTTCCGAGTCGGTAAAGTAGGCGATACGGATCCTCGTACCCTCGTCATCTGTATGTCCACCGCTCAACGTCCTCCAGTTTCGACCTGAGTGACTGACGATTCTCCGCTCGCCTTAGATGCAAAGAAATCGGGAGTGAAGGAAAGTGTCTTCAAAGCACTCGAACCTGTCAGTCAGAATGATCGAGCGAAAGGTGGATCAAGTGGTCATCGCTTCCTCGGATTCGGAACTGGACGCCCTGAATGGTTCAGGGTTCACAAGGAGTTCTTCATGTAAGTTCAGCAGGCTCTCTCCTCCTATGTTCAGAACCAAACCGAAGCTGATTGAACGATCCCTCTGTCTCGTATAGGCCGTCGCTCGTTACCTCGTTGCAGTTCCAACGGAGCAAACTCGCCCTGATCGGGTCGAGAGGAGTCGAAATCATGGATCTCGAATCGATGAGGTACGTTTGCTCATTCGACCAGGCTCCCGTACGCGACTGACTGATCGTCTTTTCTCAACGATAACGATAGAACAATGACGGTGCCCGACTTCCCCTCTGTTCGACATAATCGCAATTTCGCCGCTCTGGCGAAACGGTGCGAAGAAGTTCCTACGCTTGGAATGTTCCGCATCGGCGATAGCAAGTTCCTACTCGTCTACGCCGGTACGTTCAAGCGATCTCTTTCTCAGCGGTTCGACGCTGAAGTTTTCGGCTGCGTGCAGATTTCGCTTTCCATGTTGGTCGACACGGAGAACCAATTGAAGGACCTTTCATCGAGTGGGAATCGAAGCCTGAACAAGTCGCATTTTGCTTCCCCTACATCTGTGAGTTCCGTCGAATTGACTCGGTTCTCGTCGAGTCATATACTGAGTGGACTTCGATTGCTTCTCCCAGTCGCCATCTCGCCGACGATCATCGAGATTCGCAATGCTTTCTCTGGTCGGCTTGTGCGTCTTTTTACTCTGATGCACAGGACTCGTTTCGTGCTAAGACGATTTCTCTGTTGGACAGGCTCAATTCATCACGGGTTCTCACATTCATCTCACCTTCGACGGTTCAGCGATTTCCTCTTCGCAAGGCCCTGCACCTATCCCTTCCCGAGGCTCTTCACTCTCGTCGACATCGATCGCTCAGTCAAGCATAGAAGCGGAAACACCAGTCGAAAAACGCCTTCACGTCTCGATGAGAACTGGTGCTTATCACGTTCTCTACGAGATCGTCATCGTCGCCTAGCCTTCTACACTCCTGACAATCCTTCATCGTAGCTGAGGCGCCTCGCATCCAGCTTCGAGCTCCTCAATAGACACTTTCGAACATCTCCAATCTTGTTTCCACTCTTCTCTCACTTTCACGTCACTCAGGTTTCATATTGTAGCTCGCCCTTAGTCACTCATTCTCTCTACTGCTTCCAACTATCACCTTTGCACGCCTCGCACCCTCTTCCTCTTGTTGATTCAACTCTGTCTCCACTTTCTCATCCTTGCTAGGTCTAGATATCCCTTCCTCTAGTGCAATGTAATCCGCTGGTTCGGCATTCGTTCTCCGTTGTCAACGTCGATTCGATCCGAGGTGAGCGCACGGAGTTGGCGTACCCGCACGGATCGCTTCCACGAAGCTCGTTCCTTCTCACTGACCTCGCGAACCGCTCTTCGTTCTTGACCAGCAACTCGAATGGGTAGTCATCGACATCACGACTCTGATTCGTACAGTTCTGAAGACTCGCGGCGGGAGGACGACTCGTCAGGGACTAGCAGCGAAGAGGAGGAAAGCTCTTCAGATTCGGAAGATGATCGGGAACTACTAGTGAGTCTCCCAACGCCCTCGCTTCTGATGTGTACTGACTGATGAAGAACCTACAGAGGAAGGAGGAGAAACACCACCATTCGAGAGGGGGGAAGGAAAACCGACATCGATCTCATGAGAAACATAGACATGCTGCTGCACCGGCTCACAGCCATTCGGAGATGACTACGACAGCGTTCATTGTCGCCGCAATCGGTGCAGTTATCCTGGTCGGAGGCTATTGGCTCTACACGAAAAATGGTTCATCGTTGTTTCCCTCAAGCGGTTCGGCTTCGAGTACAGGATCAGCTGGGGCTGGTAGCGGTAGTGGGTCGGATACGTCTAGCAAAGCGACTGCGACTGGTTCAAGTACGGGAGGAGGAGGAGCGAGTGCAAGCTCGACGGCGACGAAAACTGAAGGAGGAAGTTCAGATTCTTCGAGTTCGGGCAATGCTTCTTCAACGTCGACTGGTGCTACTCCGTCTTCGAGCTCAGAAGGTAGTGGTGGCGGAGGGGGAGGCAAAGTGCTGTCATTCTTCGAGAACTGTGAGCAATTTCACTTTGCCTCGAGAACAATCGCCGCTTAATCTTGCTTTGTTCGCAGGGAAAGGAGTCGACCCAGCGTCAGTTGACTTCACTGGACTCTACGTTGCGTTCTGGTTCTGCTCGGTACCGGACGCGAGCGGTGCGGTGGATCTACACGAGAGCGTTGCGGGTCAGGCAAAAGTGAGTCGAAGTCTCCCTCCCGGCACTTTCTCTCGGAGCGCAAGGTCGAATCTTCTCGTCTCATAGACCTTCGCAGAAGCGGCTACGAAAGCTGGGACGAAGCCGATACTGTAAGTTCGACCGACTGATGTATGTAAACGAGACTGACGGAATCCTCGTGAAACCTAGAACGGTGGGAGGATGGGATGGGAGCGCTCCTTTCTCAAAGCTGGTGGCGTCTGAAGACACGAGGAAACCTTTCGTGGAGACGATGGTGAAGTTAATGGAGGACAACTCGTATGAGGGGATCGATATCGACTGGGTGAGCTCGAGTCTGTTCCATCGTCGTCCTTTCGCTGATGAAACGGTATTGAGTGGCACGTAGGAATACCCAGGGAAAGCTGGAGCAACAGAAGACGTGAGTCGTCTCGTTCGTCTTCCATCGTCGTCGCTGACCCGTTCTACTTCGACAGTTCGATGTCAAAAACGATCTCGCAAACTTGCTCCTTCTGCTACAAGAGATCCGGGAAAAGATCGGAGACGACAAGATCCTCTCCGCTGACACGTCGTCTGGAGTATACAACGAAGCTGATGGCAATCCTTCGACTGATATGAGCGAATTCGGAAAGGTCCTCGACTTTATCACGATCATGACTTACGACGCGACGACCTACTCGTCAAAGACGACCGGTCCGAACTTTGCCTTCTCCTCGAAGTGCGCACCTTCGACTGGGACGTACGAGATTCCGACAGCAGTTCAAGCTTGGATCGATGCGAAGTTCCCGGCGGAGAAGATCTCGGTCGGTCTAGCATCTTATGGGTGAGCAAACCGTCTCCATTCTCCTCCACCGACAGTATCATACGGGAGTGACTGAGTCTACATCCCGCTCTTCGATCGGAACCAGATACGCTTGGGAGGTCGCTGATTTCAAGGACGGAGGAGGAGTCGATGGTGTGAGTTCTCGCAACGCTACTTCACTCGATAAGAGCTCAATCCGCTACGAGCACTTCGCAGGCTTCTTCGAGTATCTATCAGACGAGTTCGAAAGTATTCAGCGCAGCCGATGGGTTTGTTCCATTCAACAAGATCGAATCTGATGTGAGCTCGGGTTTTCATGTCCTTTCTTCTTAATGTCGCTCATCAACCATCGAGGAGACCTTGACAGTACCTCGGGAAAATGGACTACACCTTTGACGAGTGCACGAGTACACCATTCCTGTATTCGAAAGATACAAAGCTCTTCATCGCCTGTACGTTTCTTCAACTAGCTACTTCCTAGGTCGGGCTGACAGTCTCGTCGACAGATGATGACGAGAAATCGTTTGCCGTCAAGGGCGGGGTCGTGAAAGAGAAAGGGTTGATGGGGTGAGTTGCGAATCGAGTTCACGAAAGCTATCGGCGACAGTCGCTAATCACTCCAACTCTCGTCGACAGGTGTAGCGTCTACGCCGGCCTCACTCAAGACTCTGACGGGAAGCTGACGAAAGCCGCGATTGATGCGTGCTAGCGAAGAGGGAAGAGGAGCGAAGTGTTGTGAAATGTCTATTCGTGTATCGTTATTTCACTTTTCGCCGTCTGGTTTCAAAGGTTGAGCACCTTCGTCTCCGATCACGTCTGCGAGATTCGTTGTGCCCGATCCTCGCTTCGCCGGCTTGGGTTGATTCGGTGAAGGTTTCCAGCCAATCTGCAGAAGAGACGAGCTTTCGATCAGCGAGAGTTTCAGGATCAGGGTTGGAGAAGGCGAGCTTACCATGTGCATAATCTGGAATGTAGCTGGGATCGTACCGTCTTCAAGACCGTGTAGATCTATCGAGAGGAACGATTAGTCCCGCTCAAATGAGAACGGAAGAGTCGAACGAACCTCTGTAGATTTCGGCTGCAGCCATTACTGTCTCGGGTTTCAGCGTCTTCCTTCGGTTGACAACGGCGTTACCTTCTCCCATCCATTTCAAGTCGTCCATGAGCTCGTAGATTGAAGGATACGCGATCTGAATCTCGTCGACATCGACGGTTGAAAGTGCGAATCCAGCTCGATTCAGTAGAGAGGTGACCGATTGAGAATCTATACAAGGGCGTGGTCAGGTCATGCGGATCATATGCGAGGGGGAACGAGAAACGAACCAGTCATGGGAGAAACTCGCGGAGAAATGCCTCCCTCTCGTTCGAGCTCGGCAAGTTGCAAGGCCGTCCTGAGCAGAGAGGGTAGTTCTCAGTTCTGACATCCATGCCTCACAATGCGTCTCTGTAGATAGCTCACCTGAGCTCAAACAGCGTGTCGCCACCAAACATTGATCCGATGAAAACACCGTCCGGCCGCAGTGTTTGTTTGATTTGAATGAGAGCACCTAGAGAAAGAACACTCCGACGTGAGCATAGGTTTATGATGAAAAGGACCAGCTGAACTTACCTGGTAGATCGTTGATCCAGTGCAGTGCGAGACACGACATGATCGCATCCTGAGAGTTCTCCTCGAAGTGCGAGGCCAGTTCTTCTTCATCGAGGTGTATCCGCTCAACCGGAACTATGAGGCGAGGGGGAGAGGGTCAGCTGAGAAGACAGACGGAAAAAGGAGATGAAGACGAACTATCGAATTCAACGTCCTCATCGCGGTACAACATTCCCTCTGTGCGATTGGTTCGATTTCGATGTCAGCGACGCGTATGTCCGTCGAGAGAATCAGAAACGAAGTCCACGCACTCGACGAGTCTACCATAACCACTTTCTTTGTAATTTCGGAATCGAGATGCTTCGCGAGGAAGCCAGGTCCCGATCCGACATCTAGCACCTGCGGGTATCGTTCTTTGATGTCCTGCAAACCACGGGTCGCACGATCGTGGTCAGCTAAGCGTAAGAACAAAGGAAGAGAGGCGAATGACGCAGAGTTGAAGGAAGAAAGACGACTTACGAGTAACCGATCCACCATGCTCTGAGCTACATCGTCCTTTACGTAATCAGTCAATCGACTCTTCTCCTTGTTCGCAGCGGCCCGGTCCCTCTGGCTTCGTTTGAGGTTGCGATCGAAGACTTGAAATGGGGAAGCCGAAGAAGGTGCGAACGAAGGGACGGCGTATGAACGCTTCCCGGTCGACTTGAGAGCGCCTGAAAGTGATTTGGGGAGGTTCGCCCGGGTGAAAGATGCCATGACGAGTGAGGAGGTCAAGAGAGAAATGTTTCTCATCTCTTTCGGTCCTTCCTCTCACCCTCAAGGTCTTAACGTGGCTGAAAGGTACCTCACAGCTCAAGATGACCTCTGTACTATAGAGGTATCCGCTTCGATCCCGACTCAAAGCCAATCTCGCCGCCAAATCACCAGGTTCATCGCAAAGCTCTCGTCGGTGGTGCGATATCGCGCAGTGTTTTGGACTAGCTGGTCGTGTTTCGACAGGACATGGATCCTGAGGAGGGATGAGGGAAAGGGTACTGCAGATTGCACTGAATATGAAGCGATAACTCGAAAACCTGAAATTGTAAACAAGAAATGCCCTTGAACTGACGATAGATACGCACACGAGAGGAGGAACAGTGGGAGATGAGGTATAAAGAAGGACAAGAACGATAGACGAGAGAACGTCGAGTTCGATTAAAGCTTGTTGCGAACTTTGCCCTCGGCAGCTTTGTAAAGTTCAGCGATCTTGTCGGCGTATAGTTTCGCGACAATGTTTCGCTTAGCCTGTTGTGATGTGAAGCGTAGCGAGTCAGTTCCCGGCTATTCTACAGCGAGAAGGATACCGAGAGAGAAACATTTACCTTCATCGTAGGAGTCATTGCCTCGGGAGGGAATACGTCGACAGTGATGAAGATGTTGTCTTGAAGTTGTTCGTAGCTGTGTGGGACGTAAACGAACGTACCGAATCAGCGGTTGCTCTTCTCGGTTCAGATCGAAGACGACTCACCTGTTCAAACGAGCCTTCTTTCCATAAGGCGCAAGTTGACGAGCAAATGCGTTGATGACCTTGGGATCGGAAGCAGCATCTTTGAGGGCCGCGACGTCGGTGGGAGCAATTTCGCGACCGAGAACCTTGGAAACGAGAGCTGAAAATGCAAACAAAGCATTGTCAGTTGAGTCGAAGGGAAGCGCAGCATGAAGGAGGAGTTGGGACTCACGAGCGAATTGAACGGGATCGGCGACACAGATACCGACAAGGTGGTCGCGAAGGGAATCTCCGTGAACGTAGATTTGGGCGAGAAGAGGAGAGAGAGCGTAGACGTTCTCGATCTGTAAGCATGCGACAATTAGCACCTGAGGGGCTACTCAAGGAGCACAATCGAGGATCAAGCTTACCTTTTCGACCTATAGACGGTAAAAGAGTAGCGGAGTCAGTCTCGGTGGTCACTTCGGAGGCCGGAGAGGGAACTTACAGCGACATATTCTCCTTGAGAAAGCTTGACCAAGTTCTTCACTCGATCGATAATCTTGAGACGACCGAGATCATCGATCAATCCAATATCACCCGTTCGAAGCCATCCATCTTCAGTCATCGTCTCCTTCGTCTTTTCGGGTTCCTTGTAATAACCTCCCATCAGGTGAGCTCCGCGAGTGCAGATCTCTCCTCGAGGGAACGGCTTGTCCTCGCTCGTGTAGCCCATGTCGGGGACATCGATAACCTTGATCTCGACACCGGCAATCGGAGGTCCGACAGTTCCGGCAGACCAAGCATCCGTGACGAGGCATCGAGTAGCGCAACCACTGTTTTCAGACATTCCGTATCCTGGACTCGACGACGAGGTCAATCACTGCCATGAGAGGAGAGAAGGCGGAGAATCTCACCTTCAACGACATCGCAACAGAAGGCTACTCGGAGGAAGTCGAGTACTTCAGGAGAAATAGGAGCACTTCCCGTACCGATGCTGAATGGAGGAAAGACAGCGTCAATACAGGAGACAGCGGGAGAGCAAGAAAGAGCTAAAGCGAGAGGGCTCACAAGACGACGTTTCCACCCATGAGAGCCTTAACTTTGTTGAACAAGATACGGTCCCAGAGAGCATGAGTCTTGGTTCCCGTCGTCTTGAGGTTCTCGAGTTTCGCCGCGAACGCCTTACGAGCGAGGGCACCTTTGACTCCAGGGGCGTCGAGAGTTTGAGCCTTGATCGCTTGGTAAATCCTGTTGAGAACTCGAGGTACCGAAACGACGAACTATCGATGGACCAGTCAGTGCCGGATCAGAGGACGCGGGAGGGGAAGAGGATCTCACGGTAGGTTTGATGATTTGGAAATCCTCGAGAAGTCGAAGGTTGTCGCCGCACGAATATCCAATCGCAGCACCACACGACATGGCAACGATCTCGCAGAAGTACTCGTAAATGTGTGCGAGAGGCAAGTACGAAATGTGAACCGAGTCGGGGTAAAGTTTGTTTCCGTGACAAGATCCGACGGCCACTCCCGCGACTGAACTGTGAAGAGTCATTACTCCCTCTGCGGGAACCAAGGCACAAGTCAGCACGAGCGTCGTGAGCGCGAAATTCGAGCTTACTAGGGTTTCCGGTAGTCTGTGAACGAAAGGTTTGTTAACGAGAATTTCGAGGAGGAAAGAGATGAGAGACTCACTCCTGAAGTGTAACAGAGACAAGCAACGTCTGAAGGAGCAGGAAGAGTATGAGGCTTGGGGTTTGCGACACCGAGTGCCTCGACTAGACGAGAAAAGCTTGTGAGCTCGGTAAGGAGGAGCGAAATCCGAGCGAAAGGAATGAGAACTCACGCTCAACGATGTCGAGAACTTGGACTCCAACAGATTGGCCCCACGCCTTGAGGGCTTCCGATCCAGTGACTCCAGGGCGAGCACCTTTCGCCGAGATCGAAGTCCAGGAATCGAGGGAAACGACAGCTTTGAGAGTTGGCAATTTCTTGATGAGCGAGAGGATCGCGGGCACGTGAGCACTTCCGACAAAGACGATGGGACATTCGGCGTGGTTGATGATGTATTCGACGACGTCGGGACCGAGAGTAGAGTAGAGAACGGTCGTAGTCATAGAGTACGAAGCGCAAGCGAGATTGACCCATTGCCATTCTGTGTACGGGATCACGTATTGATTAGCTCACGATCGGTAATCAATTGCATGATAGACGCACCAGGACGATTGATGGACCAGATACCGACGTTCCAACGTTCAAGAGTTTGCGAGAATTGTTCTTTCAACTTCATGAGACCGCTTCCAACTCGAGTTCGGTGAGCGTCGACTTCGGCATATGTTTCCCAAGTGACTTCTTTCGCCCAATCTTGTCCGTCCCATTCACGTTTACCGAGGAATCGGTTGTTCGGTACCGCTTTCAGACCGAGGTCGAAAGCGTCGTAAAGAGTCTCGGGATAACGAGGGTCGACCGGTTCAGGAATGTTGAAGATTGCATTGCGGTAGGCGTGAGATCCTCCAGCTTTCTTGCTTCCCGGGACAGGCTACGAAGAGAGAGGAAGTGAGCGAAACATCCGAAAGGAGGGGAAAGACGAGACACTCACGAGAGCTTGAGGCTTCTTCGGGTCTACTCCATCAGGTAGAGGAATAGGGAAAGGTAACTCGGTAGTCATCGTTGACTGAGATGTTAAAGGTGGAAGAAAGAGAGAAACCGCCGAACAAGAATTTGAATCTTCGTTCGGTTCGGAGAGAACCAACTGCCGAAGGATTCTAAGTTTCGCTAAAGGTCAACGTATCGCGCTAAGCATGCAAGTTACTCTCTCTCACTTTGTAGCTCGAGCTCGAAGCAATGGAAGATTCACGAGAAACAAACGTGTGAATTGTATTAGTAAACGCGAGCTAGAGAACTAGCAGTGGGGTTGAGTGCGAGGGATAGTGGCTACCTAGTGAGAGAGAGGGGGGGAGAGAGCGGGCGTGAAGGGGCGAGGGAGGAAAGCCAAACAATAGAGTGAAAAACTATCCAACAGAGAAAATGGGAGAAGGGAAGAGGGAGCGAGGGCGGCTGAGGGGAGTAAACGACGATAGGTGAGGGAATGGTATCGCGCACCGAAAGGGAAAACATGCAGTGAGTAAGAAGAGAGAGGAAGGAAGAAAAAAGTTGTAATGGATCGATACAGAGTCCGTGGGATTTTTGGGTGAGAGAGAGAGAGTCGAACGAGAAGTGTGATTGAGTCTATGCTGCTGGTGTCGCTACTTTCTCGTATGCCTTCCAGAACGATTCCTTGCCGTATTCGACCTCCTCTTCTCCTTCCTCGGATTCCATTTTCTCCGTCAACTTTTCAACTTCCTCCTTCGAAGCGCCAGCGCCCATTAGGAGCGACGAAGTGAACGAGTAGGCAGAAGGTGCGTCGACTGCGGTGTCGACGAGAGTCTTCATAACCGGTTCGAACGCTTCGAGGAGTTTCTCGTGAGAGACGATTCCCTTCGCTGCCGTCTCCTTGAGGAGATCCCGAGTGATGTTGACGGCATCGGCCTTCTTGAGGATAGCAGCTTCGGCGATACGAGTAACGAGCAATGGTCGGAACTCTTTCGGTAGCGCTTCGATACTCGCAACTCCTTCCGAAACATTCTTGATCTCGAACCACTACAGAAAGCAAGAACGAGAATGATCAGTCTCGACTCTGAGAAAGAGAGAGAAGTGGGAAACATACCTCAACAACCGAGTTGGTCGCTCTTCGTTCAGCTTCTTGTCGGCTCATCGAAGAAGCGTTAGGGTCGATCGCGCCATCGTCTTCGTCCTCCTCGGCTTCTCCAGCGTTCTGGTCCTTCTCCTCTTCATCACCTTCTTCTCCGTCGAGAGGTTTTGTTCGAGGTTTGAGTTGAAGTTTCGGTCTTTGCGAAGCGGGTGCGGCAGCTTCCGGTTCGTCTCCACCTCCCGAAAGGAGTGCGAAGGGGTTGATAGGAGTCGAAGGTCGAGTCTCCTCCTTCTTCGCTTTTTGCTTGTTCGCGAAAGCACCAGTAGGACCGAGCGAAAGAGTCGAAGAATCTCGGTTCTCGCGGAATCGTCCGAAACCGCTGAGGTCTCCAGCCTTCGCCGGTCGTTGAGGTTGGGTCGTCCATCCGTCGGCACCAGCTTGAGCGACACCGAAGTCACGACCTTGTCCTCTTCGAGAGTTGGGTCGAGAGAGTTGATCACCGAGACGAGGTAGTTTGCCTCCAGAGGAAGCAGTTCGTCGAGCAGATTCTTCAGCTTGCTTTTGCGCCTGATCATACACGTAAAAGAACAACGATGAGACGATGTATCAAGTGAGCGAGAGACGGAAAGAACTTACATCGGCGTGAATTTCGGAAATAGTCTTGGGTCCCGCAGCGGCTTGTTTCGAAGCCCATCGAGAAGCACGAAGATCGACAACGTCCTATACGAGCGAAAATGTAAGTGAGCGAGAGATCAAGAAGAGACAGGAAGTGAGAAGTGACTCACGAGAATCATGAAACGAATCCTCGAAGAAACCTTGGGCGAGTTTGCGATCAAGTTCATTCGAGAGAAGTAGATATCCATGTGCTGCTTCGCCTTGGGGTTGTCGAGACCCTTTCCGACAGTCGTGAGAAGACGGCAGAGCGATTCGACGTCCTCCTCTTCGGGATTCTCCGTGTTCGACAGCAGCTTCTTGATACACTCGTGCATGATACGCTCGGTGAGCATTTGAAGTCGGTACAATTCTCCGATGAATCGAACGAGTCCGAGTCCTCGTCGTTTCGCTTTTTGAGCGGCGTAGTATTCGTCCGAGAGGAGTTCGGCTTCTTTTTGATCCTCCTCCTTCGTTCCCTTTTCCTCGGCCTCCTTCTTCGCGGCATCGTTCGCGTCTTGCTTCGCCTTGTCGTCAGCTTCTTTACTCTTGGCGGCAGCGGTCGCGGCCTCCTTGTTCTTCCATCCGTTTTCGTAATCCTCTTGACAGCGGTTGAGGAGGTATTTTCGGAAGAGAGCTCCTCCAGCGACGGGAGTTCCATCTTGAGCCTTGACCGTCTCGTCTCGGACTTCGGTAGAGACGCGTTCCATGAGTTTGCGACAGAGTCGAGCGTACATCTCGGACCAGGTCGCTTCGTCGGTCGCCTTTTCGAAGATGAGGGCGATAACTTGTCGGAGGATTCGACCATCGGATTCGTCGACGGATCGGTTCGCCCATTCGAGGATTTGATCCGAGATCGAGTCGAATCGTTCGAGCGTAAGCTTGTTGAGGAGAGCCTTGACTTTACGTTGAACCATTTCGGGAGAGTTCGTGTCGACGTTTCCAGCTCCTCCAGCGATAACGGTAGGAGCCCAACCGGTAGCGGATCGAGGACCGAGGGTAGCATCTTCGAATCCTTCTCCTGCGACGTGTTGACCGGGTTTCCTTCCTTCGTCTTTCTGTCCATCTTTCTCTCCTCTTCGCTTCGAACCACGTTCCGACTTGTTCCTTCCTCCTCCTCCTCCCGAGAACGCTCCACCCATACCACTTTGACTCGTCGTTCTCGACATGCTACCTCGAGCACCTCCGAACGCACCCGAAGTCGAACGGTTGAGAGAAGCTTGGAATCGTTGTTCACTACTCGTTCCGGATCCGGCTTGACCGAAGTTGCCCATTCCTCCGAAGGCTCCTCCTCCGACTCCACCGAGACTCGCGGTACGACCGAACGCACCCGAAGACGAAGCAGTTCGAGAAGGAGGTCCCATCGATCCACCTCTCTGACTTCTTCGGTCAAAGTTTCCTCGAGGAGCATTTTCGTCTCCAACCATTCCCATCTCGGCGAGATTCGGTAGGTTGTCGGGCTTCTCTTGACAGATCGCCATGAATTGAAGGAGGAAGTCTCGATCGTATCGGTATTTTCCGGGTTCAGAGCTGACGTTGAGCTCTGAAGAGGGAGCTTTCGAGGAATCGGGGTATTCGACGTTGGCGAGATCCGAGATGGGTCGAGCCGACGCGATCGCGGCGGAAGAAGGAGTAGCGGGTTTCGAAGAAGCGGCTTCGGTAGAGGAAGATCGAGAGAGATCGGTCGAAGGTTTCGCGGGAAGGAAAGAGGGAAGGGGAGATCCTGAAGGAACTGGTGAAACGGGGTTGACATCCTTCGAGGAAGAGTCGGCGTTGAGGTTCTCCCGAGCGTCGACGAGGGCTTGAGCGGGGTCCTTCGATTCGGGTTCAGTGACGGCCTTTTCGTCGGCGAGGAGAGCATCTTCTTCAGCTATGACGGCATCAGCTTCGGCAGATTTGACGTGGAGACCTGCGACTTCTTGTCCGGGAGTCGAAGGAGTGCTGTCGTCGTTCTCAACTCCAGCGGCAGACTTGAAAGAATCGGTAGGAGCCGGTTTCTTCTCTTTCTCAGCCTCCTCCTCTTGTTGTCGTTTCTTCTCGTCCTCTTGTTGTTCTTCAGCCTTCTTCTTCTCTTCAGCAACTCGTTTCTCCTCTGCGATCTTCTTTTCCTCAGCTTCTTTCCTACTTCGCTCCTCCTCTTCAGCAGCAGCCTCAGCCTTTCGTTTCGATTCAGCTTCTTCCTCCTCCTCCTTTTTCTTCTTCAAATCCGCCTCGGCTTGAGCTTGAGCAGCAGCTTTGGCCTTTTCCTCCTCACGTTTCTTCGCTTCTTCAGCAGCAGCTTTATCCTTTGCCTCTTTCGCAGCTCGTTCCTTCTCAGCTTTCGCTTTGAGCATGTTCTCATCCGGTTTGACGATTTTGATCGCGGCGGATTTTCTCGGCGTCGGAGTGAAGATCGGAGAGTCGACACTGGGCTTGAATTCGGGTGCGGCGGCACCTGCGAGACTCAAAGATCGAAGAGGGGTCGAATTGTTCGCCGATTGAGGGGAGAATGCTCGAGGGAGAGCGGCAGATTGTTGTTGAGGGGAAGAGTAGGGGAACGAAGGAGTATTAGGAGTCGAAGGAGCGATCGAAGGAACGGTAGAAGGGGAAGGAGGAACGGTCATTCCGGATTTGTTAGGGGTGTGAAGTCCGGTCGAAGGAGCAGAATTTCCAGGAGAGTTTGAGAGAGGGGGAGGTCCTCCAGCTTGTCCATGAGGAGGAATGAATCCACTCGAGTAATTTTGGTAAGGTTGAGCGTAAGGGTTGTAACCGTAGGACTGTGAACCGACAATTGATCAGTTTCTCACTCGGAAAGCGAGAAGAAAGACGTATAAGCTCACTGGTTGACCCATGTACATCGCTTGAGGAGGGAGGGAAGGAGTCGAGATTCTCGGCGAAGTAGCTTGTTGCGAGAACGAAGGTCGATGTTGACCTTGAGGAGGAGGAGGGGGACGAGATTGCATACTCGGACTTCCGACGAACGATCCCGGTCTCGATCCACTACCTGAAGGAGCTCCACCGTGTCCACCATAAGGAGAGTTTCCATTAGGGATATTTTGAGGCGAAGGACCTTTGTACGAACCCGATTGACCGTAGTACTGCGAAGGAGGAGAGAACGCTTGAGGAGGGGGAGCTTGTTGTCCTTGGGGAACGAAAGGAGCCGGGATTTGTCGAGGTACGAAAGAAGCCGAAGTGTTCGACAATTGCGAGTGAGGATGAGGAACGGCGAGAGGGGAAGTACCGGCTTGAGGAGATCGAGCTACTGCTGAGGGATCGTAAGTTGCGAGAGATCTTCGTTCGGCGGGAATAGGAGCGGGCGAAGACGACGAGTTCGACGAAGAAGATCCTCCTCCGGTGAAGAACGCGTGAAGGTTGATGGGAGCTTTCGCGGCGGGAGCTGAAGTGGGACTCGAAGCTTGAGCGGGAAGAGCTCCGAACGCTTCGGGTGCGCCGTTGATGAGCGAAGGAGGGGCGGCAGGGGAAGAGGAAAGGACTGCATTCTTGTCGTTTGCAGTACCGAAAGCGACTGAACGTGAGAACGAATGATCAGATTGTGAATCAACTCGCTCGGAGAAAAGAGAGGAGGAAAGGATCGAGAGACGCACCATCCGATTCTGCTCCATTCCTGATCGCATCTACCCTAGATTGCGGTACGCTAACTCCATCTACCCTGACACTTTGTTTCCTCGAGAGAGGAGCGGGAGCCGAAGGGGAAGTAGGACCGGAAGAAGAAGAAGAAGTTGAACCATTTCCTGCTGCTTGAGCGATCGCCGTCGCGGCTGGAACTGTCGGACTCGATCCAGCTGCACTCGTGGCACCGTTTACATATCCCGTAACATCTCCCGAAGTGACGGCCGCGGGCGAAGGTTTACTCTTTTTCGCGGCGGCGGCGTAGTTGAACGGGGCAGCCGGGGAATTCAGCTTGGGAGTGGTCGAACCGGTGGTCGCTGGCGCTTGAGCGGAAGGAGTCGGTTTATTCGTAGAAGGGTTGCTCATTTATGGAGAAAGAGAGAGGGTTTCTGGTGGATTTTTCTTGAAAGAGAGACGGCGGAACTTGACGCTGTCTTGGTTCAAGAAAAAACGGGTAGAAAGGGTGGTAGAGAAGCGGTAGATCTGTTCACTGGGAACGAGGATAGGAGGAGTCGGGAGTGGGAGGGAATTCAAAAGGGGGAATCGAAGGAAACTGGTGGCTGATCCGATCAGGGTCTCGAGGAGGAAACGAGAGGTCGGAGAAGGCTAGTTGAGACTATACGAGTCTATTCGATCTACCACTGATACCTAGCGAGGTCTGGTCATCGTCGACGGGTTAGCTTTTTTCTCTCGGTTAGAAAGTTCGTTCCCTGAGAAGCGCTTACCTCGAGTAGAGTAGAAGGAAGGGGGGAAGAAGGCAAGGACTGGGGAAACGGGTCCTGCTGGTGGTCGTACTACTTCAGCCCTGGAAACCGGGGCAAGTGGTGAAGGAAAAGCGAATCTCTTCAAATCTCCTCATCCGTATTCTCGATTTCAACAACTCTAATAATTGCCCTTTGTTCTCCCTCTCCCTTTCAAAGAGTACGTTCGCTTATCGCTAACAGAGTGTATCATATTGCAGAGATAAAATTACTGCTTCGCTTCTACCGGTTGAAACAGGTGCTGACGATAAAACTTCAATTCTGTGCGAAAACGAAAACCGCGAGTCAATATCAAACAGCCTGAGCGTAACTCATATGCGCTCACCTTCTATCGACGCTAGAATGTCGGAAAGAGCCCTGACCACGAAAAGGAAGCAAAGAATGATGAGCTTGCGACGAAAGACAACCATATTCCGAAACCTCGAAGTGAAACTCACCGATGTTCTGCTTCTTCCTTTCGCTTGAGTCTTGACCCCGCGAGAGCCTTCGGGTACCATCTACGAGCGAGCTCTTTGATCGAGCTCACATCGAGAATACGGTAATGCAGCTTTGAAGCGAGGAGAGGTAAATCTTTATTAATGAACGCTCGGTCGGCGTGCACAGAGTTCCCCGCCAGGAGAGCCGGGGCTGCGTGTTGAGAGATCATGAGAGATGCAGCGGATGAGAACGGAATGAAGGCAGAGCGTCCTGAGAAGGGGAGACTGACTCGAAGGAGGAAAGTGTTTGGTGACATATTCAGCCACGAGCTTATCGACCTGTTCCATCGTGTACTTGCTCTCGAGACACGCTTTCGTCAATCCTGTCTACATAGTCTCGAGCAAGCGGGCGTCAGTTCTCCTGACCTCGGCTCGCAAGGCGTAAGTGAGCTTCTCGCGAAGAAAAGTTTTGACCAACCTTTCCATGTTGTTCGATGCACCTGTGTTCTTCCTACGATACTCAGTCTCTGACTGAATGACTTCAGTGACTGACAGTTCGAGGAAGCTCACCAGTCGTTCATACCATCGAGAACTTCCTTCTCAGTTTTCACGATATATTCGACTCCCTTGTCCAACGGTTCGAGCTTGGCGTTCGTCGCGATACACGCAATCTGTACACCGCTCAGAGTCAGTAAAGAGTCCTAAGAGTAGCAGAGAGAGCTAGGCGGACCTCTAGAATCCGATCCGGTACGAAAGGTTGTCCTTCGCGAAGTCCTTCTCGAGGTAAATAAGGGTTCAATCCGGTCATTTCGCAATCTATCGGCAATTCGAACATTCTGGTCAGTATACTGTCTGTCGAAGACCGGTCTCACAGGTGGAATGAGAGAGATAGGAGTTCACCGATCCAGAGAATGTTGTCTGCTGAGCGGAGTTCTGCCATTTGTGCGAACGTAAGGAAAGATCGATAGGTAGGTCTAAAGAGGGTTGGATGAACGAGTGAGGCGGTAAGTGAGCGGGCGAGGAGCATAAGAGAGGAGAGAAAGAAGGGAAGTCGCTCTTCGCCCTCGTCCACCTCTTTCGATTCAAGTTCCGACACGTCTACAGCATCTTGTGAACGATCAGACTCCGTATAGGGCACCGGAAGTCGACCGCTTCAACCCACAGGGGAGCACTCGTCACTCAACTTCGGAAACTCATCGCTCCAAGTCAGCTCGTCAAATCACTCCGCGACACGACATCTCGAGCCATTGCGAATAACGAAACTCTGGAAACCCGTGGAGTGAGGGAACAAGCGCGTCAGTGCCAATTCCTCAAACTCTGCTTCTCCGAGATCGTCATCGCTAACCCTCTCTCCTCTCTTTATCGTAGCAGCGGTATGGACTCGACAGACCTCTCTACATCGTCTCTGTTGGTGACACCCTCAAAACCTACTTTGAACGGACTCTCGAACAATTCTCCGACATCTCATCGAACTCCACCTTCCGCGAGCCCTCGTCAATCAATTACAGGCACCACGAGAGGAAACAGGGCGTTTAGAAGACTGAGTTATGGGTCCTCCGCATCACCAAGTCAAGATCAGGCGATAGGAGGAGGAGGAGGAGGAGGATTCACTTTCTCGCCTAAAATCTTTCAACCTGTCGAGACGGGGACGCCGCACGACTTCAAAGGCGTCACCGACGGCTTAGAGACTCTCACTCTTCGAAGTGTGGAGGTTTCGACGAGGAGAATAGCGAAATTGCGTGAAACGAGAACGAGGAAGATTGAGAGGAAGCCAAGTCGAGATTTTATCAACGGACTTCCTGATGAGCTACTCACCAAAATCTTCTCGAAGCGTAAGTAGTCCCCACTCGAGTCGAGCTCGTCGCTTTGCTGAAGTGTCGACTCATGTGCCTTTACAGTCAACGATCGGCAAGGATTCAAAGCTCAAGCTACTTCGCGCGGACCGGAATGGTTGTTTCCTCCACTCAAGATTGCTCTCGTATGCAAGAGATGGCTTCCGGTGAGTCCGGGCACTGTCAGACTCTGTAGCGTTTTGCTGAGACACTGAGGTCGTGCCGGTCTCTCAAGATTGCTCAACAACTCTTCTACCGCTCAATCCAAATCCATCACGTCGACAGAATCCCTCCTCTCCATCACACTTTCACTACTACGAACTTGTCCTTGGCCGTCAGACATCTCTCAATCAAACTGCCCTACACGGCTGCAGACAAATTGTCGCTTCCTTCTCCTCTTCGACCACCAGCAACAGCCTCTCTCTTCGGCTCTTCCGGTCGAGAACCCGACAGCGACAGTGATCTTTCGATTCACAAATCTCGCACAAAAGACAAGAAGGAACGAAAACCCCTCGTGATTCAGGATCAACTCGTCGCACTCTTCCAAAGTTGCTCGCAATTGCTCTCTCTCGAAATTGCCGGAGTCGATCCACTCACGCTCTTCTCGTCCTCCTCGACTCCCTCTTCGTCTCTTCACCATCTACATCAACTTCGACTCTCGACCATCTCGACTCTCTTTCTTGGAGGATCCGAATCCTCAACTCTCACTTCGACGACTCTTCGTCAAGCTCTCCTCGCATTGACCGGACTTCGCCACCTCTCTTTCAGAGGCTACGTCTCGGACTCTTCTTCTCCGCTCGAATTCGCTCCGACTTTAACAACGAAAGGATCTCCCGCTCGACCACTCCCTCTTAGAGCTCGTCGACTCCTCAAACTCAAGTCAATCGCGATCATCGAATCTTCGATGAGCTACCTCGACCTCGAGAGCCTATTCAAGCAAGTGCAGAGCGGTAGTCTCGAAGAATTAGTCGTCACAGATTACTACGATGGCAAAGCATCCCTCGAGCGAATTCGACGCGGTCAATTCGGCGGAACGACAATCGAAGGTCTATCGAAAGGTCAAATCGTCTCACTGATCCAAGGTAGTTTGCGAATTCTCCGAGTAACGCTGCACAATTTCCCCCTCGCTCGCGACGTTCTCTCGGCGACTCAATCCTCCCCACCCCCTCCACCTCGTCGACGACTCTCTGGAGCTCCTTCCCCTCCCGATCCACCTCACGTCCTCGACCGGTTCATCTCGTCCCTCGAATCCCTCGAAACCCTCGATGTCGGCGGTTCACTCGTTTCCCCCGCTCTCCTCTTTCCTCCTACCCATCTCCTCCCTTCGACAGTCAAGTACCTCACAATCCGCGCTTGCCCAGCTCTTACCCCGTCCGTCGTTCTCGCTTTCTTACAATCCCTCGCTCAAACCCGTCATTCCCCCTCTTCCTCTTCTCCTCTTCGAGCTCGTACCTCATTAACTACTCTCGCTGAACCATCCCGACTCGAAGTGTTGGAAGTCTTTGGAGGCTCTGAGTCGGGATGGAAGAGCGGAGTTCAGAGTTGGGAAGTCCAGAAAGCGTGTTGGGATGTGAATGTGAGATGGAGTGGAGGAGGGAAATGGAAGCCTGGAAGTAGCGGTGGTGGGGCGGGGGAATGGAGAATGGGGAGTGTACAGGGTCATCAATCGTGGTAAAGAGGAAACAGAGTGATAGAGGAGTTTTGAAAAGTTTTACGTTACTTCGTCGGTGGTGGAGTCCTCGAGTTTCTCTTTGCTATTCCTCTTTCTAAATCCAGCTACATCAGCGAGCGATCAGGAACCGCATGAGAAGATTTGAGCTAAAGAGAAGTTTGAGACGAGGAGTAAGACGAATTGCGATGTGAAGCGATCGTTTTCCAAGAATGACGAAGGTTTACGGGTAGTAAGAAAGCGAGGAGTTATTACAACAACGAAGGGTTAAAGAAATGACAAACTGCGTAAAGGTACGGAAGGAAAGGTACTACGAGAAATGAAAAGTAGAAAGGAGAGGGAAAAGGAAAATCCAACGAAACTATCCTCAAGGCCGTCTCTCCTCTCTACTCCTTCGACCGCCCGAAGGGGAACACTGGATCACTAACCGCGAGAAGCTGTTTCGAGACATGTCGCAGCGGATGATCTCGCTTCATTTTCGGTGGAGGAGGAGGAACGATCTCGATTGTGACTTTGGGTTTGTTCTTCCCTTTCTCCTTCGAGGCGGGCTTGAGACTAGGTTCTTTCGACTTTCGGAGTTCCTTCGAAGGCGACTTGGATGGCATCAAGGAGGATCGCTTCGAGGGAGATTTCGGGGGTGCAGGGTCAATACTCGGCTCCTTGTCTTTCCCTTTCGACTTGCGACGCTCTGCCTGCTCGTCCACGGCGAGCTCTTTTGTTGCAGATTTTGCCGAGGGAGGACCACGAGAGGTTGACCGAATATCGTTGCTCGTAGTCGAGGGAGAATCGAGAGAAGTCGAAGGTTGAACCGAGCTTGAGGTGACTGTCGGGATCGGCGCTCCATTGAACGAAGGATTGAGGGAAGAAGAGGCAGTTGGAGGTGTGGAGGAGTCCTGAGGAACAGGAGGGATCGGAATAGGAGGAATCGGATCGGCTCTTGCTGGGGAAGGATTGGTCGTGCCGGGAGATCTTGTCGCAGTAGTTGTCTGAGATTGCTGGTGAGGAGAAGGGAGTTCGAGAATGACACCGAGTGCCGAAGATCCAGCGGAAGAGACCGAGGCAGTTTGAAGTTGATCGTTCTCGTTCGAGTCGACGTCCATCGCTTCCGGATCCTTCGACGCCTCGACCGCTGTCTGGTCGACTCCTCCATGATGAGTGGTCTCCTTCTCGGCTTGTAGAGGTAGAGGAACGAGAGGTGGTGAGAGAGGTTTCGTTCGAGGACTTTGTTGCGCGAGATTCGATCCTCCGATTCCTCCAAGGCCTAATCCGATCCTTGGGCTGCCTTTCGGTAGAACGGCGCCTTCCGACAACACCTTCGCTGCGATAAGGGGTGATTTCGCGGCAGGAATGATCCCACTCTTGGTCGCAGCGACGATATTTGCCGCTTTGATCCGAGCTCCTTGTCGAAACTGAGGATTTTGACTCGCGTAAAGGTGAGCGAGAGGATGGACGGCTGCACTCGAGTTCGTAATCGAGGTTCGACGACGCATCTTTGTAGGGGGTTCTTGAGACACCGATTTCGAGCGACTTCGTTGGACTTGTTGCTGAGGAACGATGGGAGCCGAGACCGACGAGGAGGTCAAAGAAGGTCGTCGATGGTGAGATGTTGTGGCATGAGAGACGATGGTGGAGGAGGCAGACGCTGGTAAGGATTTGGAGAGAGAATGAGCGGGAGCAGGTGTCGAAATCGACTGAGTTGGAACGATCGGAGCGGATTGGGGGACGTCCATGCGAGGTGAAGCGGCGGGAGGAATTTCAGGCACTGCGGATTGAGACTGTAAAAGATCGAGGTTGAGGTGAGCACAACCGCAATCGAAAGAGAAGAAAGAAAGAGAAAAACGAACCTTTTCCGATGTCGAAACTTCTCGAGTTTCCTCCTCCTCGATTTCGCTTGCCTTTCTTTTCCCTTTCCTGTCAACTGTACTGACCTTGTGCGACTTCTCTGCTTCGCTGGGAACTTTCTCTTTCTCCACCCTTTCGACGATTTTCGCTTGATTCTCCTTCTCGACAACAGTCTCCCCTACCGTTGTTGCTGATACCGGAGTCGTCTGCGTCGTTGTTGTCGTAGTCATGGATCTCGGGAAGCAATAAACCGGTTCCACTCCATTCCTTCTCGCTCTCTCCCTCGCTCTCCTCGCGCCTTCCGGTTCCCTCGGTTCTCTCGACCTCTCCTTCTCTCCCTCCTTCCCCATCAACATCAACGAGCTTCCGAGGGGTTGACTCTGACTGATCGCACTCGTCACGATCTTCTCCAACGCGATCTGTTTCCTCCATTCCCTGAGCTCTTCGTTCGCATTCTCGTTTTCGGCGACGACGTTCGGGTGTTCTTCGAGTCCTTTCGCGAACTGAAGAGCGCGGGATTGTTCGGTTGAGGAGAGGGTAGAAGGGAGAACGAGAGATCGTGGGTAAGGAAGGAAATGGGACGGATTGAGCGAGAGACTTGGGAGAGGTAAGGGTTGAGAGGGGTCGGGAATGAGGCCGGTTGAGGTGAGGACGAGAGAGGGCTGTAGCGATTGGAGAGGGTAACGAGTAGAGTAGAGAGTCGGGATCGAATGAGGGAGGGAGATCGAGAGAGTGGTTTCGGGAGTGAAAGCGATGTAAGCGGTGATCCCTTGCGTCGGTTGATATCGTGGAGGTTGGGAGAGAGGTAAGTAGTCGGACCAGGGAGCTATCGCAGGAGGCGAGGGAGATGCAGGGCGAGGTCGTCGGACGTTAACTTGTTCCGACCGGTTTTCCGTTTGAGCTGCTGCAGTCGATGCTGATCCTGCAACCTGAGCTTCTCTTGAGCCTTCAGCGTCATCCTGTAACAGTCTCTCCTTCGCACGGTCCAACGCTTCCGAACATTCCCTCACGGCGACATGGAACTCTTCATCTGCTTTCCTTTCGTCTGGAGGTAATTTCCGTTTTCTCAAAGGTCTCTTTCGCGGATTTCCGTGTCTGTCGAACCCGTAGGAGTGAGGTTGCTCAGTTGTTGACGGTACGTCTGGAGGAGGTTGAGGCTGCTGGACTGGGTTGGTATGAGAATCGCGGGAATTTGGTCGAGAAGGAATTTGGGCGAGGTCGTCTGGTCGGCTGGGATCGAAAGTTCTTTGGTTTGCAGACGTAGATGGGACAACGGGAGCTAGGGAAGCGTTGTTAGATGAAGCCGGAGTCGAACGGGCTGACCTGGGACTGGGCAACGCAAAGAGGAAATCGAAAATCGTCAGCAACGAAACAAAGAAGCTGCAGGGACGCGCATAAATAAACTCACGGTCTGAGAGGAGGAGCAGTTTCTTCGATAACTTTCCAATCCCCCAACCTGATCTTTGCCAGTTCGATGTATTTGTCCCAAATGTCCCAATCCGATGAATTCCAAAACTTTTTCATCCTTTCTCTCACTCTCGAATCTCGACTGGCCTTTTCGAATAACTTAATCGTTACCTTTCTGTACTGTTCCAAGACGAAGACGAGTTTCTGCCTTGCTCCCGCGTCGAGGTTTGTCGACATTCGGAGGAAATCTGCGACGGTAGGTCCACAAATCGGGAACGTAGCGTCTCCGGATCGAAGGGTAAAGTCGTGCCAACGTTCAAAAGTCGCGAGGTAATCTTCGGGAACGAGACCGGGCATGAGTCGTTGCATGTAAGGTCGATACTTTTCGAGTGCGACTCGACTTGTCGGGAGTTTCGCTGCTACGAGAGCGGGCATCGTTTCACCCGTTTCGAGTTCGGCTTCGAGGCCTTCAATCGTACATGCACAAGACAGATCGTCAGCGGGACTATAAAAGCGAGAGTGGTAGTTTTTGAGCTCACGAATTCCACCAGTTGTCGCAATTCGCAGGATTTCTGCCCTCACTTGCATGAACAGGTCCTTAAACGTTGCTCCACTCATCTCCTTATTGAGGATGTAGAACGGGTGAGCCGGTAACCTTTCTGGGTTCTGCGGTCGTGGGTCAAAACTGATCGCAAGTTGTCTCCCTTCCGTCGAATTCGTTTGTTGTACTGGTGCTCGAGGAGGGGCGTTCGAGGAACTCGGCTGAGGCGCAGAGGGGACTCGGTAGCGAGGAAGCTGTTCAGTTTGATTCTGGGTTGGTTTGGAAGTCGTTGTTGAGCGAACGTGAGAATTGTTCGAGGAGGGAGCTGGAGCTGAAGGGGAAGGGGAAGGTAAGTTCACTGGATAATGTTCGCGAAAGAAGGTCGGTACGCGAGGAGTTGATTCGAATCGAGCTGAATGAGCGTGAACTGGCGAGTTGGCCGAGGGAACAGCAGGGACTGGAGAAGGAAAATTCGAAATGGAAGAACGGGAATTGGAGGGCGCGGCGGCGGGGGCGATGAAGGTGTCGATAATCGGAGTTGCGTGTTGTCTTGGTTGGTATCTCTGATCAGTAGGCGGTCTATTCGATGAGAGAGGCCCTCTTTCAGATGGATCAACATCTCCGATAAATGTTGCTCCTCCTCCTCCTGAACTCGGACTGTCGAACGTGCTGGACTGCACCGCTACATCCGTACTCCTTCCTGTTAGGCCAGACTCCCCTCCTCCGTTCATTCCGGCAAGAGTAGCTTGAGGTTGCGGTTGTTTTTCTCCTCCTCTGTTTTCTGCTTGTCCTCCTCCTCCTCCTTGTCTAACACTCGATCCAGTCCCTATTGCGTTTTGACCATTCCCTACACCGTTCATATAAGATCCTCCGTTGGCGGAAGAGAGCTAAAGCGGACTCGTGGTGATGATTGAAAAGATCGACAAAAAAGATCCGGGGATTCGAGGAGGATGATAGTCGGGGAGAGTGTGAGGTTGACTGGGCGTGAGGTAGAGCCCAGAACGAGACTACCAATCAAGGTGTTCGTTCTGTTCTACGTTTCGAGAGGTTGGTCGAAGTCGAGGATTGCTAGAAGTTTGACTTGAGAGAGCAAAAAAAAAAATGGACAAGTCGCTATCGCAAGGGTCGAGGCTCCGACGATAAGCCGAACTTCGCTTTCAGCAACTCTCTGACTTATGTAGGACGGCAGACATGAGAGCGAGATACGAACAATGCGGAAATTCTCGCAGTGGGCAAAGAGAGGAAGAAAATGAAAATTCTTGCAGAACGAAAGATTGCAACGTCCTACGAGCGATAGAGCAGTCCTTGACGACCACAGAGTCTTGTACTCAGCACCGTACCGAAAGTCTAGCGGGTGAGAGCATCGGATCCGAGTTACTCGATATTTGCAGACTCGGCGAGAGCGTCGAACGAGGAGCTCGATGTCGGAGCTTGATTCGGGTGTGCCGGGGGTTCGAAAACCTTCGTCACGATAGACCTGTGTCGCAAACTCTGAAGGTCAGCGATCTGGGACAAGTCTCTGATGCACGGTAAGCTCACAATGAATGTTGTTTCCCTCGTCGTTTTCCATTTCACTTCCCGCTGTCCTGAAGACCGGCAGTCTTTCCCGTTTTCCTGGATCCCAAGCGTACATAAAACGTCTCCTCCTAGCTTCTGAGTTCCCATCTGCCCAACGCGACTCCCGCCTCCCTCTCGGCCCTCTCCCTAACTCCCCTCAATCCCAAATCCGCCATTTCCCCCAATCGCCCTTCGCCCTTCTCCTCCCTGTCCTTCTTTCGTTTCTCATAAGTCTTCATCGCCTTGCCAGCGTCTTTAGGGTCCCATTCGATCGGTTTGAGCGTGTGAGAATAGAGTCGAGAGGAATTTGAGGTTGAGGAGAGGGGGAAGGGGTGGTGGTGATAGGAAAGGGAGGAGAGATTGGTCGTAAGACGTCGAGAAGACTCGAGCAGTGACAGGGTGGAATGCACTGTGAAAGGGGAAAGGGGTAACAGGTTCAGTGAATACGAAACGAAGGGAGCTGAACCTGAACCAATCCGCTTGCTCACTTTTCTGTTCGACCGAGTCGAGAGCAAGTTGAACAATGGGACTTGACTCGACGGCTTGTAGTTCGAGTCTCCATTGAGGATTGAAGGATCGTCGAAGGTTGATCAATTTTGAGGAATCCTGTCCTGAAACGGAGCGGACTCCGCGCAAGAAGCTTCGGTAGAGGGAAGTGGAGCGCTTGTTGAGCTGTGTCATGTTCTGGGCATCGGTTGAGTGGTGACAATAGAAGAGAGAGAATGAAAGCCCGAGTTCCGCGCGACGACAGTCACTTTCCGCTCTGATTGATGGACACTTGCTCGACGTAAACGAGACAATCGTAAACGAGACAATCGGAAGCATGGCGCTCAAAGAAAGAAGAGTAGGTAGGGAATCGATTGTAATCCAAGAAAGAAAACGAGCTGAAAACAACTGCTGGGAAGTCAAAACAAGTACGAAAACGAAAGCAGAACAAGTACGTCAAGCCGAACGACAAAGGAGACAAAACAAAATCGAAACAAACGAGAAAGGAGAGGGGAGACGAAACAAGCAGAGAGATCGAGGAGTTTTTGGAGAAAGTAATGACAAACGACGACAACGGCTAGTGACGGTAAGGGAAAATTGCTAGAGCTAAGACAGAGAGGGGTCGAAATGCGAAGGGGGTACAAGTAATAAGAGATCGAGAAAGAAGTGTCCATTACTGTAAGAAAGCGAGAGAGAGTGTCTAAGCACTTGGAAGAGAAGAATTCGCTCCAATTCTCGGACTCGAAGTGGCCGAAGTAGGTGAATTCGGAGTACTTTTGCTAACCGTGACAACTCCCGTCAATGCCGCCAACGATAGTGAAGGTCTTCCTCCTGTCGAACCGTGTTGGTTGTTATTCGATATTGTCGAAGTTGTTGGAGTTGCCGTAGTCGTCTCGTCCGTCGTTTCTTCCCATTTCGCGATTTTCCCAGACCAGACTCCTACGGCCTCCCTAACTCCTTGTAGTTCGATCCATTCTCGAATGCTCAGTTTCTCGACTGGTAAATCCCCTTTCCTTTCGTAGTCGATCTTCGAATATGTCGGCAGAGTCTTTGGTGGATCAGGAGAGAAGCGAATCGAGGGTGTTGTCGTTAGGGAGGTGGAACAAGATGAAGAGTTTGATTGCGAAGAGGAAGGAGACGGGGAAACTCCTCGTTCGGGAATCGAAGAGGCGGACGAGTCGTTCGAAAGGGAAAGGGAGGAGAATCGAGGGGAAGGAGAATGTGATGATCGTAGACAGGAAGGTCCGGGAGAAAGAGTCGAATGACAGGGGGGTCGTAGGAGTGCTGGCGGAGTCGAGTCGGAATCATCGCCGCTTTCTCCTCCTTCCTCATCGTCGAATAGGTTATCCTCCTCCTCATCGTCGAATTCTATAGCTTCCTCGTCGTTACCTCCTTCGTGAGATGCACTCCTCCGATTCTTCTCTCGCAATAACGAAACTTCATCTTTCCCCGTCCCTGTCGTCGTACAATTGTCTCCTCCTCCCCCTTCGACCTGATCGTCTACATCGTCCCATAGCGCTCTCCTCGCTGCTGCTAACGCCGGATCCTCCCACCCTTTCACCGCTTCCCTCTTTTTCTTTTCCTCCAACGAACCCAAACTCGCGCTATTGACACTCCAACTTCTTCCCGAGTTCCCTAACCATCCATTCGCCGATAGAGTCGGACTCGAAGTTCTCGAAGATTCGAGTGACTGACTCCGCGAAGTTGGAGTCGACGAGGGAGAATAGAAAGGTGCTTTCGTTCCCGTTACTCGTTCGTAATCGTCATCGTCTCGACACCCTCTACGTTCGAAGCTGAGTCCAGGTGGTAACATTGTCGTCTGGTTCCCAGTCGTCGTGAGATGAACTGCCGGAGAGACGGGGAACGAGGAACGTCGGTAAGACGAAGGGAGTGAGGCCGTGTATGATGAAGAAGCGATCGGGAATTGGTTCCGAGGTGAAGTGGAAGGTTCAGTCGAGGTAAGGGCGGGTCTGGTTGGTCGCGGAAGAGCTGAAGGAGAAGTTGGAGAAGGCATCATCGATTTCCGTTTGGAAACGGTTCCCGCGTTTTCGGTTGCGTTCGGGTTCGTTTGGTTCGTTTGAGGTAGTGATCTACAACACGCCGCGCGAGTTAAGGTTGGTAAAAGTGTACGAATTGAGTCGAGAGAAGTGTGAGAGAGGAAAGGAAAGCTCGTGTGCTGCTGCAACGGGAAAGTCTCGACGCTGTTCGCTTCCTCTTGGGAAATTCGGTGCTACGATCCATCGAATCCGAATCTCTCAGAATTCTTTCGCTCGGCAAGCGCTCTGACTGCGTAAGTCCCAAGGTCAGAGATTCGGTACGCGAAACTCTTGAAAGAAACGGTTGCAAGCTCTCTCTCAACGCAGCAAGCAGACAGATTGGTTCTCTTTGACGACACAAGATGTGATTGCACAGAGTAATACAGAAGATGCATCGAATCGAATCGGGATGGACCTGTAGCAGAAGGGGTGAAGAAAAACAGTGTCAGTTTCTGTCTTCCCTTTCTCAACCTGCTTCCAACTGTTCCAGTTCATCCAAAGGCCTAGCAGTACACGAAGTTCAGAGTGGTGTTGACGTATAATTTGGTTTCTCTCCATGGTTGTGTCGGAAATTAAAACATATTTTTTTGGCAGAAATCATATCATCATTTTGCGTGTGTTGGTAGCCCCTTGTTTGTATCTCTTCCTGTAGAGTGGATGGAGAGACTTACGAGTTGCGCGTTGAGGAGTCGAAAGTTGAGGTCGAGGGAAAGTGATGAGATGAAGAGAGAGAGAAGAGAGAGAAACATTTCTCTCTTTCTTCTCTTCTTCCAACCCGCATATATTCAGCTTACTTCGTTCGCCCAACATTTTTCGTCGTCTCCCCTCCCTCCTTTCTATCCAGACGCACTTCCATCCAGCTCATCGCTCCGCTTCCATGTCCTCGTCATCTTTCCCTCTCCCCTCCTCTTCCAATGATGACATTTCTACTCTCCTCCGAGTCTCTCACTTCGCCTCCCTCGCGCATCAACACCAACGCCGCAAATCCCCATCCTCCCCCGCATACATCCAACACCCTCTCGACGTAGCTCGCAGAATCGCTTCTAGTCCAAGTTCGATCGCTTCAAGGGTACCGATAGAAGTGTTGTGCGCGGCTTTGTGTCATGATGTGCTGGAAGATACGGAAGTGACGGAGGAGGAATTGAGGAGGGAAGTAGGGGATACGGTGACAGACATCGGTGAGTGAGGAGAAAGACGAAAGAATCGAGCTCGAGCGCTCCGTGGAACCGCAGGGCTGATTCTTCACATTTCCTTTGCTTGCCGTATAGTGTTGGAGTGTAGTGATGATAAGAACCTAGGGAAAATGGAACGTAAACAAGCGCAGATCGATCAAGCAAGCTCAAAATCAGATTTCGCAAGTCAGTCTCTCCTGTCTTCTGTGGGGGGGCCCCCCCCGCGCGCGGGGGGGGGGGGGGGGGGGGGGGGGGGGGGGGGGGGGGGGGGGGGGGG